>NC_067487.1:45151346-45468013 GCF_947179515.1 Apodemus sylvaticus
GTCGTAGTAGGAGTTTAGAGAAAAAGCCTTGTTCAGAAAGAGAAGAAATGGAGGCATAGATAAACATTACTGTTCTAGTTTCTTCAATGAAGATATCTATGATTTAGATGGAGGAGAAGACCCAATTATAATCAGAGGCGAATTTCTGAGCTGTGAGGAAATCAACAATGAAAATGGTTCATAACTAAGTAAAAGGCTGCCCCTAACCCACCAGGAGCAAACACGTGTGCTTTCTTTTGCTACTAAAAGTCAAATTTCTGGAGCTTAGAAGTACATGTCATAATATTAGCAGCCTTTCTAACACCTAGTAGGGTGCCCGACATATGTTAGGCATTAGATAAATACAGTTTGAGAGAACAAAAAGCCTTGTGGGATTTTAGAATATATAATACAGCGAGGAAGGAAATACGTTCTGTGGCTGAAGTTGACAGGGAAGACAAACTCTGCCTGGGGAAATGATTAAAGTCAGTTTCTTGATTTTAACTTCATTTTATCACTTCTTCTCATTCATGAATATGAATTTATAAAATCTCAACTGAATGCACATTTACTTTGTCTTGTATATTTCTGGCTTACGGAGGCTTAGTTTGTCCAATAACACAAAGGAAATACAATTTATGAAGGAAGTCTTTCATCACAAAACCCTCTGGAAAAATTGTACCAATATACTGTCGAACACATCATTAGTAAAAGAAATATATTCTTGTTACTATTCCTGGAGATAAGTGAATAATGTGTTTATAAATATGACTTTAAGATAGTAAAATGAGTATTCTTTCTCTTTATATAAAATATGCCATATTCATTTCAGAAATGCACTTAAATTTATTGATGTTCAACACATATGTATTTCAGTTATTAGCATCTTTTTTTCCAATTTAGACAACACTACTTTGTATTTTTAAATTTTTTAAAGTATTTTGATAAAAGCTATAACAATTTATGGCTTTCATTTCTACATTTGAAGCCAACTTCATTATTTCATACATAGTAGCTTTCAAATAATGGTAGATTACTTTATATAGTATGTGCAATTGATCTATTGTTAATGGTTTTTGGTTTTCCATTTATGCAGTATTTTAAAAGCTAAGCAGCCTCTCTGTATTAATTCACTTTGTCTTTGCATATAAACATGCAAATGAGAAAATGATATATGTATGTATTCCTATATACATTTAAATGTAAGCTGACAGATCTATTAATATTTATGTTCTTAATTTGCAATGGTCCTACACAACACTCAATCCAAGGAAAATGGTTTTTATTTTAGTCATTATAAATCTGATATTTTCTTCTTACCTTATAACTTGAGTTATTAATTCCCATGGACACTTTATCTGCTGTCTTAAAAATATTACCTTCAAATATCCATCTGGCGGTCACTGGTTTTTCTGTCAAACTGCAAAAAGCATTATAAACATAAAATAAAACATCCTGAACTTCAAAGGGTTGTCAAAAAAAAGCAGTAATCACAGAAGTGTTAAAGTTTCTTTGTTGAATTTCTTGATTATCTTCCTTATGAAGCCTATGGCAAAAAATGTCTCTAACATTTCAAAACTTCCATTTATCTTACCAATGATGCCTTTCACTGTTGGGTGGCTGTTGTTTTGACAGAACATCTCTCTGCGTAGTCCATTCTGGACTCAGAATTACCATTCATCATCCTCTTCAGTCTCCCAGAGACAGGATTACCCTTATGTGCTACCATGCTATCGATGGCACCTTTTATATGGTAAGGAATTGTGTTGATTGACAACTTCTGGTAATGTCCATTCTCTTACCCAGCATTCATCCTTTATCAATTGTTTCCACATTGTATAGTAAATCATGAGATGCTAACTGGCTTTTCTGTTTGCACTGTTGTTACCAATATTCACTGTTACTCAATCACTGTACTTAAAATTAATAAACTTAATTGTTTATATTCCTGTTTCTGGAATTTATGAGTAACAGTGATAATAACTATTGTGCTTATAAATTTCACATTGCTATATTACAAACATGTTGACATTTTTCTGCTTGTAAAATGCAGATTGTTGTATTACAGCCAGCCATTGAGTGCTTTTTCTCTTGGCTGTCTACTTACAGGGATATGGCCTATCTTTAAGAATAGTTGGACATCAAAGGGAGGAGAGGCCCTTGGTTCTGAGAAGGCTCAGTGCCCCAGTATAGGAGAATGCCAGGACAGCGAAGCAGGAGTGGGTGAATTGGTAAGCAGGGGCAGGGGACGGGGGATGGGATAGGGTGTTTTCAGAGGGGAAACCAGGAAAGGGGATAACATCCGAAATGTAAACAAAGAAAATAGCTAATAAAAAAGAATGATTGTTTGCATCCCCAGTGGAACTCCCTGGAGAAAATTATTGTTTATGTGCATGTGGGTATTACTGGAAGATAGCTTCTGGGTTAGGGATGTGAGCTAGTGTCCACTTGCCTTTTCAGCTCTCGGACCCTATCTAGTGCAGACCCATGCAGATCCTGTGCATGCTGCCTAAGTCTCTGTGAGTTCATATGTGTGTCAGTCCTGTTGTATGTAGCATTCTTTTTACCAGTAGCTTTCAGTTTCCAATATGTCCTCAGCTAGTGATGGAGTTTCATGAGGCCATCCAACTTCCATGATAGGATTTCAACTGATAGAATCTGTTATGTGCTTTGAGCATCTATCCACAGCCTCTAGAAGTTCATGTATTCAACAGACGGTCATGCCTGTAAGGTTTTTGGGAAGAAAGATCTATGTGACTCAAAACTAGGTAACCAATATCTCACACTATTTTTTTTTTATTTGATAGCCTATGCTATTTAGCAGAATCATTGTTCCATTGTTACAAGGGAACCCTATTTAAAATCCTTTCATAATTTTGTTTGTATAGTTTTTCCTTTGCACATTCCATTAGAAGTATTATTACCAGAACAATGATGTATAAAGAGAATAGACAACAAGCCTAAGTATACAACTTTCATCTCTTATCATTCTTATACATAGTAGTTGAATTCCTTTTTTTTAATTCCTTTTTCTTAAATATTCACATTAATTAAGTTATTAGCATATGTGAAAAGCTACTTAATTTCATTTGAAAAATATGCTCTTTCTGTAATATACACAAAAAGGAAGTATAAATATTTGATTGTAGATTTAATATAATGTATCCCTAAATTTTTGTTGTAATGTATATGGTACACATGGTTTCATTTTTATTTTACTGACAGAACTATATACTTCATTTAATATTATCATTTCTCTTTGAAAACTACCTTGATTCAAATTCACCCATCCCCAAAATGCGTACGACAGAACTGTTTCCCTAGCAACAGTTACCATGTTACAGTTACACAGTCTTCTCAATTCGTTTAGCTCCTTTTTTCAAACGATGCACAGCATGAAGGTAGAAAATTCAAACTCAACACAGATTGATATATCCAAAATGAAGATATAATCATAATTCAATTAGCGTTTATATCGATACCCTTAATAGTACAAGTGAACAGAACAAAAAGCATATGCCAAAGTCGCAGGGTAGTCGAACAGCTGCCAGAGGATATGCAAGATCTCATTTCCTACTTTCTTACCAGTTCACTGTGGTAGAGAAAAAAAAACAGTTCAAGTTTTTGAGACTTTCAAGTGTTTCCAAATTTTGAATAACAAACTAAATCAAAAGAGTAAAATAGTTTCTGTATTTTTGAGAGGTTTGGGGACAGAATCTCACTATATAGCCGGGACTGTCTTCAGTAAGGTTTCTCTTGACTCTGCCCCACAAGTGCCAGGATTATAGATGTGTACCACCACAACCAGATGCAGCCTATGTATTAATGCTGGCCACAATGAAAATAAAATCCCTAATCACTATGACACTCTGAGTTTCTTAATTCTGATCATCAATCATCCTCTCAAAGAAAGGCAAGCATTTTTTTTTCAGCAAAACAAAATAAAGAAATTAAGTTGGAAAGAACCCAGGTATCCCTCAACAGAAGAGTGGATACAAAAAAATGTGGTATATATACACAATGGAGTACTATTCAGCCATTAGAAACAATGAATTCATGAAATTCTTAGGCAAATGGATGGAGCTGGAGAACATCATACTAAGTGAGGTAACCCAGACTCAAAAGATAAATCATGGTATGCACTCACTAATAAGTGGATATTAACCTAGAAAACTGGAATACCCAAAACATAATCCACACATCAAATGAGGTACAAGAAGAACGGAGGAGTGGCTCCTTGTTCTGGAAAGACTCAGTGAAGCAGTATTGAACAAAATCAGAACAGGGAAGTGGGAAGGGTTGGGTGGGAAAACAGGGGGAGGGAAGGGGACTGATGGGACTTTCGGGGAGTGGGGGTCCAGAAAAGGGGAAATCATTTGAAATGTAAATAAATATATCAATAAATTTAAAAAAAAAGAAAGAAATTTCAAACTCGCCGGAAGGTGGTGGCGCACACTTTTAATCCCAGCACTTGGGAGGCAGAGGCAGGCAGATTTCTGAGTTCGAAGGCAACCCGGTCTACAGAGTGAGTTCCAAGACAGCCAGGGCTTTACAGAGAAACTCTGTCTCGAAAAAACAAAAACAAAAACAAAAACAAAAATTTCAAACTCAGTGCTTATTACAGTAGATAGGAGGAGAGACAAAGAGGCACAAGTTATTCTCTTTAGGAAAAAAGAATGTGGTTCTGTAGACCATGGAATAGTCCAATGGATGAAGATGCTAAATGTCACACTCTCAATAACATGCGTTCTAGGACATGTGTTTTGGAAAACAGCGCCCCGTGAGATACAACAATGTGAAACAAACACACCTTTTCCCACCACTGCGGGTTCCAACTCCCTCAAACATGGTGATTCGTCGCTTCCCCTTTATCCCAAATCTTCTCTGTGTCCCAAAGTCTTTTATTGTTTTGACAAACCACAAATTCTACCAAATAACATTTAGGCAACGTGCTTTTTCATCACGTGAGGTGCTCATTTTAGCTGTAATCATTGATTCCGGGTTTAAGCGCGGAATGGGAAAGAACGCCTATTTTATTCTTTTTCTGCCTCGCCCTCTGTCTGTTTCCCTTTCTTTCTTCTATTGAGATGACCTACTCCTTAAGAGTTGTAACTGAGGAAGAGGACACGAGAAGAAAGAAATCTAACTGGCAGTGCTGTGTTCTAACCCTGGACATTGAGTACTGCCCTTCGGAGCCGAGAAATGTCTCCAGTCCTTCAGAAGCCCCGCCTTGGTATAATTCTCAAGGAGGCCACTTAGTGTGGTCCTCAGCCTCTGCTTTTTCAGGTTCAATCAATATAACTGCACTTTCAGTCCCATGATGCCTCCAAACATCAGTGACCCTGTTTTATGTGATGCAATTCTGGTTCAAATACATCTCCTGGGCACAAGCCATTCCTGGCATAGCCTCATCTAATTTACTGACTGTCAGTCTAGTCTGCTATCAACAATCACACAACACAGCCTCATCATATTCATTGTGTTTATATTTTAGGGTATTTAGATCTTTACTGAAACCAGTAATAATTACCTTAATCAATAAGTTCACTGAGGTCTCCATTCCTGAGCCAGCTTATGAATAATGAATTCATTCATGACTAATGTCAAGTTTCTACATATTGATTTACGTTTTTATTATAAAAATATTATAAATCATTTATAAATCAATGAGTGCCAGTCAGTAGGATTATTGGGTGAAACACGAAACTTTTGCATTTTAAAACATCAATATATGAGAAGTAGAATTTTCTATTATTTATCTGATGTCATTTGCTGCAAAGATTGAACGGTACAAGCTATAAATGTATGCATATTGTTAATGTAAGCAAAACTTCTGGTAGTGAGGAAGTGATTTTGCTTTGTTTGTCTAGTATGTAAAAGCAGAAAATAGAATGGCATTCAAGTCTAATATCACTGCAGTAAAACTAAAAGGATTTTCTTTCAATGATAAGATGGAGACTAAACTGTCAAGTCTCATTTAATAAAAAAGAAGACATCAAAACATCTGAAATGTTTTCACCATCTGAAATGTTCATCTCAATTCATCTAAATTATAAAACTTAAACTTGACTCATATATACTTGACTCATGAAATAAAATTCCTGTTTTTACCTAACACTGTTTTAAAATAGTAGCCATTTGAAAAATAAAAGTATCTTAAGTGACATGCTATAAAATTAGCATCACACTTGACAGGAGAACATACACTTTGTCTTCACTGCCATATTCTTGAAGGCCCTTTACAAAACAACAGTAAACATATATGAATGTTTTTCTGTGTCTCTTTAACAAATAAAGTAAGCATAGTCTCATTACACAAGTGCCACCCCTGGCAGCTCTGACTTCTTTACAATAGGAAGTATTGTATTTTTCAGACAGAAGCGTGAAAGTGTCTGGTTGCATTTTTAGATTATTCTGTAGTTTGCATCTGCATTGAGTATACACAATGAAGATTCACAGAATTTAGACATGCAGCCTGGTTCCTTCCTTTTCACAGAAGGAAGAAGTAGCCAAGGCGATTTACACTGCATGATAAGTTGTTTTAAAAACTAAAAGCCACTGCAACACATGTGAAGTAGGGAGCCCTTAACAAGCAGCTCATACTATTATAATGAAAGTATGTAACCAGCTAATATTAAAAAAAATCCTTCAGAATACATAACAAAAAGGCATTTCACAAACTCTTCATTCTGAGCAAGTATCAAATTAACCAAACATCTAGAACTCAAATGAAATTTCATTATTAAAATAAATATATTTTAATTTTCATGACTAATATAAAGTTTGAACTATAAGAGAAAGTTGACATTAAATCAGCAGTTCTAATCTCTACCAGTTTAAATCAAAACAGAAAAAAAATAAACTTCAAGCATCAGCATTCTGTTCATCAGAGACCTTGGGTCATAGAGCTATGTGGAGGAGTCAGCCTTCCCCACAGTTCACTGGCAGTTACTGCTCCAAAAATGTACTCACCATAACACAGTAGGATGAAGCTCAAACACTGGAAACCATCGATGAATATATGTTCTCCCTCTAGAGGGTTCACATTTAGGGCAAAAATTAATTTACTGGAATTTAATGTAGAGAAGCCAAAACAAAATCATGATTAAACATCATTATAGGGAAAATTCTTAAATTTCAGTTCATGATAAAATTCATGAGCAACTTTAATGCTCTTAAGGATAGAGTATATATGAATATATATACTCTGTGTTATATAATCTATATGGATATGATAAAGGACAGACAAATAGGTTGATAGACAGGTAGATGATAGGTAGATAGATAGATAGATAGATAGATAGATAGATAGATACATACATACATACATACATACATAGATGATAGATGATAGATACATACATACATATATACATACATACGTAGATAGATAAACAGACAAACAGAAAGATAGATGATAGGAAAGATAGGTGGACAGACAGACAGAACATGTTAGGAATGGCAACACACAGATGACAGATTATGATTTTTGACTAAGTGCAAACTTTATAAGTGATATTTCTGCACTAAGTATAAAATGTATAAAATGTTATTAATCATTTCATTTATATAAATTTATATTGCTGGGATAATTTAATCTTAAGCCAATTATGTTTTTTATTTAAAATACAAAAAGGATGTGTAACAGTTGAGCTGAGTCTTAAAAACATGGGGAAGATGTTCGAGCAAGAGAACAGCATTCATAGGGAAAAGAAACAACAGAAGAAACAAAGGAAACAATGAGAAGAGAGCACACCACCTTGATGAGACCTAGAGTCACTCAAAGAAAATGATTTACACCATTGTCCTGTTTGAAACTCTTTCCAAAATAGATATTTTTTAAACCATAAACCTTGGCTTTCAAAACAAATTATAATCAGAGTGCTGCAGGTCACAAAGTGGCCTTGAACAGGTTCCTTGGTTTTGGTTTTGGCTTATAGCCAGATCCATTTATCTATCTGATTTCTGAATTCTCTCAGGCACTGAATAAATTGCTCTTTACACACACAATGTTGAGTTTTTAAAAGGAAATTTTAAGTTAGATTAAATTAGACTAGAAATTTTAGCTTTTATTCACCATGAAATTTAGGATCAGAAACCCAATGGACCTACACCACAGGTATCTAAGCACAGTGACCTGTCGTGGGGAATGCTATTGAAAGGGAAGATTCACAACCAGATGTCAGAATAAGACCATGTTGTGGCTATGCCACCTAAGATGTGGACATCACCACAGCCCCTTCCAAAGAACAGGGAGAAGGTGCACTTACTGGGCTCCATTCTAATCTCTCAGGACAAGTGTCACAATTAGGTAAATGACATTTCATAGTTGTGGAAAAACCTATCAAAACACACCACACTGGACAACTGACTATTGATTAATGGTTATTAATGATTGGTTTAAATGTCCAACTTTATGTATTCAACAAAAGTGAATCTGATGCAACAGTAAATCGGTATGCTTTCATACACAATCAGCTCCAGGGGCATAGCACTTATTAATATTAGTTCATAAAAGTAAAAGGAATTGTCTCTGTCCTTAGATAATCCACTAGCTCTTTTTTATTTGAGACTGAAAATATCAATTTAATAATATAATCTGATGTGTAGCCTTAAATTTTAGTACACTAAGGATTTTTTTAAAAAACTCTAGCTCTCAGCAGATAAAATTTTGATCAAAATGTATTTGGAAAAAAGCAAAGCAACCACAATTTAATTTCTTAAAAACCAAGCACTCCTCCCCCTCAAAAATTCAGAATTATAGTAAAACATACAAAAGCCCTACCAGTTAGCATTATAACATAATGAAATCGTTTTTATTATTGTGTTCGTTAAATTCTAACGATCCATTTCATCCTAAATAGAGAAGCTGTGCATTTGGAAGAAATTCTTAATTTAAGACTTTTTTTTTTTAAATATCAGAAAGAGATCGAAAGCTTGTCCTGCTTTGTGTGCACTGTGGGCCCCTCGGAGGAAGGCGATGTGGGCTTAGAGTACCAGCTGGACGACTTGGTTCTGCATGTGCACCTGCTCCGTGCTTTGAAGCGCTGGCCCACAAGTCACCTCTTCATTTCTGTCAGCCTCAAAGCTTCTGTTCTTCTCCAGTGACCTGAGGTTGATGCAACAAAAGGAAGTCATTCCAAAGTAATGTCAAAGGCCACTTGCTGCCAAAAATAACACTCTGCTCAAACTTGATAGCTAGAAAAGAGAAAAGGTATTATTTGTATTGGTTTTTATGTAGGGCGTCTTAAGGTCAACTGAAGCATTGTTAATTCGTGTTTGCTAATCCAAGGTAGAGGGTCATAGTTGCTAGACTACATGGACAAGACACAGGGGGAAAGGAATGGTAGAGCTTCTGGTTCCAGCAAGCCATAAAAAAACACTGACATTTAAGGCAAGTATTGTTTTAAAGCTCCCATTAACCCTTTCAGTACTCATGTTTCCAACACTGGGGAGACAGCAGTCATTGTGTGCAAGAATTCCTGGTGCTGTTCCTCCAATATCACTAGTTCCTGTTGTCCTTACAAAAAGTATCAAGATACGTTATACACTGGAGTGCTGATGTGTAACTTTGTTGCAGTCAATCCTACTTACAATGCTCTTATCAATGAAATGTGAATTGTGAGTACTTAATACATAAAAATTCTTTGCCTATGAATGAATAAATATTTATATATACATATATTTGTATATGGTATATATTTACATATGTGTATATATGTTTATATATAAACACACACATATATAGATATAGACATAGACATAGAGAGACAGAGAGATAGACAGCTATAAGAGAGCTTTCAGAAAAATCATTGTGATAATTACTTTATTGCACAACTTCATGAAGTAGGAAAAGGCTCCCTGATTGAAAAGAGTTAAATTCTAAACCTCATGGCCTTAGGTTTGCAGATCTAAGTTATGCTAATGCTATTTTCAGTTTTCTCTTATGCTGCTAATATATTTTTCTCTTTCTAACAATGCATGAAGAATAGGAAATGCCAGATCAAAGCTACAATTCAATCAGTTTATAGCAACTTTTTAAAATATTTATTCATTTTACTCATATGAATGTTTCATATATATATGAAACATGTGCATGACAGTTTCGCTCTGAGATAAGAGGAGGGGTGGGGGGAAGAGGGCTTATGGGACTTTGGGGGAGTGGGGAGCCAGAAAAGGGGAAATCATTTGAAATGTAAATAAAAAATATATCGAATAAAAAAATAAAAAAAAGAAAAAATAACAAGATGATAGGCATCACCAAACATAACTACAGGTCACCACGTGGCCTTGACTTTGCAGAAGATAAGCACATCCATTTCAAGTGGGAGTAAACATAATTTGTATAGGCACCTTAATGGCCAAATGCAGAGATAAATTTAAAGTAATATTTATTTTGGAAAACCAATGGGCAAGGGGAATGAAGATAATCCAGCATTAAATTGCAAGTTTTACAGCTGTACTTCCCATGGCTGTCACAGAGTGTTCCTGCACCAACGTACACGGCCTTTACCAGTTTGACTGATCTTAAGTACTGTACCTGAATAACGTATCTACAGGGATAGCCAATACCTATGAAAATTTATCTAGAAGCCACTCTAATCCGAAGCCAACTGCAGTGATTTTTTTGTGTGCTTGTTTGTTTGTTTTATTTTGGCAGTGATGTTTTTTACCTTATTCTTTTTTTCTTTATTGAAATCAGATTTTTCTTTCCTCACATAACATGTTAAGAGCATGATTTCCCTTCTCCTTACACCTCCCAGCCCCTCTCACCTCCCCACCCGCGTGGCTCCATCACGTGTTCTGTTTCCTCAGAAAACAAACAGGCTTCTATGGCATAATAATAAAATAAAATATAATGAGATAAAAAATGACACACTGGAATTGGACAAAACAAACAGAAGGAAAAGAGTCCAAGGAAAGAAAAGGAAAGACACAAGTAACAAAGACCCACCTTTTCATACACCCAGGAATCCTGTAAAACCAGTAAACCGGAAGGAATAATACAAAGCACCTGTAGAGTAAAAAAGAAGATTGATTTTATATGTATGTACCTATGTGTGTGTGTATGTGTGTGTGTGTGTGTACACATACATAGACACACACACAAACACATAGACACATAGACACACAGACACACACACACACACACACACACACATAATTCTTTTAACAAAACAAGGAAGATCCTGACATGACATTATGAGACTGTGAACCTCCAAAGATGCCATTTCATTGGTTTTCTGGTGTCCACTTACTGCTGGGCAACCAGTTTAACCTTAAGAGCAGGTTGTTTTCCCAGGAAGAACCCCTTGGAGGAATCTGAATTTTCATTTCTAACTGATTGTCAATTGGAGATAACATCTGGGCGAGGTCTAGAGCATGTCTTCACTTGTCTTTTCATCACTAAGACATGCACTAAGACTTGTGTAGAGCCATGCAGGTTCCATGTACGCATCCTAAAGTCATATGTGCATTGATTGGGTTGATTTAGAGAGCCTTGTTTTCTTTGGGTCATCCTAAAAGTTAAAGAAATGTGTTTTATAAATGAAATGAATTTATTTATTTGAAAGAAGCCATTTGTGTATTAAATCTTTTACTGTCTTTTGGTTAGGTTTTCTTCCTGTCTGTGTGTGCTATTTAGATAACTGGTGGATTTCTGAATCATGATACCATAAAAATTTATAGGTAGGCTACCTATGATAGGGTCCCATCCCCAGAGATCATAGCCTCATTGTTCTAAAATGGTACCAAGACATAGGTGCCTTGGCAGGTTCTTATGATATATTTATTGTGTAGGCTACTATATCTGTATTTTTGAGAAAATAAAAAAGTTGAACCTGAAAGAGCAATTTATTATTGACTAATGATGTGGCTACTTATATTTGAACACTGAAAATGTATCTACATAGAATTGGAACCTTAGATCTTCATTTAGCCTGTTTGGAAGTTGAAAACCATTAAGCCAGTTGATTGAAAAGTTGTATGTTGCAGATTACTTGAATACCAATAGTTAAATGGGGACGACCATGCTTTCATTTGTTTTTATACCAAATACGATAGCTTGTCTCCATACACATAGGCATGCATGCATGAAACCAGAATTGATTTTTTAATTACATAAGGAATGAGAACAGATTATCATCAGTGAAGCACTTCTTAAATTCTTCAGGTCAATACTGACCAAATATTCCAAAGTACTGAATTCTCAGTGACCCATGTCAGTCGACAAGACAACACAAGTCTTATAGTAGTAGGGGGAAAAAATCAATCTTACAGACATGAATGAATGAATGAATGAATGAACATTCTTAATGAATTTTTAAAATAGAAATTGACAAATATTGTTTATACATTCAACAGTTTCTGAAATTGAACATCCCTAACACCTAAGAACTCTTAACAAAGAATTTGTCTAAAATGCTAATAAGAAATTGCTGAGGTTGATTTGTGCTGTCACATACACAAACCATAGAAAGGAAAGGCTAGAGAGTGGAGCAGAAGGAAAAATGGTGGGTCTGTTTGTAATAAATGGTAAAAGGAAAATCTGAGACAATTTGGAAAGAATAAATTGAAATATATTGTGACTATATCACAGTGTGGGAGGGGGAGCACCCTTCTAGAGGCAGGGCAAGGGGGATGGGATAGAGGATTTCCAAAGGGGAGACATGGAAAGGGGAAAACATTTGAAATATAAATAAAGAAAATATCCAATGAAAAATTCTAATAGTGAAATTACTCCCCTAGATTTTTTTTAGGGAAAAAAGTAATTTATTAGTTCAAACACTCAAAAAAAAGGATGGAAATTTGATTTTTATCTCCTCTAACTAGAGTCAAGTCACCTTGTTGCTTGTGACTTGATCTCATATTTGGAATATTGAGTTAAAAGCTTACAAACAAAATCATGCTATGATTATTAATAGTTATTTATATTGATTATCTAATTAAAACAAGGCTATGTAATAAACTAGTAACCAACAACAAACATAGATTGAAGAAGCTGAAGTTACAATCTAAGTTTACAAAATTGAGCATTCATTTCTCAAATTTATTTATTCCATTTAAGACAATGAAAACACTTGAAAAAGTATATATCCTTCTATTGTTGATCCTTCAGAATATACTCATGAAATAATTATGTAAAAGTAGGGTTTACAATATCAACTATACACAAATAATTACTGTGTTAGAAGTAAGGCCTAATATTATGGGTTTATAGTTTAAAATAAAGGATATTGATTAAAAAATTCTTAATAATAGCCTTTTATGGCCAGGCGGTAGTGACACACGCCTGTAATCCCAGCACTCTGGGAGGCAGAGGCAGGCGGATTTCTGAGTTCAAGGCCAGCCTGGTCTACAGAGTGAGTTCCAGGACAGCCAGGGCTATACAGAGAAACCCTGTCTCCCAAAAACAAAAAGAAAAACAAAAACAACAACAAAAAAACCCTTTTATTTTCACCTTTTGAACAAAACAAAAAACATGGGTCAGTCATACATAATACCTAAATTTCTTGCACATATTTCCACTTGATAGTTGGCTATGTCACCAGAAAATGATCATTGTGACATTTCAGGTGAAATCAAAACAGAGTTTTACCTCTGATTAGCAATAAAATGCCTACTGCTTTATAGACTAACATGTGTTTCACTTTCTCAACCAATTTAAGGTCTGAAAAACATATTTCTTTTCAAGTACCCATAACAGCAGCAGCAGTTCAGGAATATGTTTATCTCCATGTCCTCTGCTTCACAACTCCAAGTCTCTCATTTAGTAACAGGGCCATATTTTCTGTAGGAAATAGGGAAATAAAGAATTCATTCTGTTTTCACAACAGTAGCAGTGCCATTAAAGGGGCACTACCCACAACCTCACTCCCAGGGAATATTAGCGAATCTCAGCTCTGTTTTAAAAAGATAAAAGTAGTTTAGGGAGAGATAGAGAATGAGTCTTAGTCCATAATTGTATACTGAGTGCCTACAGATGTGGGATATAAAATGACAGTTTCTAACTGATATCAGAAAAGTAGGTAACCCTACCTTGCTGAAAACACTTCTAACTATGCTAATTAAACAATGCTAACTAGGAAAATAAAAACACACATTACCTAATTCAGAGTGCTGCTCACTAGGAAACCTGCACAGGAGTTTGAGAAAAAGTCCCCATGTCCTCAGTATGAGCAGATGCTACTTCACAAAAACAAAACAAAACAAAACAAAACAGCAAAAATAAAAAACAAAACAAAAACCTCAGTTTCTGGAGTATTGAAATCCTGCCATTTTAAATTAATAGTCACAAATTCCCCCATTGTAAAGTTTTGTTCTCAACCCTTCCATTCATAAAAAGGCACAAAGGCATACCCTACCTTTACCACATCTATCCAATCGTGATTCTTCTAAATCCAAACGAAAACAGGATTGTTTTGTAAGTCACCTCATTATTCTTGTAAAGTAAACTCACTTAAGCCATATATTTAACATTGTTACTAGAACATATACATATGCATATACTTTGAATATAAGTGTATATTTTTTTCTTTTTTTTTCTTTTTTTAATTCAATATAATTTTTTATTTACATTTCAAATGATTTCCCCTTTTCTAGCACCCCACTCCCCGAAAGTCCCATAAGCCCCCTTCTCTTCCCCTGTCCTCTCACCCTCCCCTTCCCAGTTCCCCATTCTGGTTTTGCCGAATACTGCTTCACTGAGTCTTTCCAGAACCAGGGGCCACTCCTCCTTTCTTCTTGTACCTCATTTGATGTGTGGGTTATGTTTTGGTTATTCCAGTTCTCTAGGTTAATATCCAAATCCTTCACATTTAAAATAAATATAAACCATTTGGAAGTGTTGTTTGGAGCTTTTTCCTTTAAAGACCCTTCATTTTCACTGCCATCTCCCTCAGTCTACTGTATTATGTGGACCAATCACAAAGCCAGGTGGTTATAAGATTCAAGAAGCATACAAACCAAAGCAGAGGGACCGGAGATTATGACCTGCTTAATGCATCAAAGTCTGTCAGCAGCAGAGACAGGTGGGCTAGCACCCAGGTGTTTGGTCTATGACTCTCTCACTAAGTAACAGATTAATGGGGCTCAGGGCAAATGGTATTTTCCAGGACCTTTGAACATCAAAGATACTTATCTATTAGAAATTGAAAATTACGAAGTCTCTGCTAGCAATGATGTTTAATGTTTTTGAAAGGGATATTGAGGCTTTGGATAAACCCAAACATTAAAATTATTTGACTTGGTCTTCTTTACACATCTGACTTGCGCCATACCTCATTTGAATTTCCAATTTAAATAATGCACTCCTCTCTCCAAATTTTAAATATTCAAAGGCTACAAAGGATGATGTTATTACAGACCGCACACGTGCATGCATAAGCATGCCCTCTCTGTCTCTCTGTCTTTCTCTGTCTCCCTGTCTGTCTCTCTCTCACACACATACACACAGAGCATATATACACACTTGCACACACAGCATATCCACACACCACATGATAAGCACAGCCCTTAGTAAAATTAACAAATTTAGTGTGTACTTGCTGGATGATTCTATGTATTGTTAAACAAATGGTCAAATATTTTAAGGAATCATGTAGCTACTATATGGAACATAGATATATAGGAATACATAAAACTTTGTTCGGTGAAAAATCTTTTTCACCAAACTTTCCAGCATCATAGACTCAATTATAGGATGCTGTAAAATCTTCTTACCTGCTAGGTAAAGCATCCACCCTATACACTCATGGGACTGAGTTGAGCCACCTTGAATTAACCAAGATATGTAACAAACTGGTTCTCTACCTCTTCAAGAATAGCTCATCTTCGTCTTTGTCTCTCACTCACTACCCTTCACCAGGAATTCAGATGTGGATAGGATACATTGGACGCTAGAAGGTAAAACAAAATTTTTTTCAGTGCATATAAGAATGCTTTCTGATTGCCCCGGCTTCTCTGTCAAGAGCCAATGGCAATGAATTCTTAGAGAAACAAGAGGGAAAATCAGATCAAACCGAAAGTGGTCAGAAGTTAACTTCTGCATTATCCACATTTTCAGGAAAATTATGATGCACTGTTTAATTGTGGATCTCTTGGACAAAATGATATAGCCCTGACTCTTTCCACTACATCAACTTTCTATGTTCAATCCTATATCATCTTTCACCAGAAAAACACGCAATCTTGATATCTCATCCTCATAGATCTGTCTGTATACCCTTTAATGACAGTTTCCATCTGTTGAGCACCATGCAATCATAACAGTTTCAAATTGCAGATCATATCATCTGGCATCTTCTTTGCAAAGCAGTACTTCTTAATGCAAATTGGAAAAAGCTGTGTTTTCTAACCTTCTTCTGCAACATCATCTCCATGGTTTCTATTATCTATTGTTTCATAACAGGGCGCCCAAACCCTCTATGACTAAAATAACATAATCACTCATTTGCTTATAATTTTGAAAAACAAGTTGAGCTTGAAAGGAACTATTCGTTCTTGCTATTTGTGGTGTCAGCTAGGACCACTCAACAAGGTCTGGAAGACCCAGCTCTCTGATTTTATGTTCACATGACTCAAAGTGTGATATAATGTTGGCAAGGCACATCACTCTTCCATCATATGCTCTCCTCATTGTGGCTGGTTGGACTTTCTCAAGACAAGCCATTGAGACTTCCAAACGCAAGAAATATGATTTACATCCTTACAATGAGAAACACATACAGATGCTAAGACACAAAAACTTGCACTCACAGCCTTATTATCACTTTAGAAGAGCAAAACACAGTCTTGGTAATAGCCTGGGATGTGTTGGGGTTTTCCATGGGGAACCTGGGTCAACAACTCAAATATATGTAACCCATTCCTAGCACTGGGTATTTATTTTATGGTGAGAGAGGTTAGTTAGTTTTTCTCTCTTTTTCTTTTGGAGACATCTCATTTAGAAACTGAGTCTAGCTGAAAAGTATTAACCAGGAGGTGATGATGAGTTCAAGCTAGCTTAGGCTACAAAGTGATTGTCTCAAACAAAAATTATACTTAGAAATTGATTTATAGTACTTTTATTTAAAGATTGTACCCAACTTTTCTTAAAAATAGGTTTTAACCACGTACATTGAAGATATAAGTATAATGTTATATAAAAGACTTTATTTTCACTTTGCATTCGAGAATGATCTATCACTGGATAATATAACAAATTTAAATATAACTCTACCTTTGGACCACTCAGGGGATACCTCCTAGCATCATTTAACTGCGGGTACTGAGAAGGCCTGTAAGAAAGTGGAGTCAAAGCTAGTGAAAAGACAAAGTTCATATTTGTTTTTGTTGCTATACATAAGGTTTTAGAAATTAATCACAATAATCTTCTTAATATACCAGGAACTTAGTCCTTGTTCTATTGCTGAAGAGCCATCATGACCAAAGCAACTCTTATGAAATAAAGCATTTATTTTGGAGTTTCCTTAGAGTTTTGGAGATACTTAGTCTGCTATCATTGTGGGAGCACAGCAGCAGGTAGGCAGAGAGGGTGCGGGAGTGGTAGCTGAGAGCTCTACATCCAAATCTGCAAGCACCAGAAACATAGAGAGAGAACCTGGGCCTGATGTGCCTACCTCTAGTGGCACATTTCCTCCCATAAGGCTACACCCCCTAATCCTTCTAATCTTTTCAAACAGTCCATTCTCTGGAGACTAAGCATTCCAATATATGAGCTATGGTGGTAAGGGGGCGTTCTCATCCAAACCACCACAGCCAGAGAATTCAGCATACGAGTATATCCATATTATAAAGCCTGTTTTCTTTTTTTAAAAAATAAGAATTTGTAAACTCCATGTACACAGTATTATTTCTTTTGTCTTTTAAACTTTCTTTTGACGATAATTATATTAGAAGTGAAATGAATGCTGGTCTTTCAAACGGTACTTTTATATTTTATGTGTTAACTACAGCAATTATTTAAAATCATTTAGGGTTGTTACAACAAAGACAACAAAGAAACTCTCTCTAAACTCAGCTCCCAATGACCCTGCTCCTGGCTCTAAGAAGCCCTGTCATGGCATGTTATCTTTCCAGGAACTCAAGGAGGACTGGAGGTCCCTGGGTAACCTTGGAGAATGTATGTTTTATCGTGGTTTTTAAATGTGCAGCTGGTTCACAAGTTGTCAAACAAATATGGTTTGCTCAGTGCAGTGGATATTTATTAAATTTTTAAAAAGAAGAATCCATTTGAAGGCACACAAATGTATTAAAAGTATATCAAGAATCAACATTTAGGTTAGTAAAAATATATTTGTATTTCACAGGTGTATTGGTGAATCAGCAATCGCCTAAGCTACTTAAATTCTTAATGAATTCCATTTATATGAAAGTTTATCATTTCTAAGTACATCTTAAAGATTATAAAATGATCACACTACTAATTTGTGCTTTGTATATGGTTTTCTTGTCCTAAATAATTAATATTTTATATCATGTTACATATACATTATATATATCATATGCATTAACTTGAATTTGAATCTTTTTATGTAAAAAAATCTACAATAAGTTTGTAGAGAATTCTAAGGAAGGTATACATGAACATAGCCTGTCTTCAGTACTGTTTGAAGGTCAAGTTTTGAACATGTCATGGACAGTTGTAGCACCTTGGATTTTTACTACCTGTGACAATAGGCAGTACAGTTACCTGCAAAAGCAAACTGTATTTTCTGAGTATTTGCCTTCATAAGTCTGGCTGCTATGATGTCAGAGTGTACAGAAATCATTAGATATCACTTTTATCTTTCTCCTCTATTTATACTTCTCATTTTGTTCCTGGTTTAGGGATCAGGTTCCAAGCCTAAGTACACTCTCCCATAGAACTACAAACCCACCCACCCAACTTTACAAGTTTATAGAAGGTTCATTCTTCAAATGAATATTTTTAAAAACAAGAATGAGCTTCCGAGTGCCATCGTAGATAGAAGGAAGAAGATTAAACAGCCTGTCATGAGCCCCCATATAGGTGACAATTAGGACTGACAGTGTTAGAAGAAAACATTATACAAGGATATGGGAAACCCTAAGAAAGCCTTTATCTCTGTTACCAGATCACCATACACAAGCTTTCACCTATGACATGCTAATGAAAACCATGGTTCTGAACGCTGTGAAGTCAAACAAAAGCAAAAACCCAACTGATCAATGAATCAATGAAATAATATAAATAAATTAATAAATGACTAAAAATGATGCATGGCATGAGGGACAGAAAGCTCACCTCAAAGCGACAGCCTTTGCCCAGCAGGAGAAAGGCCATGGGTCTGACGCCTGATACTATAAGAGGAACTAAAATCATCGCCATAAAAAAACAAGCATTAGCTTGGGTGTGGTGGTAGACTCTCTGCACTCAAGAAGCTCAGGCAGGAGAACTGCTGTGACTGCAAGGAAAGCCTGTGATATGTAATGAGGGTCAGGCCAGGAGGTGATTGGAGAATGGATGGAGAGAAGAAGGTTTATGGGACATATGGGGAGAGGGGATCCGGGAAAGGGGAAATCATTTGGAATGTAAACAAAGAATATAGAAAATAAAAATATTAAAAAAAAAAAGAGACCCTATCTCAATTACCTTCCCAACTGCAAAAATAAAACCAAGTTTTGGGCCTAGTGAAAAAAAAATCAGAAGTACATTCTAAAGCTATTGCATATTGTAAATACCTATGTAGGCATATATAAATTAAACAATACACAGCAACTGCACTGGCTGAACTGATGAACTTTTTTGACTCATGATTCAAATGACTTCTAATCTAAATTATAAAAATAAAACCACAGTAGACAAATGATCACTTACACACAAGAATAATAACAACAACTCCTCACAAAGTAACAGCTCAGCCTAGTGAGCACTGACAGCACTAGCGTATGTACCATTTAGAGGAAAAACGAACAAGCTTTGGAACACAAGTCAAACAAGAGACTGTGCAATGTAATACCCAAAGGCTGACCCAGAGCACATCCGGTTGAGAAATTAAAGACTCAATTTGCCATGATCTTATGCATTAGTTTGGCTTAGTTTTCCCCTTTTATTTTATTTTATTTCTAAATCTGCTGTTGCTGAAAGAAGTATGCGGTATTTTCTATTCCGGTAAAGCAAAGCCCTGTACATCTTTGTCTCCTCTTCATTCACCCCTCCAGCTGGGTCTCAAGCTCAAGACAAGGTGCTGACTTAGCAGAAATGTCCTGCAGACTAGCACAGTGCCTTCTGCCCCTAACCAAAGACAGTTGTCATTTATATTCATCAAGGAAGTATTCCACAAACAGCGAACTGTGTACCCAGGTCTCAGTTTGTGATTTGATTATCCAGCTTAATCCCATTAGACACTGATCTTTCAGAGAGTATAGAAAACTGCTGACAAAACGCCTCTGTAAACATTCAAGATTCCCTATGCAAGGCACATCCAAAGACATAATCAGCCTTGGGAAGAGCTGGTGCGCATGCTTCTTCAGATTTAATCAAAGGAAGTCTCAAGTGAGAATATAACCACAAAGTCTTAAAGTAAAATCTTACAAGGCACTGTGGCTAAGAGGAGCCTACTTTTATTCCTCACTCAGGATCTACGGATTGTTGTGTTTTCTCCATGAGATGGTCAAATGCTTTAATCTGTCAGAAAACTTAATTTACAATGTGCAGGAAACTTCCCATTTCTGTTTATCATAATTCCTGTATCTTCAGGGGTTTGGACACTACATGTCATGCCAGTCATTGTATCAGAAGATACAAAGAAGTAAACAATATCTTTGATTATGTTTATAAACTTTATATATCTTTAAAAATATAGAATCCATCTTGTGTAAGATATCAGAGAATGGTTTCTGGATAAAAATCAGTACCTAAGAAATCATTGAGTTTTGTTGATGTCCAATAGTGGGGCTTTATGAAATGATCAATAAATGATTTATGTGGGATAAAAATTAATTTATCTGTACTTCAGTAACCATTATTAATAAAACTATGAATCAGATATAAAAATCCAGGCACCATGAATAAAATGGATTGTTTGCTCATAACATCTTTCCATCACCAATTAAATGGGCTTAATGAATAACCTCACCCAATCTTCTGTTCACATAGAATAAAGTATTGTTCAAGCATTAACATATAAGAGTGTTTACAGAAAATCAATCTTTATAAGCACAGGGCACTTTCCTTCATAATATAAATTTATCTTTTACCAAAATGGTGAAGACACAAAAGAAAATACAATGTACAGTTGCAATTTTACCTGGCAGACTTTTTAAAAATTTAACATGGTCTGTCTAAAAAAAAAATCAAAATAGCATGTGACAAATGTCATCAAACAAAATGTTTATGACTTCCTTTTGTAAACTGGTGAACTTTTAAAAGCAACCTTTCTGCAATACCAGGTAGGCTATTACCAATTAGCATAGCTTGTATACCAAGTATAGTTTCCCTAAAAGTGTGAGGGAGGGAAGCCATGAAACTTTAGGAGTGATAAAAAGATGAATTCCTTTTCCAGGAAATCAAAACAAAGCAAAGGAACCAGCATCCAGACACAAGGGAGAACGTGGCACTAAGAGAAGGATGAAAGGAAGTGTTAGCTGAGAGGCTGCGACCAGTGAGAAGATGCAGGATGAAGTCTGTCTCGTTGGGACTGACATGATGATAAAGTGTCTTTTATTATATTTATATGTTCTTTCAAATACCCAATTGCTGTTGTTGGAAGAAGTGTTTTGAGCAGAGCTTCCACGCTTAATAAGCATGTTTTGGACATTTGTGCTGTCTTAGTTACCTTTCTAGAACTGTGATATAATGTCATGGCCTAGGCATATTTTTAAAAAGTATTTAATAGGGCTTAGGTTTCCAGAAGGTTAGTAGAGTCTATGATGTCAGTAAAAGAGAGAGAGCAAAAAGTGTACGATGGCAGATACAGCTGAGAACTTACAGCTGCGACATGAATCGTGAATCTACATTGGAGGGAGGATTTTGAAACCTCAACCCCCTCTCCAACAAGGGCACATTCATTTTCTAACTCTTCCTAAAGATGTACTAGCTGTGGACCAAGTATTCAAATGTCAAAGATTTATAGGGAATATCCCATTGAAACCACTATGTGT
The DNA here is from genome assembly GCF_947179515.1 of Apodemus sylvaticus. Taxonomy (NCBI): domain Eukaryota; kingdom Metazoa; phylum Chordata; class Mammalia; order Rodentia; family Muridae; genus Apodemus; species Apodemus sylvaticus. The sequence continues at coordinate 45,173,448 of NC_067487.1, forward strand.
GTGTTCTTAAAATTCATTCAAATATTTTTATGCTCTTCTCTTTTTTAGGTTTTAAATGAGAGTTTATATGAATATTTTAACAATCATAAAGACCAGAAGTTAGATGATGTCCTCAGCTACACAGTGAATTTGAGACTAACCTAGGATATAAAATATGTTCTCTCAAAAAAAGAAAAAAAAGAGGAATTGATAATCAAACAAATGTGATTGTTCAGAAGAATTAATAGCCTCAGCAACTTTGTTACTTAACACATTGATGAATAGAGAAAAATTTAAATAGGGAACATGGGAGAAAAGTATTGAAAGCCATGAAAAAATTAATTTCTGTGACTTGCTAAAGCTGAGAAGTCTTGAGAGATCTATGAGATGCTGTTATGCTGGAAATAAGGCTACCAAGTTTATACAAGGTTCAAACATATTTTTCCTACTTAGTAGGCTGTAGTCAAGGAATAAAGTGATATATTTTTCAGACAGAATTTAGGCACTGAAGATTAATGAAGGGGAGAAGAAATTTTGACAAAGAGAATAGATATAAAAAGAAAATGGGAGACACAAGAAAACATTGGCTCCCAAAGTCAGATTGAAAGCATCTGTTGTAGTCCTTCTATGTCGCTGAGCAAGTTACTAGACCCAGGACTTTAGGACTCCTTGTTGTGAAAGGGAAAGAAATTGAGAAAGCATTTAGTTGATAGGGTTAATCTCCATGTGGTCTTTCACTCTCTGGAAGATGGCCCGCATGCACATTTACCGCATTCGACAAACAATTTATAAGTCTGTAGTATAGCTCAGTAGTTGTCTCAGCCATCGCTGTATTGCTTTGAAGAGACACCATAACCATGGCAACTCTTGTAAAGGACCATTTTCTTGGGTCTGGCTTATAGATTTAGCCCATTGTCATCATGGCAGGAAGCATGCATGCTGCATGCAAGATCTGGAGAGCTAAAGTTCTGCATCTTGATTGGTAGGCAGCATCAAGAGAGAGGCACTGGGCCCGGCTTGAGCATTTGAAATCCCAAAGCCCCACCCTCAGTGACATTCCTTCATCGAGGCCATACCTACTCCAGCAAGACCACACCTCCTAACAGTGCCACTTCCTGGTGACCAAGCATTCAGAACTATGAGCCTATGAGGGCCAATTCTATTCAAACCAGCACAGTGGTAGAGAATGAACTTAGTACATATACTGGGCTCTGTCCACAACATCTAAACTGAAGCTCAACATGTGCCAAGGCCAAGGTTGCTGGGCTTAGCTGTATAAATATCTAGTTCCCTCAGAATTAATGTACATACTTTTGTTTGAAGACCCCCCCCCCAAAAATATGTTGTTCCTAAACCCACGCTGCTAAATCCTCTCAGTGTGTTTTAAGCTTTTGGCATCAGAAATACCATAATTGATGGCAAATTTTTTAAACAACAGTGCTGGATTGATCTTAAAGTATAGATTAGAGGATAATGAACCAACCCTTCAAGGAGCATGCCACAGTTTTAGTCATTCCTGAGAAAGTATATTGAACATCACGACAATAAATGAGATAGAGCATTAAGCATATGCTGTAGAGTGCATGAAAAAATGAAAGAGGATTTTTAAAGGGTGGCCCGAGATGAACATTCTTAGCTGAATCTGTAACATTCTATGTCAATTGAATTAGCAGCACTTGATTTAAAAGGTGTGGTGATCACGCTTTTCCCGTCATGACAGAGAGTCACTATTGAACCTCAGTTTTACCCCTCTAAAGATTAAATAATATGATTCAACACAACACACTGAGCACACTGCCTTCCCATGATAGGCATTCAATAAATGTCTGTTCTCCCGATGCTCCTGACTCTACAAAAAGTTTCAGCTGGACCAGTTATCCTACTTCATGCTATCTTGCTGTTGTAGCAGACAACTAGTGATCATGACTTATGGAAGCAGGTTTTTGTGATGTGGTAAAGGTGATGGTTTGAAAGCAGTAATGGTAGCAAAGGATGTGTAAGTAAGTGTGCCAGGAGTGGTCACAGCCTCACATGCAATAGTTACTGAATAAAGCATGTAATCTAAGGATTGTTTTTATCAGGTTCCAAGCTGAGACTATGGTTTGCTGTTAGGAACTGAATAATGTGAGTCTGAAAAGTTATAAAAATTGAAATTAAACTTGAGAGCAATGATTTCTTTTAATATGACAATTTGATTATATTCTTAGCAATATAAATGGTGTCTGTATAAAAAACCATTGTCATAAAGACAATATACTTCTGCATAATCTCTCTTTTTAATTATTGAATATAGATGTTTAATATAATGTATTATGATTACAGTTTCCCCTCTCCCAACTCCTCCCCAGAGCTTCCCTACTTCCCAATCCTCCCAAATCCATGCTTTTCCTTTCTCTCACTCATTAAAAAAAGTCAGAAAAATAACACAAATAGAAAATTAGCCAGAGAAAAAGCACAATACACACATACAAGTGCAGAAACACACACCTTCTCACACAGCAATCTCACAAAAGAAATCACAAAACTGAAAACCACACTATAGCAAAAGACCTGTAAGGTTAAAACAAAAAAAAACTTCAAAAATACCGGTAAGTGCATTTTGTGTTGACCATCTACTGCCGGGCATGGCCCCTGCACTTCTTTGTGGATTATAATCTACTGTCTTTTCAATCTATATTCTTTTCTATCCATTTTTATCTAAGAGTCAATGACATTAAAATTTATGTCTCTTCTCCAAACCTCAAAGGACTTGACATTTTTAAGATATTTTGCAGCTTTTGTTTTTCTACTACTCATTCATTCCAAATACAAGATTAAGAAGCTGTGTAACTGTAGGCATGATATTTTTAATATTAGCCACTGCACATAAGTATGGAAGGACACTCTTCAGGTGTGTAAAGGAGAGGAGTTTCAAGTATAGCATGTGCAAAGGGGGAAATGTGAAAAGTACCTGCTGCTTTGTCTTTTCCGGTCAGTTCAGGTCTACATTTGCTCAGAAGTTCAAGAAGGCCCAGATACCCACAGACTACAGATGTCCACACCAGGCATCTGACACACTCTGAACTGGGCTGAAATTCAGAGCTGGCTTGTCACTTTAGAAAGTTTTTTTTTTTTCGTGATAAAATTTTGCTAGAAATTATATTCACCCTGATTTTAAAAAAAAAATGCAGACCTATTTTTACAGCACATGATGTTGATTACATATAACCAGGCTATCTTTTGAGTGATTATTTATATTAAGGATATGAAAAAGGAGAAAAATGAAATCAAAGCATTTATTTCCCTTTTGATTGAATCTTATTGCTGTGTACCCCAGAAAATCTTTACACGGAGAGGATTTGTCCTTTGACACATTTATATTTCTTCTTTAGTAAGATTTTTGTTTCTTTCCCCTAAACATTTTCACAAGAGTCTGTTATTCATCATATGTTTATTTTCTTTATTTCAGTAGTGGAACGGAATGTATGATATTAAAATAGGAATGGATTAATAGAAAAAAAAAGAGGAAAAAAATACAGACCAAAAGACACAAATCCATATGAGATGTACATAAACTGGACTTGTGCTGCCCTCTTTTGGAGAAAGTAAGTGAAGCAAAGTCTTTTTTTTGACTGGGCATTTTACTGTTGTCTGTGTCTTACACTGCAGCATTGCTGAAGAAACAAAAGCATTGCTGTCAATCATTTTTTTTCTAAGAAAATAAATGGAGAATCATTTCAATTTGAGGGATTCGCACAATTAAATTAGCAGAGAATTAGTGTCATACTAAATAAAAGTACATTTGCTTCAACTACTATGATGTCCAGATTAGGTGATAGTCCAAGATATGACAATACTAATGTTCTTGTCAATGTTTGAGTTTTCATGTAATCTTTAAAATAGTTATGTAGTTGTTTAAGTGCCAATTAGTATATAAAGTGAAACAGACTTGTACATAATTGTTTCATTTTATTCAATTATGAAAAACGCATAGCAAACCTTAAATATACCATAATTAAGAGAAAGACTGAGTATATTTCCATTTCTATTATACTTATACCCATTTTGGAAATGTAAAATCTTGTCAAAATTATCACTGCCAACTAAGGTGGTAAACAAATGTTTGGTGAGTCTGTAGAGACCTCTAAGGCTAGATAATGAATCTGAGATGAACCTAGAGCTAGAATGTTATCCTTTCTTCCTACCACCAGACAAGCCAGTGCCAATAAAAATAAATAAAATGCAATTATCTGTCTATGCTTTTGCTGAGATGGACAACATCAGTAGAACACAGTGCCTGCCAGATTTCTCAGAAGCATGACCCCGCTTGGAAAGAAATTGTTTGCAACTCTGGTAAGGATAATTTATGTGGGTCATCATGAAATCCTCCCATCGTTCAGGTCTCAAGCAGCAAACAAACGCATCAGTGGATTTGAAGGAACACCAACATGACCCCAAATCTTGAGGCTGGAAACGAATTAGTGCTTAGATGACTCTGCTTTTGGACATTATTTTCAAAGAACTTTTAGGAAATCTTTTTTCACAAAATTAAACTCTTTCACTATGGGTTGCAGAAATTACTGCCTGTAACCTCCTGTGAGGGGAAAAATCACTTTAGTCACCCTCAAAATAGAGAAAAATGTTAAATTTTTGGCTTCATTAAAATATTTCAAGGGCATCTGTCAGTAATTCCCAACAACAGCAAGGATCAATAGCTTTTACTGTATACTGGATATAAATAGGTTATAGTCATTAAAATACACAACTACCTCCATACTTAATAAAAACTTAAAATGAGTATTCATCACTTGAGTATTGTTCTAAATCTGAATTTTATATTATTTCATGCTTTTTAAATATCCACATCAAAACTACTTATCATATAAATATTGATAAGTATCTTACTAATATTCAAACCTTCATCTCATATAATATTTTTACATATATATGAAAATGTATATTATATAAATGCCCACACAATTTATTCATTAATAGCTATTTCAGAGGAATAATTCAATATATTGACACAGATGTTGAGGATGTTGAGGAAAAAATATCAATTCATTTATTAAAGTTGTATTATCAAAGGTTTAATTTTTAGATAACAAAGATATTGCATAGAAGAAGGTCATTGTGACAAGCTATAAATGAAACTAAATTATCATGTGATCATGTGGAAGTCAAAACACCCAGGTGCAACTAACCATATTGGATATTTAAGAGTGAACCTAGATCTATAGATAAGTAATTTGCTTGATTTGGGGTAAGAAAATTAAATAGAGATTGTCTAGACAGAATGACCTCATTGCATATATTTGCTTCTACAGTAGTCTAGATCTAATGAAAATTCTAAATTACTTTATTGAATAAATGTTTTTAGTTATGTATATATGTTGCTTTCTATGAAAGGCTAGCAATTGTACAATAGCCATATTAAATTCTCCACTCATAATAAAAAAAAATCCATGAAATAAAGGCTAGAAAACAAAATTTCATTTATTTTATTCCTTTTTTCTGTTATTTCTTTTAAATATTCTATTATCAAATAATGACATTGAAGTGTGTATTTCAGACATTATTTTCAGAGTATTTTATAATTTAAACAATTAAGAATTGGAAAAATTAGAATCTTTTATTTTTGCATCCTTTATTTTTGATATTTCTTTGCACATTGCACTGTACAGTTTCAAGTTTAATATATTTCTGTTGTTCTTTATATTGGATTGTCTGCTCTGATTAAAGAATGGAATATTTGAATGGCAAAAGAAAAAATAGACAACAGGATTTAAGTGTTTGGGTTAAGATTAAAATTCTCCCTGATGTAGATAATGTAAAACATTACAGATGCCAAAGAAAATCAACAGTACCTGGGGAAGGGAGCTGGTAAAAAAATATTATTATTATTATCTTTTTTTTTAAAAAAAAAATAGCTTTATACCTGTATAATTTGCATTGATTTTCTATAAGAGCAACATTTTTTGTTACATATAACATAAAATAGATCTTGAAAATTCAGGGTAAGAAACAAAACCAATAGTGATTTGGAGTATTTAAAACATAAACAAACATAGCAACTGACGAATGTCTGTGGTAAATGTTCTCAAAGAAGACAGACTCAAGGAAATCTTGAAGCTGGGTGGATTAGAAGGCATCATTTTTGTAGGACAATTCCAGATTCGTACAGAAATAAAAAAGAAATCTCTACACCATTTTAGTGTGGAAAAAATAAAGTTCTGTGTGAGAGAGAGAGGTGGGGAGGGAAAGAGGGATCATCAGCATTTCAGCATTCCTCAAGGTCAGCTACTTGATTCCTCCCTTTCATCTATTATTGGCCACTATCTATAATCAATTTGCAGTAGGTAAATGTGATGTGGTGTGTCCATTTCTTAAGTCTTACAACAGGTACTGAAGAAAGGACTTTGCCAGGATTCTTATGTGAGAGACAAAATGGAAAGATAGGCATGGAGATTAAGAGGCAGAGCAGACTCCAGGAGAGGAGAGCATCTCTCACCATTTCATGAATGTAACAGCAGAGAAAACCAGGATCTATCTAATGGAAGTTTATGTGGAACGCAGAGATGGGGAAAAATGTTATGCACCCAATACACACGCAATACATGCAAGGAGCAGAGAAAATTTATATCCTTTCCTGTGAAAACAGGTTCCCTCTTTTGAGACATCAGATTCATCAAAGGAGTTAGTAATGGAAGGTAGAGGTTAGGTGAGAATAACTTTTATTTTATTTTTAATACAATGATTTTATTCCTTAAGAACTCCATACACAATATTTTTATTACATCAATCTCCCACTTCTCCGCCTAACTCCACCAAGATCCACCCTAGCTTCCCAAACCCACGCTCTACCTCTGTACACCCTTTTCTTCCTATAAACTAAAGGGTGCGTAGCTATCTACTGGAGCAGTCAACCTACCAGAGGCAAAACCTCAAAAATATACTGACTCTCTTCCCCAGAAACTATCAACCTTCTTTAGCTCCCAAGTTATGGGTGTACACACATATGTCCCCATTGCCTACATGCTAGTCTGATGACTGGTTTGATCTTGTGCAGGTCTTATATCTGCAAACATGGCTGCCATACATGTAATAACCCCAGAGAATAATCATATTTAGCAATCTTATTCTCTTTTACTTATGCATTTATGCAGACAATATATGAAATTCAATTATGGGAAACTAAACTAGAGAGAAACTTAGACCAGTAGTTGAGACCCTGAGAACAACATATTCTTGGGGTTAGGGTGAAGGTACTATAGCTAAAGCGCCTGCAGTACAGACATGAGCACCTGAGTTTTCATCCCCAACACTTAAGTAAAAGACTGGCAATGAAGTATGTGTATATAAGTAAGCAGAAGAGTGGACACAAACAGATCTTGTGGACTCACTGGCCAACTGTTTTGACAAAAAGTGTGAATCCCAGGATCAATGAAAAACTTTACCTCAAATAAAATTGTAAGGTAGAGACTGACAGAGAAAAACAGTCATCATCAACTTCTGGTCTTCACATATGCTCATGTGTGCAAACACACACACACACACACACACACACATAGAAAGAGAAAGAGAGTGAGAGTGAGAGAGAGAATTTTTCCCTAATTTTACCTTTATTCCATTGTTTTCTAGAGCACTGCTATGTAAAGCTGTGAGTCTCAGAGTTCAAGCTTCCTTGATGACCATGTTAAGGACAATACAATTTCACTAGACAGGCTCTGTCAGTGTCTAACAAATACAAAGGAGGATGCTCTCAGCCAACAAGTGGACTGAGCAAAAGATGCCCAATGGAGGAGCTACAGAAAGGACCCAAGGAGCTGAAGGGTTTTGCAGCTCCATGGGAGGAACAACAATATGAGTCACTCAGTACTCCCTGAGCTCCCAGGGAGCTAAACCACCAACCAAAGACTACACATGGAGGGATCCATGGCTCCAGCCACATATGTAGCAGAGGATATCCTTGTTGGACATCAATGGGAGGAGAGGCCCTAGGTCCTGTGAAGGCTCAGTGCCCCAGTGTAGGTGAATGACAGGACAGGGAAGCGGGAGTGGGTGGGTTGGTGAGCAGGAGGAGAAGAGATGGGGTAGGAGATTTTCAGAGGGGAAACCAGGAAAGGGGATAACATTTGAAGTGTAAATAAAGAAAATATCTAACTTTTTTTTAAAAAAAAGGAAAGTGAAAACACAAGACTGGAATCCTTGAAACATCAGTGAGCTGTTGAGAATGTTCTTACCACCCACACTTTGTTTATTTATAGAAATTCCATGGCTGCATTGTTTAAGCTGTTGGTTCTTGAAGCAAATCTCAGTCCTCAGAGTCATACTGTATCGGTTTTGAACACTTGTCAGGTAATATAAATCATTCTGTTGTATAGGATTCTAGTTCTTCACTCAATTAATGTGCAGGTAAGTTGCAATTACATTCAAAGACTGAGATGTGTTTTTCTTAATGGATCTAAAAACTGGTATGTTCCTCTAGTACCTCATTGATGTGGTCCATTTGATAACTCATACTTTATCCATTAGAATCAACGGATATAAAAGTAATGACAAGAAACTATTATTTGTTGAAAATTAATGTTTCAGACATAAGACTAAAATATTAATCCTAATAGGAATGACCACCAGGGAAACAGTATGTCAGTAAACTCTTTATGTCTATAAAAACATAAATAAATAGTGTAACATTTATTAATAATTTATTAATTTCTTCAGTTAACAATTGAAGGAACCACAGGAGAGAGTTAAAGCAAGAAGGTGGAAAGGGTGATATTTAAGACTCACTCTTCCTAATCACAAATCTACACATTTAAGAAATCTGACCAATGTGGCGTTCAGGTTTTTGCTTTTGCTTTTGCTTTTTGTTTGTTTGTTTGTTTCTGGTTGACCAATTTGAAGGGACAAAAGAAGATGATGCTTCTAGTTTGTGTGAGCTAAACTTCCTGTGTTCACACTAAATGCCTTGTCTATGGTGTTCTGAGCACCATCTCTTGCTGGTGAGTATCATCAAGTTCTACCACAATGAGACCATATAAGTCTTCTTCTTACACCATCAGAGTATATCTGCACGAGCACTATACTTAAAGAAGAGCAAGTTATCATTTCCCAAAGTGCTCTGCTGCAGTTCAGGAGAACCTCTGAGAGTCTGGGGAGCAGAAGTCTCCCCTCAGGATGCAGTCAAGAAGCTGATTCTCTGTTTCAATTGATTGAAAAAGTGTCTCAGTTTTCATTTCCTTCTTTTTTTCTTTCCTTCCTTCTTTCATTCTTTTTTCTTTCTAGTTCTCTCTTCTCTCCCCCTCTCTCTCCCTCTCCCTCTCCCTTTCCTTCTCTCTCTCTTCTTTCCTGAGACAATGCCTAATAGCCCAGGCTAACCTTGACCTCACAACCCTCCTGCCTTAATTTACCGGGGCTGGGATTATCAACCTCCACTAACCACCCTACTTGGCTATAATTTTATAAGTTTTTGCTTCAAGGTTACCACTTCCCCCAGGTGAAAAGAAAAGCTTTTCCTGTTGATTACTGACAATTTTTCTCAGCACTCTCAGTCTTGTCCACGTTGTTTACAAATCTAAGGCATCCCTGGATAAGAAGGACTTCTGGCTCTCAGTGAAGTTTTGCTGAGGCTTTCACTGATTGACTGTTATCATGGCCGCATTAAGAACAGCAATCTCTCCTATTGTCATGCCACAGTGAAAGCAAGAAAGCTATTTTTAAAGTTCTATGGCCTTCACAGTAACTTACCAGGATAAAGCCAAAGTCCCTGGCCAGCCAAGACCTGTGACCCATCTCCTCTCCAATGCACCTTCACAACTTGTAACCCAGAAGAATCTCTCTATGGTAAATGAAATGTTCTCATCCTTCAATTCCTTTGAAGCATTTCCAAGTTAATCTTCTCTTAGGAGCTTTGCTGTATCTAAATAAAAGCTGAATTCCTTTAGTTAAAAAGATTAATTCTTGGAGCAATTCATAATTACCTGTAAATTCAGCTCCAGGATTTCTCAAGTACTCAAGTATGTTAATAACTGCATATGGAATTAAAATGATATCTGGATAACTTTTTATATAAACAAAAAAGTCCCAGCTGTTCTAGTATGGACTTTAAGATATAAGAAGAACTCATTTAGTTTTGTCATTTGTTCATTTCCCCTTTCCTTCTCTTCTATATACCCCCTCCTAGTTCTTTTTTCAATTTCATTGCTGCTTTTTATTAATTTTTTGCATACATATATGTAAATGTATAGTCGTACATATTCCTAATATGCAAATTCAACCTGGTCAATCAGTATGGTGTTTCTTGTACCTGTGTTTTCAGGGCTGACCACTCAGCATTTGGTAACCAACTGGTGTGTTCTTCCCTAGCGAATATTAGTTCTCCTGCTCTCAGCAGCTCCTTGTGAGGCTTGAGACCTCATGGCCTTTCTCCCTTGTAGTAGAAATGCCCACAGTTACCATCCTTGTTTAGCTCATGTGTAGGCTGTACTATTGGCAAGACATTTTGCACATAGCTCCAGTAAATGCTAACAAGGATAGGTCCAACTGTATTAGACATTTAGAAAAAGGGATGTTTAGGAAAAGGGGACATATGGGCTATTAATATATATGCAAAGATAAACTACAGGAGTTCTCAAAGACAGTATAGAGAAGACAGCCCAGTCAGTGAAGCTTCCCATCAGTACATTTCTCACCAGTTCCTAGGAACCCACTTAGTACTCAAGGAGGGAGATGGATCTGAGTTTAATTCCCAGTATTCATGTGAGAAAACCAGGTGTGATGGACATGCTTGTAATCTCCTTTCTGTGAGGCATAGACAAGGAGATGTCCAAAACCACACCACCCCAATCTCCGAAGCCCCACATCACAAACCACCCCCTCACCCCTCCCCATGTCATTCACTGGCCAGCCAGACCTCACTGAGCTCCAAGCCAGTAAGAGATTCTTAATTAAGAAAAAAAGAGAAAGAAAGAAAGAAAGAAAGAAAGAAAGAAAGAAAGAAAGAAAGAAAGAAAGAAAGAAAGAAAGAAAGAAAGAAAGAAAGAAAGAAAGAAAATGAGAGAGGGGGAAGGAAGAGAGAAAGGGAAGGAGGGAGGGAAGACTGAGAAAAAGACAGAGACAAAGGCAGAGGTAGAGACATAATAACAGCAAGTTTGGTTGAGGGCTGACAAACACACCTGAGGAACACCACCTAGAGTTATTCTTAGGTCTCTTTGTATACCCATGCACCCTCTCAATACTCACACAAATAAAAGAAAGGAGGGAAAGAAAATATTTAAGTGAGCTAAGGTTAGCTAGTTTTGTTTTGTTCGTGTTTGTTTTGTTGGTGGTAGTGGTAATGGTTTCTTTTCCTCTTCCCCCTCCTCCTCCTTCTCTTCCTCCTCCTCTTCCTTCTCTCCTCCTCTCCTCCTCCTTCCTCCTCCTCCTCTTCTCCTCCTCCTTTCCTCTTCCTCTCCTTCTCTCCTCCTCTCCTCCTCCCTCATCCTCCTCCTCTTCTCCCCATCCTCCTCTTCCTCCTCCCCCTCCTTCTTTTGTTAAGACATCCAAGATTCTCAACTTGGATAAAATAAAAACAGATCTACAATATCTCAGTTAAACTGATAAAGGCCAGAGGCAAAAACAGAATCTGGAAGGCAGGAAAAGATATACAACTTATCACATGCCAGGGATCTTCGTAAGTAAAATGTCTTCTTAGGAATCATGGACTAAAAAGCAAGAGGCCACTTTAAAATGTTGGGGGAAAAAGAATATCAATCATTAATTCTGCAATTCAGAAAAGGCACACTGAAAAAAATTAAAAAATCATATTTCCTACTTTGTATGAAGCACATGTGTATTTCTTTAAAGTCTTTACTTTCCAACAGACCAACTCTACAAAAAGGATTATAGGTCATTCTTAGTCTAACATTAGCTATCAAGTTACCACATGATAACTAGTTTCTTTCTTTCTTTCTTCCTTTCTTCCTTTCTTTCTTTCTTTCTTTCTTTCTTTCTTTCTTTCTTTCTTTTTTTTTTTTTTTTTTTTTTTGAGACAGGGTTTCTCTGTATAGCCCTGGCTGTCCTGGAACTCACTCTGTAGCCCAGGCTGGCCTTGAACTCAGAAATCTGCCTGCCTCTGCCTCCCAGAGTGCTGGGATTACAGGCGTGTGCCACCTCCGCCCAGCTCATTTTTATTTTTAAATAGTACAATATTTTATTAGATATTTACTTTATTTACATTTCAAATGTTATCCCCTTTCCTTGTTACTCCCCCCCCAAAAAAAACCCTATCCCATGCTCCCCCCTGCTTACCAACTCCTCCCCCTACTTTCCTGGCCTGGCATTTCCCTACACTGGAGTGTCTAGCCATAACAGGACCAGATTACTTGTTTCTACATAAAAAAAAAAATGAAAGTCAGCAATAGGGCAATTTTTTAATTACATAAACATTCCTATCAATATAATTTTAGGTGGCCAGTGTCATCATTTTAATACATTAACCATTAAACATGTAATGAATGGATTTTTGTTTTGTTTAATTATAATTTAATAATGACACTTTTCTCCTTTCTCCCTCCAAATCATCTCTGCTCTCCCTCAAATTCATGGTCTTTATTTCACTGATAATGCGTGCATATGTATATACAAATATATTCTTAAGTATAACCTTCTCAGTTGTCTTGTTAGATGTATGTATGCTTTAAAGACTGAACATTTGGAACTAGACAACCAGTTGGTGAGCTTTTCCTTGATATAGTTCTTAGTGTAAGGTTAAGACCTCAGCTATGAATATAATTCGATTTATTATCTTCCTTATTTTATGTGATTTAAAAAGCACTGTGTAAAGAAGTAATTATTGAACTGTGTTATGTACATATGTAAAGGTACCCTTTGAATAATAATCACAGCAGAAGGAAGACAAGAAAGGAAAAGCCACATCAAAGAAATTTCTTTTCAATACCAGTGTTCATTTCCATCAGTTCCTAGTAGCTAATGTTAATTGTAACTCGTGAACAAAGCACTAAGAAATTTACTCAAGAAAAAGTAAAAAATGGTAATGTTAATAAAATTATACACAAGATAATATAGACTTAATTTTAAAAAAAAAGGAATTAAGGGAGGCGAGATGGTTCATCAAGAACAAGCACCTGCTGCACAAATCTAAAACCCTGGGTTCAATCCCTGGAACCACCTAAAGATTCACGGAGAAAGAATATTTCCCATAAGCTATCCTCTGACCTCCACATATGGACTGTAGCATGAGCAGCAACAAAACAAATGTATACAAGCATTATTTAACAATGATGATGATGATGATAATGGAAAAACTAATGGATAAATAGAAGATCAAAATAGACAAAAATTATAAGCAACACAGAAAAGTGTCCAATGAGAATTCTGCTTTCTCCATAATTAAGTTGAAGGTAAATATACTATATTCTCTACTGGAAAGGCAAATTGCCAAAATAAGTGTAAAAGAAGTTCCAGTTATATGCATTAAGATAAAAACATAAATCAAGGTTTTTGTTCTTGTTGTTTTATTTGTTTGTATTAACTATGAAATATCAAATGAGATCTGGAATGGCTCTTCAAATACTACACAAATTATCCTCAAGACAAAAATGTTACCTGAGCCAAAATAAATATATCTTATGATGAGGTGGATCACTCTTTAAGGAAGACTAGATACTAGTGGAAATGAAGGAAGAAGTATGCAAATTAGGGACAGGACACTTCCTGTACTCTGTGGGAAATGGTCCATAGACTATGCACCGTTGATTGACAAGCAAACAGAAGACTTAAAGATCAATGTAAGCTAACCACGTTCAGACGGACATCAGTAAGACACAGCATCTTCTTAGAAGTTCTCTAGGACAGATCCAAAATGTAAGTTTCCGCACAAGTTAAAATACTGGACACTTGTGAATAGGCTGTCAGGATTTTTGTGGGATAAAATTCTCATTGAGATCTTGCTTTCAGTTCCATCACATAAATATCCAAGAAGAGAACTACTGAATTATACAGACATTCTATATTTTTACATAGGCTCTGTCTTAATTCCGACCAACCATGAGTTCCAGAGTCTCCAAATCTATGGCACCATGTCTACTTTTTCTTTTTTATTACCTTCTTCCCTGTAGTAGTCATTTTATTGGATGTAAGGTAGTGTGACATTCTAGTTTCGATTTGCATTTCCAGAATAAATGTCAGCATATTTTTTTGAGTACTCCTGGTGAAAAGGGACACCATTCTCATGTCCCCAAACTCATGTGGAAAGCGTTCTGTAATTACTATTAAATATCATGCTTGTTGTCCTTTTAGGAATTCTGTGTGACAATTGTTATCTATCAGTTTGGTTTGTCAATGACTATTTCATGCACTTATTGAGATGACTAAGTCATTATTCTTCCATACCTCTAGAACAAGACACTGAGTCTAGATATTGCAATGACTTTAAACTCTTGGGACAATTTCCTGTTAATTGTAGTGTCATTTGCTGCTGTGTCACTGTGGTTTTTTTTTGTTTGTTTGTTTGTTTGTTTATTTAATTTATGAGATTCTAGGTTCAAGTATTCTATTTCCCATATATTTTATTGATTTCTACAAATTAGAATTATATATTTTCTTTTTCTGACCATCCTTCATTTAATCTCCTTTTAAAATGTATTTTCCATTTCTTAAAGTGGATGACTAACTTACTAATTAGGAGTCTTTTAGCTTCTTGCATATGAGTTCTCAGTGCTGTGCATAGCTGGAATATAGGCCTAGTTCTTGGGAATAGATTTTATCATGTATTTTTGTTTTCACGATAGTTACAACATTTTTAATGTTCTACACTGATTTCTTCTTTTGCCTAGGAATTTTTAGACACAGGTTTTAAAGTTATCAACCAATTATATCTTAAATTGTTTCTCTGTTTTCCTTTCTTAATGTGAAAGATATACTTCTTAATGATTTTAGTCTTTTAATCTCAAATTTACTGATTCATATTCTGTTTCCTATCAAATGTTTAACTTATTAGAAAGTTACATTTTTAAGGATATAAAACATGATGTTAAACACAATATTTCTAGAAATATCCAATTGTTCATTTGATCAATTTTTTAAAATTCCTAGATTCTTACAGATTTTATTTATAATTTTCAGAATCTTATTATTCTTTTAATTTTGCCTCGTACTTCTGAATTTGGTTTGTGTGCATACATTGACAGTTGTTACATATATCTTATATGTAGATAGTTATATTAATCTAAACTAAACGTTATCACTAGCATTTTGCATATTTACATGGTATATCTTTTCATATTATTTTCCTTCACTTCAAATTTGATTCAGGTTTTTATTTAACCTTCAACATTATATTGACACATGTGATATGTCTTCAATTTTGAATATGGCAATCCATCTATACTGTGTTATATTTTAGTACATTTACAAATAATCATAAATATGTCTAAATCTGTATCTCTCCATTTACTATTTATTTGTAATATTTTCTTTTTTTGTTTAAAATTTTTTGATTCAATATATTTTTTATTTACATTTCAAATGATTTCCCCTTTTCTAGCCCCCCACTCCCCGAAAGTCCCGTAAGCCCCCTTCTGTCCCCCTGTCCTCCCACCCACCCCTTCCCACTTCCCCGTTCTGGTTTTGCTGAATACTGCTTCACTGAGTCTTTCCAGAACAAGGGGCCACTCCTCCGTTCTTCTTGTACCTCATTTGATGTGTGGATTATGTTTTGGGTATTCCAGTTTTCTAGGTTAATATCCACTTATTAGTGAGTGCATACCATGATTCACCTTTTGAGTCTGGGTTACCTCACTTAGTATGATGTTCTCTAGCTCCATCCATTTGCCTAAGAATTTCATGAATTCATTGTTTCTAATGGCTGAATAGTACTCCATTGTGTAGATATACCACATTTTTGCATCCACTCTTCTGTTGAGGGATACCTGGGTTCTTTCCAGCATCTGGCAATTATAAATAGGGCTGCTATGAACATAGTAGAGCATGTATCCTTATTACATGGTGGGGAATCCTCTGGGTATATGCCCAGGAGTGGTATAGCAGGATCTTCTGGAAGGGAAGTGCCCAGTTTTTGGAGGAACCACCAGACTGATTTCCAGAGTGGTTGTACCAATTTGCAACCCCACCAGTAGTGGAGGAGTGTTCCTCTTTCTCCACACCCTCTCCAATACCTGCTGTCTCCTGAATTTTTAATCTTAGCCATTCTGACTGGTGTAAGGTGAAATCTCAGGGTTGTTTTGATTTGCATTTCCCTAATTACTAATGAAGTTGAGCATTTTTTAAGATGCTTCTCCACCATCCGAAGTTCTTCAGGTGAGAACTCTTTGTTTAACTCTGTACCCCATTTTTAATAGGGTTGTTTGGTTTTCTGGAGTCTAACTTCTTGAGTTCTTTATATATATTGGATATTAGCCCTCTATCTGATGTTGTACTTGAGGTACTAGCTCAGGCAATTCGACAACATAAGGAGGTCAAAGGGATACAAATTGGAAAGGAAGAAGTCAAACTATCATTATTTGCAGATGACATGATAGTCTACCTAAGTGACCCAAAAAACTCCACTAGAGAACTCCTACAGCTGATAAACAACTTCAGCAAAGTGGCAGGTTATAAAATCAACTCAAGCAAATCAGTGGCCTTCCTATACTCAAAGGATAAGCAGGCTGAAAAAGAAATTAGGGAAATGACCCCCTTCACAATAACCACAAACAGTATAAAATGTCTTGGGGTGACTCTTACCAAACATGTGAAAGATCTGTATGTCAAGAACTTCAAGACTCTGAAGAAGGAAATGGAAGAAGACCTCAAAAAATGGGAAAACCTCCCATGCTCATGGATCGGTAGAATCAATATAGTTAAAATGGCCATTTTGCCAAAAGCAATCTATAGATTCAATGCAATACCCATCAAAATCCCAACTCAATTCTTCACAGAGTTAGAAAGAGCAATTCTCAAATTCATCTGGAATAACAAAAAACCCAGGATAGCTAAAACTATTCTCAGCAACAAAAGAAATTCTGGGGGAATCAGTATCCCTGACCTCAAGCAATACTACAGAGCAATAGTGTTAAAAACTGCATGGT
The DNA here is from genome assembly GCF_947179515.1 of Apodemus sylvaticus. Lineage (NCBI taxonomy): Eukaryota > Metazoa > Chordata > Mammalia > Rodentia > Muridae > Apodemus > Apodemus sylvaticus. The sequence goes on from NC_067487.1 coordinate 45,190,496, forward strand.
ATTGGTACAGTGACAGGCAGGAGGATCAATGGAACAGGATTGAAGATCCAGAAATGAACCCACACACTTACGGCCACTTGATCCTCGACAAAGAGGCTGAAAACAGCCAATGGATAAAAGATAGCCTTTTCAACAAATGGTGCTGGTTCAACTGGAGGTCAGCATGCAGAAGAATGCGAATTGATCCATCCTTGTTTCCTTGTACTAAGCTCAAATCCCAATGAATCAAGGACCTCCACATAAATCCAGACACTCTGAAGCTAATAGAAAAGAAACTGGGGAAGACCCTTGAGGACATCGGTACAGGGAGAAAGTTTCTGAACAGAACACCAATAGCGTATGCTCTAAGAGCAAGAATTGACAAATGGGACCTCATAAAATTACAAAGTTTCTGTAAGGCAAAGGACACCATCAAGAGGACAAATCGGCAACCAACAAATTGGGAAAAGATCTTCACCAATCCTACATCAGATAGAGGGCTTGCAATATTTTCTTTACCCTGGAAAGGTGGTCATTATTTTATACTTTACACAGTTTTGATTTTTATTATATTTTTATATAAATAAATTAATTGAGATAATATTGTTGTATTTACTACTGCAAATGGATGACAGGTATAAAAAGAAGAAATTTGAATGTGTTTAGCTTCAAGGAAGATGGTCAAAATGTTGTATCTCTGAGTATATAATATATTTATGCTCACATATACATGTATATATATATGTATATCAAGAGAATGTTCCTTTTTATAATTAAAACAGCAACACTTTAAGTTGGTGGAAAATCAGTCTACACAAGACAAGATAGAAAAGTATTTTTAAAACTTTTCAAGGGTCGAACTATGAAAAATATCAAAGCAACTTGACCTAACAACCATGAACGTCAAGAGAAGTTCAACTCCAGACTGTATCTTCACTTGAGGGCCAGTACGTCCAACCACTCAGGTAAGATGACCTGCAGGAATGCACAGAGACAAATATTTACTTGTAAGCACTCTCTCTCTAGCTCTCTGGGAGAAATGGACCTGACCTCGGTTTACAGGGAGAGTATAGAGAGCGTTATTGGGGTGCCATGCCACTTGGCAGGAACTTGACATAGATCAATGTGAAGTTCCTCTCCCAGCCTTTGAGTGGGAACTTCTGTGTTAGCCATAATCCCCTCCACCTAGGGTGGAGTGCTCTGACCAAGGTAAAGCCCATTGTTCTTCAAGGACCTGCAGTTTCCTGAGAAACACTAGCCACCTATGGAGCAACTGAACCAGTTCTGCTGAGAAGCTTCCAGCCTTTGCCCCTGCCTACATATTTGGAGTTCTCCATTAAATTTTGAAACCTTGAATAGCAGGTCTCTGTCTCTTTTTGCCGCCTTCCCATACATCCCCAGCTTCCCATCCAGGTAACCTGTTCAATGTAACAGCGGGAAGTTACAGGAGAAGTTCTTGGAATCAACACATTCTCGCATAACCATAACTACAAGACCTTCAACCTGAAATAAAACAAGCTAATTCCTTCTCAAAAATAGAGTATTTCAAACAGAACTTCTCTGTACTGATACACCACCCTTCTTTCTCTCAAAACACAGCTTTGTTCTGGCTTTTTGTTTAGAGTAGCTAACTCATTCCTGTAGCATGTAATTTGCATGCTTGCCAGAGAATGTAGATCTCTTTGGTGTCAGTTTTTAACCATTTTATAGGGAAACGAAGGTGTAAGACTAAGTCTGAGCAATGAGTTATAGGTGGAAATTATTTGTTCATTCCAAGTAAAGCAAGGATGAGCAGAGGCATCACCAACCAACTGATCAGTGGTCCAGCGGTCCAATGGATGGGGCCAGGGGTTACAGAGAAGAGGGCGAACATTTAGCATTAGCTGATATTGTTTACCTGGTCTCCTTGCGTGCTTTGAATGCATAAAACATCATTTCTGCTGTCATAAGCAATTTAGGTCTGGAGTCTGTCTAAGCACAACCTTGCCCTGCCTGCAGCAAGAGCCAGTTGTGCAAAACGATCTTTCCAAGTGTCGGGAATTAAGTAAATCCTATGTATGACTACTAATAGCATGAAGCCCACTTTTAGGCAGGTGAAGTTTATTTAGCCCACTATACAGTAAGAAAGTTCTGAAGAATACATACCAGGGGATGACCCAATGACACTGACAAGTAGGTGAGCAGTACAAACTGGAATTTGCAGATTAGAAAGAGAGAGAAAAGTGGAATATGGGTCTGGAGGGAGTTAGGAGAAGAGGGGAGGGGGAATAAATATAAACAAAATGATGAAATTCTCGTGGAGTTAAATATTATTTTTTAAGTTCTATTGATTGGAATCTAGGAAAAATGAAAAACCAATTTCATATAAACAGATTTTAGAAAGTTTCAAACAATTTGCATCAGATCATTTAATGTTCCTTTCTTGCCAGCATTTAATGGCGGAGGGAATTTGGAGATTTTTAACTCTCTACAGTCTTTCTTATAAGAAGTGAAATATTTCCTTCATAAAAAAGAAAAGTATAGGGTGAAGGGTGGCATCTGTCATTTGGTTTAGCATCACAGATCCTTTATCTGGGAAATGTGTGCACTGGGAACTTGTCCTTCCTAACGGCCTCCCATAGCATCCCAGTGTGTGCCATATGCTCTAACTTTCTCAGGGAAAGCTCAAAAGGTCAGCGAATCAGAAAGGTGAAAGCATAAAGGCCAAGGGTGGGGGGCGTGCCCCTGCCACCAGCTACTTAGCTACCAGTTCAAGTGTCTCGTGGGTTTAAAACTGTCATTCTGATCAAAGTTTAAGCACCGCAGGATAGCCTGGAGCAGCACAGAGGACATGGAATTGCCCCTAATAGCACAGCAGCATTCGTGATGTATAATGTGCTGAATGTGTAGGGATTTTGGGTCTAATGGGACATATTTTCCTACATTCAAACATAATAACAACTCTCGGCAGGACTGCCACAGTTATGGCCTATGATTTTATATGTCTAGAAATGCTCTTTCTTTACTTCATTCCTAATGACGTCATTGGGTTTCCTTCCTTCTTTCCTTCCTTCTTTTCTTCCTTTCTTCCTCTTTTGTCTTTTGTTCTAAAAAGAAAGCATTTAAAAAATAAAATATAGTTGCATGTCTGAAGTATCTTAATGATGCTTAGAAAATTATGAAAACAGAGAAGTGCTAGCAACGAAGACACATCACATGCCCCGAGACAACTAGGAAGTTTTATACACTCTGTAAAGATACACCTTTGTTCTGTTTGACTCATCGACTATAAATTTCTATTTGAGCATAAGAATGCCTTCATAAATTGATTGCATTAAACAAACCTGCCTAAATATTCACATTTACCTTGAAGAAGTTTCACTTACAGCTGCCTTTTGCTTTTATTTAATAATTCTGTGCAGTAGGCAATAATAACATCATACTTCCTCGTTAAATCCATGTTTCCCTGACAAATAGAAATGTTAAAAAGAATGACACACATTTCCAAATTAATTATAGTTCATCTGGAAACATAGATTAAATATAAAACCATTTGGAAAAATATATGTTTCTTCAGTAATTGATGTCACCTGCATGATACAGCAGGGTGATACTACAAGTCCTCGTCTGTGAGTCTCCTAACTGTGTTTAAGTTCCAGGGAGAGAAATGTTTGTAAAGAAAGACAAGAGTTACGTAGGAATAAGATGGCATTAAGCAGAGCTTCACCATAATGATTCTTTGATGACTTCATAATGACTCCATCTCTTCTTGACAGGTGAAGTTGATGATAATGACATTAATTAAGTACTGAACATTATTTGCTATTACAAATAAAAAGTAAGGGCTGGAGATCAGTTAAGAGTGCTTGTTGCTCTGTCAGAGAATCTTAGTTCAATTCCCAGCACTCACATGGTATCTATATTCATCATTCCAGGGCAACTAATGCCATGTGCTGGCCTCATAAGTCAATAGACATGCAGACAACACACAAATATACCCACAGGCTAGACACTTATACACACAAAATAATAAAATAAAGTTTAGGTATTTAACCATTTCAAAATTTCGACATTTTTAAATTTTAAAAAGTAAATGCACAGCTCTAATTTTGTCAAATTTTAACCAATATGCTTTCAACGCAATGAACACTTCCAATGATTATTTACAAATTCAATAGCAATAAATAATATTTCACTTCAGCAAACTGTTTACTCCAGAAAATAAGAAAATTACTTTTAAACGTCCCCTAACCCTGAAAGAAAAGTCTTCTTCAGAGCATGTACCAAAGTAAATATATCCGAGAAATCGCAGAGCAAGATTTAACTAAGTAAATCCCAAAAGTCAAAAGTGTAGCCAGGAGGATACAAGCTGCTTAAGAGAATATATATATTGCAGCCACTTTCCTCACTGCATGAATCCTCTAGGATTCCTGGGAATTAGGTACCATTCACCATTGTTGACATTGCTCTTTATAATGGGTGAAGCACTGGTAAGAACACCTGTTGCTTCTTCCACACCACACAGTAGAGCATGTAACTAGGCCTTTGTGAAGCATCAAGAGTCATCTATCCAGGGTCCTTCGACTAGAGATGATCTCCAAAGCAATCCCCTTTGTTTCTTAGTCATTCTTAGTCAGTGTATAAAGAGTTCCTTGTAGCATTTTCACAGATATTCTGCCTTTATTCATCCACAGTAAGAAGAAATTCAACTCAAAAAATGGTCAAAAGATAAACAAACACACTTCACCTTAGAATGCCTGATAGGGGTATAAAACCAACCCCACTAGTGATTGGAGAAACATACACTGAAACCACAAGGAGGCACTGTTTCACATTTACTGGTTATTAAGAAAGGACTAAGAAAGCATGCTACTTGGATTACAAAGGCTGAATGAAGCCTTTTACATTACTTGCATGGCTGTGAAATGTTATAGGCACATTGCAAAAGAAGATGAGAGTTAAAATTTACCAAGAAATTGGACAAGTTTAGTCTGATAGATATGTTGTATGTATGTATGTATGTATGTATGTATGTATGTATAAATTACTATTTAAATAAAAAAGCAGTTGCATCAGTCTCTATAGTAGTAATTTTTGCCATTTGTTCACACTGTAGCTATGCTTCTGAGGTTTGTTCTTCATTTTCAATTATTCAAACATACAACATTTCGCTTCATTCTCTATTTGCCAACTGATGGCTGTTTTCTCAGCCATGCCTGCTGTTATGAATTATGCTTGTAAAACATTCTCCATATAGAAAAGGCAAAGAGTCTATCTTTGAACTCTCATATGCTGCTGTTAGGGTATGAAGATTCTTACCAGATATTACAAGGCTTCCAGAAGCGCCCCAGGATATTCTAGTGAGAGCTGTCATTTTAAAGTTTTGCGTGGTGGTTTGGATAAGAATGGGCCCCGAATGCTTGTTTCAGGACTTGGTCCCCAGTTGGAGAACTGTTTGGTTTGTTTTTTTGTTTTCGTTTTTTTTTTTTTTTTTTTTTTTTTTTTGGTTTTTTCGAGACAGGGTTTCTCTGTATAGCCCTGGCTGTCCTGGAACTCACTCTGTAGACCAGGCTGGCCTCAAACTCAGAAATCTGCCTGCCTCTGCCTCCCAGAGTGCTGGGATTACAGGTGTGCGCCACCACCGCCCGGCTGGAGAACTGTTTGGTAAGGATCAAGAAATAGGGCTTTGTTGGAGGAGTTGTGTCACTGGCTTGAGATTGTAAAGAATTCATTCCACTCCCAGTGTGCTCTCTTCCTCCTGTCTATGAATCAGAACGTGAGCTCTCAGCTGTTGCTTTGTTACATCCTGCCTTTGCAATCCAAGACTCTGTCCCTCTGAAACTGTAAACTCTAATATTTTATAAGTTGCTTTGACCATGGTTTGTCCTCAAAGTAGAAAACTGTCTAAGGCAGTCTGAATGAAGAACTCTACATGAAGTTAGATATCAGTTTTTAGTTGGTAGTAAAAGATAGTTTACGGAGAGGAAACAGGGGCCTCCACCTAGAAATGAAAGAAAGTAGAAAAGATTTTGCAGGGGAACACATTCCAAAGCAAGTTCTGGTTACACACCGCAGTGAAGCACAAGGCCTCAGCATTTCTAATTAAGATGCCACAAATAAAGTGTGCAAAGGTAAGTTCCAGGTGAATATTGCTGCCTGCAGGGAACCAGCTTCTGTCTCATAACACAGCAACCATCTTGGATCGATCATAGGTTCATGATTCACAAAAAGACCAGGACTTTGCCACATGTGTCAGGAATGTCTTGAGTGACTCTACTGCCCTCTGGGAAGAGTCTAAGACTGCAATTCCAGTTTCTATCTCAACTTCTAAATAAAGGGAGGGCTCATGGCTCTTTTTGTAATTATTACTGTTTTCAAGAACTTGGGGATTTTGCCAATAAACCAGAGAACAGGCACAGTGTTCAGAGCTAGACTCAGTAAGACTGAACTGAGTATGGTTGTTTTAGAGTGCTTAGTAATATTTTAATATTTTAGCCTCACTTCTATTAGTTTTTTTATACTTCCTCATATTTTATATGAATAAATGGTATGATTTTTAAATTTAGACAAAGAGAACCTTGTGAGCAGAGCTCCGCATACAATAGCATGTCTTGAATATTATGTATGTGACCATCCGAGTGGAATTTGTCAATCATTTCGAGGTAAGCTGCTGAGGCTCCAGGATTCTATATTCTGTTTCTGGGTTATTTGCTAAATAAGTGACATTAGCAAAAGCTAAGCCTTATGTCATTTAGCTTTTCTAATAGTCACATTGCCGTAATAATGCATCTGCTATGCCTTTTTTAGAGAGTTTGGAAGGATTACACATAACAAGAGAAGCAGAAAAGGATGGGGAATAATTTGCATGGGACACCAGGATGCCCCAGTGTACTGGTTAAGTGGGCAAAGCCCTTTACAGCAAAGATGATTACGATGCCTTAGATTCACTCAAAATCCAGTAACTATATTCTGAAATGAATGAAAACCATCATCACTATTTTTGCTACTTTGGAAAAAAAACAAAGTGTTTATGAAAATATGCAGAAAGGGTCACTAAAATGGCTCAGTGTAAAATGCTTGCCACAGAATTCTGATTGCCTGAATTCAAACCCTAGGAACGTGTAAAGGGGAAAAAGAGAACTGACTGCTTAAAGAAGTTGTCCTCTGGTTCTCTCTCTCTCTTTCTCTCTCACTCACTCTCTCTCTCTCTCTCTCTCTCTCTCTATATATATATATATATATATATATATATATCACACATACACATATACACACGCACATGCACACATGCGTGCGCACACATACACACACATATCATGGCATTGCGTTCCCATACACACATATTAATAACAAATTTTTTAAGTGGAAATATTCTGAAAACATGTTTTTAAAGCAGAGACCCAGAAGCATGAAATAATTAGAAGCAGAAAGCAGCCTTATTTTTCACTAGGTATGAACTATTCCAAAGACACGCATTAAAGAAATTACAACTCATATTTATAGCCCTGGAAGTTCAAAGAATTCCTCCCTTCAGTATTTCTAAGAAGGGAAAGTTAGGGCTGCATAGGAAATGGTGAGGAGAGAGAGAAAGAGAGAGAATTTCTCTGTGAACTAGATGGATTATTTTTTCAGCTCTTAGGAAATATCTCAAGCAGCCACCATAAAAGCCTCTGGCTGAGATGTCTACAGGGGAGCAGTCCCAGGCTTCAGCCAGGCAGTCTGGGGGAGGGGTGAGTTGCTGTGGAAGAGGACAGAGAGTCATGTGGTCCAACTGTAAAATAGAAAAATTGCATGCAATTATTTTACAAGCAGAACGCAGTGATGTGAAAGGAAGAAGCCGTGCTGGTGCTTTCAGCCTGTTAGAAGCTTTTCCTTCTGTGGAGCTTGAGGTGACGCGGAGCGCTGCTCGCCCGGCGGCTTTTCCTCCTTTCCTCTCTGTACATAATGTCACCATAAATCCTGCGCGGAGGGGGTTAATGTTGCAAGGATGTTTTTTTAAAATAATTTCTCTGACCAAAGCCAGAGATACAAGCCTGGCAATAATTCTCCCTGACTCCAAGCATCCTGTATTGATTGATTAATTATTCCACCAATGAACTAACAGGTATTGACCTTATCTGGTTGAGTAGCATTTAGCCAAAAGTCAGTAATCTACATCGACCGCTTAATGGAACATCAAAGCTCAGCATTCTGACAGGTTTATGTCATTCAGCAAAAATCTGTCTACGTTTTTGCTGATACCGTGACCTTTCGTATCAAGCCGTCTATATAGAAAACGAAAAAGCAATGACAAAATTAAATCTTGGAAATAATGCTTTGTTATGTAAAAGAAAGCTTAGTGCAAATAGCTTCAGTCAACATCCCACTGAGAGCATTGTTTGGCTTTTTCTTTCTTTTTTTTTTTTTCCTATCTGAAGAGTAGTTTTTCTGCATGTTGGTAATATATGACATTCTCAAGCAAGAAATTATCAAAACAATGAACTATGAGATAACTCACACTCCAAGGGTGGATTCACATCAAAAAGGATCTTTGGTCAAAGATGCTAAATGTCCAATAACCAAATACTATGTGCTACTGACCATCTAAGCAGCATAATTCTGATTAAAATATTCAAGAAAATCTGTACCTACATATTTCTCTCAGATTAGAAGCAATTTTTCATTAAAAACAAAACAGCAGATTTTGTGGCTAAGCTCAAACTTGTCATCCTAATAGTAATTTAGTGTTTAATATATTGACATACAATTAATATGAAAATGTACAATAAATTCTTGTTCCAATTTGCTCCTTCTCATTGAAGAATACATAATGAAACCTGGTAAACAAATCCCCAGTAATAGTTTCTGCATCACCCCATCTGAAGCCTTTATCTGTAACTCTAGGTTTACTCCTATGAGGCCTGTCTACATGAAGATGCCCAAATCTTGTTTCAGAACTCTTGTTTTTAACTTTTAATTAAACATAATTAAAGCATCATTATTTATGCTAAAACTTTTAAAAAATGTCTTCTAGGACTATGCCCCGACTTAGTAGGTTGATATTGTGGGCCCCACCCTTCATTGTGCAACTCAATGGAGAATACCTTTCACTATATATATTTTTTTGTGATGGCTAAGGATCCTCCTGTAAGCCTTCAATCACGATCAGCATTTGGCTCAATTGGATTTATTACTTTTTCAATGAGAAACAGATAGTTTTGTTCAGTCTCATGTAAAATAATTCTCAACAGTGCAAAGCAGAATCCCGATCTTCCATTTGCAATGATCAATGTGCTTTCTCCGGCCTCATTTGAATGCTCGCCCTGCACTGTAGCTCTCTTACAGCTAAATAAACTTAGCTTATGCCCATAACTCACTTAATATAAAAAGTAAAATTTCCACAACTCATTTAATATAAATGTTGAAATTTCCCTCTATAGTAATGCTTTTCAATAATAGCTTTCCATATATAAAAGAAATAATTATTGATTATAATTAAAATGGAAAACAGATCTCAGCCCAGTGGCAATTTCTCCTCATCTTCATTAGCTCAGTGTCAAACAGTAAATCAATAAGCCAAAGATAAATTCGCTTATCTGAAAAATGTGTGTGTTGGTATATATCTATTACTTACATTCTATTATCCATGATTATGTATTGATAATTTATTTTATAAATTGCTAGTGGAGAAGAACACCAAATCAGAAATGAATGTTTGGTATTTTCTTTTTCTTCTGGTCTTAAATGAATTCAGAAAAACAAAAAGAAATAAAAAATGCAAAGATACGCTTACCTTAAATTGTCAAATAGCAATTTAACTGGTCACAAGAAAATGCCATAGAACTGAAAGGTTTTTGTTTTTTGTCTTTGACTTTTGTTTTGTTTTTTGTTTTTATTTTTTTCATTAAGAAACTGATTTAGCCAAGGTCTTCTTGGTCTGTCCTCAGGGGAAGAAGATGTGCTTCATCCTCAAGAGACTTGAGGCCTCAGGGAAGAGGGTGGTCTGGAGGGGGGAGCACCCTCATTGAGTCATGGGGAGGATGAATGGGATGAGGAACTGAGGTAAAAGGGACCAGGAGGGGGAACATTGACTGCAATGTAAATAAATAAAATAATTTAGAAAAAGACACTGATTTAACAGATACAATAAGATTTTTGTATCCAGTATTTAGTAGGTACAATAATAGATACAAATCATGTCAACAGACATAGCAGATAAAGAAGAAGAGGAAGACAGGAGAAGATGCTATAAATCTTTCAGTACCTCTGTGAGAAGGAGGGGATGTGCACATTTACCTAGGGCTTTTGTGCTTCACAAGCAACGACAAAATTGAGGAAATTCATGAAAATGGAAAATGGTTAAATCTCCCACAAGAGTCGTTTGCCTTTAAATATGAAGTAAACAGAGTGAGTTGCAGAACCCAGAGAGATGTCTACCAGCCTCTGTTAAGATTTCTCAGACTGGATGACACGCTGTACGATGATTCCCCTGGCTGAAGCATCCACATTGGTGCTGTTGGTTGACATCCTACTCACTTTTTTTAACTTCATCTTTACTTTTTATGAACTGGCATATCTTGTTTCCTTATATATTTTACTGTACAGTATACACTCATTGGTTGAATTAACCATGATATGCATTGTTTTTGCACCAGATGTGTGGTATCATCTAAGCTCTGGAAAAGATAAGATATTCAGGCCAAGAAGCAAATGGTGGTTCCTCTTCCAAAAGGAATAAGGGAGTAGCTATTTGTTTGGGGTTTTTTTATTGTTGTTGTTTTTTGTTTGGTTTGTTTTTCTTTGAGAAATAGTTTCTTGGAGCTTGCTCTGCAGACCACACTCAAACTCAAAGATCCATTTGTCCACCCACCTCCCAAGCTAGTATTAAAGGCTACACCCGGTCAAAAGGTAATAATCTTGAAGTTGATGATTTGTACAATAGTGTATAACTTCTTTGACAAAACAAATGGGTAAAGGAGACAGCAATGCCGGTGAGAAGACCTTACTGTCATTGGCTTAGGAAATATTAATTGGCATACAATTGGTATATAAAATATTAAGTACATTTAGAAAAGTAAGTGAGCACAAATATTTCAGAATGGATATTTCCAGAATTTAAATGACTGAAGTAAATGAACAATCTGCCATTTCAACATGTAAAGTCCAATGAAAGAGGTACTGTACTAGACTAACACGTAAGACATGTTACCCTTGTATGGTTCTCAGATTTAAATATGTTTTAGTCTAAGAAAATGTTTATAGTCTTAACAGTTATATAAGACACAAAAGAACATTAGCTCATATCAGTTCTGTTCATTGTTCTTATAACTTCTATGAATAATGTTAAAATTTAAACATATGTTTACAATTTTGCCTCATAAACTATAATAAACACTTAATAATAGTTTTATAACTTTAATAATAGTTAAATAACACCAATAACTATACTTGTCCTAAAAATATGCAAAGAAATTACATTGTCTCCCTTCTGTTCCTCAAACTTCTTTAATGGGTTCTCGTTAAAGATAGGTACATTCCTACCTCTTCATTTAAGCTTGATCTGTTACAAAATGTTTGTGATGGAGTAATTGCAGGAAGTAAGATATCACCCAAGTATGTAGTGAGAAATGAAAGGATTTTAGACGATGAATGTTCCCTTTTTCATATCACAGCAAAATTAGTGATAGTCACCCAGTCTTGACTCCAGTATAGTAATGACAATATTGATGACATTTCTTCTCTTACTTTTATTCTTTTCTCATCAGCCCCCAGCATCTCCCCTCCCTCATCGACTTCCCTCCCTTCCTCCCAATACTCTCCACCTCCCCTCTGCCTTAGATCCACTGCTCTGCTATTTCACTTCAGAAAAGAGCAGGCATCCAAGTGATATCCACTGAATTCCCCACAACAAGCTGCAGTAAGTTAGGCATATACTCTCATATCGAGGCTGGATGAGGCAAACCAGTAAGAAGAAATAGATCCCACAAGCAAACAAGTTTCAGAGACATACCCACCAAACAAACCCAGTCTAGAGAACCACAGCACCTATGCAGAAGGTATAGTATAGAATCATACAGGCTCTGTTGTTAATGCTTCCATCTCTGTGCGATCTTATGGACCCTGCTTAATTGATTCTGTGAACCTTCCTGGTGTCCTCTATTCCTCTGGCTTCTATAATCCTTTCTGTGCCTCTTCTGCAATGTTCCCCCAACCTCTGCCTAATATTTTTGGCTGTGATGGCAAATGAACCCATCACCTGGTGGAAGCCTCTCTGATGAAAATTGGGCTAGGCACTGAACTTATGGCTATAGCAGAACATTGTTAGAAATGATTTCATTGACTTTTGTTTCCAGTTGTGTTTGGGTCTAGCATAGGTCCCTGAGCCATCTGACTTCCAGATCCTAGAAAGTGCCAGGCATGGGTTTCCTCTAGTGGTGTAGACCTCAAGTTAGACCAATCATTATTTGGGTACTAACACAAGCTCTGAGTCACCATTGTCCCAGAAAAACTTACAGGACAAGTCATAGGTCACAGATTTTTGTGGCTGGTTTGGTGTCACAGTGCAACCACTGAGAGGCTAGCTTAGTTACAGAAGATGGCCGCTTCAGGCTCCATATTATCCATAACTATGAGTTCAATTCCCAATAGCTACAATGTGTTATTCATTCTCTACAGTAAAATGGGGCCTTGGCATACAGAAAAATGAAAATCATTTAGCCTCCACTCAAAGGTGAGAACAACATTTTTACCCTGAAGAGAATCATTGATCTTCTGTATGCAGCATGAGTTATTTTATGCACATTTCTGATTGCCCATGCAGTCTAGAAAACAGAACAAACATACTAAATGGCCAGGGCTCAACTAAACAGTTAGGTGTTCCATCTCTGGTAAGGTGAGCTAGGCTTTGGAAGAGAATGTTAGCATGTGGCAGGAGAAGGAATGTTGGGTGTGGTAGCTCACATCTCACATGCTGTTCATTTGCTTTTGCTGATGACATATTAGTTTCTGGCATCATACATTTTACACTCCACACATCAAAGTATTGGTTCTCATATAGATAGACTTTGGCATTGGGTTTCTACAAAAACAAAAAGAGGTTTAGGTTTCCTTAGAATGTCATAGATCATGCTTTAAAAATTTCAGACTATAGTTACCTATCAATTATAAAAGCCTTGATGACTTGTTGACATGTTCGTATGTGGGTAGATTAACAGACACCTTTTGGGGTTTGTGAACAGCCACAAGGCCCCAGAGGACACGAATGATACTGTCAAAGGATTTTGCCCTCAGAGACACGGCTTTTATCAGGTTGCTATGCTGAAGTGGAATTTTGTGCCACCAACCTCTAAAAGGGCTTGAAGCTTGAATACATTGTTTTCAACTACACGGTTCTGTGCAGATACTATGTGTGTTACACAGGAGAAGCAAATTAGAAGAAACCAATTTTAATAAGGATGCTGTTATAAAGCAAAGGTTTAACATGTGATCTTTTATTTCATCTTGTTTTATATGAGGACAGGAGGCTTGCACTTGCCATGACGGATATGTGGTGGTCAGAGGTCAACTTTAAGAGGCCAACACACTATCTGGGTTCTAGCTCAGGTTTTTAGATTTGGCAGCCAGTATCTTTCACCAGCCCAGAAACAAGACTTTTTAAATCATTACTTCTGTTCCTTTAATGTTTTCCTTCTGTTAAGAAAACCAACCTAAATTATTAATAAAAATTATTTTAATGTAGTAGCAATTCACCTCACATAAACTGACCAGATGGCCCTTTTCTAGAAATCTCAAATTTTTTTTACCTCCACCCCCATTGGCATACGAGGAGCATAAGTGAGACCATTTTCCCTTTTAGCTTACTGCTGCCAGTTGATGAACTCAGAAGAGTGTCCCATTTAGTAGTTAGCCTAAAGTAACAAGTTTCAGAAGCATGTGTGGAAGATTAGCCAAGCCGATGTTGCCTGCCTGGACTCTGTAAAATTGTAGAGCATTACTGATATCTGAAAAATTTTAAAAACCCTCAGCATGGCACTAATCTTACTCATACAAACAGACACACATATCATACCTTAATAGATGCATTATCTAGGAAGGAGGAAGGGAGCTTTTTAGTGGCTCATTGCACGTAAACTGGGCTTTATGTACAGAAAGTTACTTTACACAGATAATGAACCTAAAGTAAAATGGTTATTTCTGGCAGCTAATTCAGCTTTATAGTATAGAGAGGTACATTCTTCGTAATGGTACCTTCTGATTCTACTTCCTCTGAGTTCAGTAATCAGTGTCAATTACTGCTGGTTTCCATAGAAACAAGACAACTAACGGTTTTTAAATCTTCATTCATGGAGTACTTTTACAAATAATGTAGACTTGGGAACGACGGCTTCCTAAGGACATAATGCCAAAGCAGATCCCAATTATTTTAACCCCTTCACATGGTGCTTAAAATTTTGTGTATGGTTCCCTAATATTGGACCCACATGGTTAAACACAGCGATCTGTATTTCTAACACTAAGAAGAGCTTAAGGCTCCCTTCCTGGAAGGGATTTTGAACAATTTGCAAGCAGTTGTTGAACAATTGGGAGACCTCTGTTGTTAGATCATTGATTACAGTAATGTAGGAACTTAGTATCATTTCCCAAGGTAAAGATGATTTAGATGTTCCTTTAAAAGATTTTTGGCATTGAAAAAGCCTGTTGTATACTCATATTACTTACATTTGTCCCCATAAGAAGCTATCTGACAGACACATTACAGGATAATTTTAGATTTCCACCCAAAGCCTTGGGCTCTGATGAGACAGGATGTTATTACGAACAGGAGCACCTGAAGGAAGGAAAACTGTCCCCACCTGAAAGGCAGGAGAACAAAGTAACTAGACAGGGAATTGGGCATAATTTTCAGTTAAACCCCAGTGATATTCCTCTAACAAATATCCATCTCCTAAATTTTCCAGAGGGTTCAGAAATATCACTGCTATCTGGGGATCAAGAATTTAACTCTTGAACTTCTGTGGGACGTTTCCTTCTCACATTACAGCAACTGTCTATCCAGTCATTAAGGACAAAGGAAAACAAGGCAGACTTGATATTTCTACCTACGTGGTTTTGAAATATATTTGAATTATTCTGCATTGATGCCTATTAGATAAGTAACAAGCCTTGTTGCTAATATAGATTTAATGTGTGGCGTTCCTTTTCCATTTGTTTTCTTTATGCATGCTGTAGTGCTACAAGGATGATGATTTCATGCTTTGTTTATAAAACTGATCATTTCATTTAGAAATTAAAATTTGACGATGAAGGATTGTACCTGCTGGAGTTCTGCTCACCAATGTGTTTCCTCGAATTGGGCATTTCTTTTCATCTCCACAATGCCTTTTAAATAATTTTTTCCCAGGTTCTGAACATCTTAGTTTTCACTGCCACTTAATGTGGAGATCCCAGAAACCATGTTTGTTATATATATAAATTTCTATAGTCTTTGTTTACATTCCAAATGATTTCCCCTTTCCCAGTTTCCCCCTTTCCATATGTCCCATAAGCCTTCTTCTCTCCACCCATTCTCCAATCACCTCCCTCCTTTTTCTCTGTCCTGGTACTCCCCTACAATGCTAGATCAAGCCTTTCCAGGATCAGGACTCTCTCCTTACTTCTTCATGGGAGCCATTTGTTATGCTAATTGTGCCTTGGGTATTCAGAGCTTCTTCGCTAATTAATATCCACTTATCCACTTATCAGTGATTGCATTCTATGTGTATTCTTTTGTGATTGGGTTTCCTCACTTAGGATGATAGGATGATGCTGTCTCTCGCATCAGTTTGAAGCAGCAACACAAGGCTGAACTTCAGAGTGTTCAGGGACTATAGGTAACATGCTTGCTGGTACTGTGAACAGGGAGAAAGCATTAGATATGTTTTACTGCAAACTCTAATCCACTTTTCTTTTTTTTGTTTGTTTGGTTTTTTTTGTTTGTTTGTTTTTTGTTTTTTGTTTTTTTGGGTTTTTTTTTTTTTTGGATTTGATTTTTTTCAAGACAGGGTTTCTCTGTATAGCCCCAGCTGTCCTGGAACTCACTTTGTAGACCAGGCTGGCCTCGAACTCAGAAATCCGCCTGCCTCTGCCTCCCAGAGTGCTGGGATTACAGGCGTGCGCCACCACTGCCCGGCTCACTTTTCTTGAAGAACAGTTGAAGTACCCATAACCCTTCTTCCTTCCTTAAGTGGATGGTATTACCTCTCCCATGTAGAACCGTACCTCCAGACGACCCTCACGCTTTGCTGACGGATATAATTTATAATCATCAAACATGATTTACCTGTGAAATGCAAGTTAAAAGTTAGTCTCCTTCCCTTAGACTGGATCACACCTCTCTCTCTCTCTCTCTCTCTCTCTCTCTCTCTCTCTCTCTCTGTGTGTGTGTGTGTGTGTGTGTGTGTGTGTGTGTGCGCACAGTGTGTGTGTGCATATGGTTTGGAATAAAATATCTGCATCGCTGTCATGTGCCTCTGTGTGGTTATCTGTCCCACATCTGTTAATGTTAGTTTGCCATAGATTGAAGTCATTGTTATGTCTCTTTCAAAAGCAACTTAAAGAAGAAAAAAAAAGAAAAACAGCAGGACCCAATTGAAATATTTCCTTTCAATACAGCCAAGCTGCAGGCATAAAACACAATAGTAAAATATACAATGGGCCAAAGTAAAAGGGCTGTAGAGTGGATCTTTGTCATGCCGCTGCAAGTACTTCATACCATCAGCAACTGCTTTTCTCAGCTGACATCATATAGGTCTCAGCTAATGAAAAGAGACATGGAGCATATTACATCGAATAGAATCTGGACAGGAAACCGAAAATGGATCATGAATCCAGGCCCCCTAGCTAAAGCAGTCAGACCTCTGAATAGCAAAAGGACTAATGTGCTTTAGCTGTTCTCCCTTCCAGCCATAAAGCCAAGAGCAGTACTAAAAGTACTTTTTTTCTAGGCTGTTCACTATCCCCTGCCACCCAACACACACACACACACACACACACACACACACACACGCATCACTGTGAAAGCCAGTCAGCAAGGATCAAAAACATTTCCTTTTAAATGAATCATGGCAATCCAATAAAGATGCAACATCCAGATTATGCTCAAATCAATGGCAGAACCATAGCCAGTATCAGCAAGCCTCAAGGAACAAAGATTGCTCACAGTCAGGGGGTGTCCATCCAATAATGAGCTATGGGGCTAAACACAAAGCTGAGCAAAATCCCTCCAGATTTGAAAGTCGCCATTTCTTTAGATAGCTTTAGATTATTGTAGTGTTGGCCTTGCTCCTATCTTCCACGGATGGGCCAAGACAGGTTAGCTTAGCTATCCTGGGGAGGGGGGTCTTCAGTGATATAGTTATATTCAGTAAGTATTACTGTAATACTGATATGTATAAATAAATGTTAAAAATAATTAGGGGACATAATTGATTTAAAAGAATAGGTTACTATACAGAGCCCTTTGGAGCTCTGAGGCTTAAATGGAGAGGCATGTTTGTTTACACATTCAAAGCACTGGCCGTTGACCCTCATGGGTTTTCTGCATGGCATTTACTTCAAATACATGAAGAAGATCTTTTTTATTACAAAGGGATATGCACACACACCCTCCATATGAAGATATAATTTGGACCCTGTTTCCTACAACGTTCTCTGCTTTTCCCCCAACTCTCCTTTGTTCCCTAGATAGCTTCGCGCCCATGCTCATGTCCATGGCCCATATATTTTTTAATGTGTCTAGAAGATCTAGGAGCCACAAATGAGAAAAAGCATGCTATCTGTCTTTCTGAAGCTGACTTAATTTCCTTAATATCATTATGGCCACTTGAATCTATTTTTCCGCAACTGACAGGAATTTTTTATTTCAATGTTTGGGAAACAGAGGTAAACAGAATTTGGTTCTTGGGTCTCGAATCTATAGTGTCCTTCTCACTCCGTTAGCTTCCATGGCTTTGCTTGTTGTTTCTTGTCTTCAGTACCTAGGCTTAGAGGGTAAGCTTTGTGCTTGGTCAAGAAGCACCCTGGCGCTGAGCTAAGTCCTCTCCTCTTTTCATCATTTTAGAATATTTAGCCTGAACCCGGCATACTGATGCATGCCAGGATTCTCATTACTGAAGCAGCCAGGAGAGAAGATCACATGTTTGAGGCTAGCCTGAAAGCATAGTGATATATTGCTTGTTTTATTTTTCTTTTTTGTTATTTTTGAGATTACTTTTAATTACAATATTTCTCTTCTCCCTTTCTTTTTCTCCACCATATATATACATACTTACATATATATTTACATATATATGTACATATATAAAACCTGAAATATATGCTACCATACATAGCATATATAATCTGATACACACACACACACACACACACAAACACACACACCTGTTGAGTCTATATAATGTTACTTGTATATATGTTTTCTGAGCTAGCATTGGCTTCGGACAAACTATTGTCTGCTCTTCCCACCTCTCTCTTCCCCTGACTACACTCAGTTGTGCATAGTTCTTTGTGTAGAGCTGAGGCGTCATAGGATTTTCTCCATCCAGGTTAACACTCTCACTGATGTCCCCCTCGTTCAGCTCAAATATGAACTGTGATGTTGTTGAGACTCTACAGATGTCCTTCAGATGGTCCTAGGACGTCTTCCATCTTTGGTAGCTGTATAGTTCCTCTCCTGGAGCACTTGCTACTGTCCATCCCATATAACACAGTCACTTTCATATTGGTTCTGCAAATCTACAAATAACAGTATGAGATTCAGTCTGCTACAGTGAGATGAGATGGAGGAAAGGTCAGACATCCATCAGTAGAATGGGAGCTCTCACTATAGAAGAGATGGGTTTTCATGCAGAGATGCACCAACTACTTGTAGGATTTCACATGACTCATTTATCCTTTTGAAGTGGGAGTTCTTCAGCATCAAAATCGTTTCATCTCCTCATTTTTAAATCTAAGAGTACATTTCCAATTAAGAGGAGGGCAATCCCGAGCCTTTCAGAGTTAATCAAAAGAAAGTTTCTAGCCTCCAGACCCTTCCAAGGGTATCTTTTGCACTGTATTAAGATTTGACAACAGTTGATCTACCATAGGCTATTTTTCTTCTTTCACATTAAAAAAATTATATGACTATGAGTCACCTCATTTAATCCATTACCTGATAATAGCCTCCTTTATGATTAGCCTAGAGGTCTAAAATAATAACTAATAATCATCTGCTTGTTAGAAAGCTATCTTAGCTGGAGACACTCCTTCATCTGAACTCAGCAGCTCATTGTATTTCATGGTCAGACCTCCAAGGTCTCCTGATCTCTGTGTGCAGTCAGGGCATATGGCATAGTTATCCTCTCTGGGAGGATAGAACCAATTTATTCCAAATAGAAAGGACTTATCAGATCTAGACAGATCTTTAAAACACCTGTAAGATAATTTGGATTAACAGCGGTAATAAAACAGCAAGCAAGTTTCCCTCCTCTTAAAATGATAAATGGCTGTGTTTCATTGAGCAGACTTTTCCTTATCTGATTTGTTTTTAAAATGATAAATAGGTTTCCATAAATCTAAAGGAAACTCTGGAGTCACCATCTACCTAATTGAATCAGAGCTTATATGATTCAAAGAGATAAGAACACATTAAACAAATGAGGAGATTTTACATGCCCAAAGTGGATATAAAATTCACCTTTGAAGAGCACAGACAGAAACCTGAATATCTAAAGCAGATAAACTATCAAAATTAAAGTGATGTTAGTTGAAACTATCCCCATTTATGGACAGTCTCTGTTTCATGTCTTAGTTTTACCATTTGCAAAGATTCTGTCCAGTTTTATTATGATACCCTCAAAAAAAAACTTTTTTTTTTTTTACCAATTTTCCAATTCTTTGCGCTTTATAGTAAACTCTTTTGTCAGTAAACTTCCCTTTCCGTTTGTGACATTGTTTCTAGTGTCAACCTTCAGGGGTTCTGTAGCCCGAATTCTCATCTCTTCAGGAAGAAATTCAGCGTGAGCGATGATTTCCTGCTCCTTGCTGTCCACTCCAGCTCACCTTCCAGTTTAGTTTGCTTTCCCTGTGATCAGTGGCTCCCCCCCTCCCCCCCCCCCCCCCCCCCCGTCACCTCCTGGCTGCAGCCTAACTGATTTCTATGCTATGCTTTAATCTTGCGTTTGTTGCTGCTGTTTGGTGTTTTGTTTTTGTTTGTTTTTTTCTTTAAACCTTTTCACCAGAAGCACCACCATCAACACATATCAGTAGCTCTGCTTCTGAGTCATTATCATTCATAAAGATAGGTGAAAATCTGAAATACTCATGGTACTTTAAGAGAAAAAGGTTTGTTTCACTAGATGGCCAGAGGGTGGGTTTCCAGTGATTTTCATGAAATGAGACATAAATATCATTTTGAATGAGGAACACTTGTCACAGTGTCTTCAGTCATGAAGACAAAACCTGCTTGGCATGAGAGTGGAAGGTAATTGTTTCAATTCATATTTGTAAATCCTTCAAAACAAAACAGAATTTATTTTTTTCTAAGATGGTTAAGTAAATACAGACTGAGATTAGTTAATGCTTTGAGGTTTATGGTTATAGACATGGAACTTTTCATATCACCAGAAAGAAGAGAAATGACAGGGTGAAATTTTTCTGAAAAATATAACTCATAAGTGATATTCTCAAACAGATAATTGTGTCACAATAGTTCAAAGTATTATGTAAATGAGATCAAATGGCTAAGCTTATGACTTACAGGTCCTATGCTAATCTCACGTTCATAAAGCATGGGATTCAATCCCTGCCACTTCAAAAATAAAAATTGAAGTAAATGATAATGCAACACTTTTTATTTAAAATCTTCAAGATATTTCATAGTATTTATTGCAAAATCCAAAACTCTTACTAAAATTCCAAAGGCACTTTATCAATTCGATTTTTCCAGTACCTCTAGCTCCTCCCTTTCTCTATTGAGCAATCAACCTCTTCATTCCCTAGGACTCTGTTCTTGAGACATTGCCATTGCAGTATGCTGACACCGGAGAATCTTTCTAAATTTCTATCTCCGAATCTAACCAAGGATCACTCTGCTTGAAGATATGTTCTACCCTTTTATTAAACAGATAGCTTTTCTTTATTGCCACTCCCTCTTTTGCATATACACATACACATAGTGGCTCTATGTGCATATATATGTGTGTGTATAGAAACATAGAAATTCTTTGAGGCACAAAATGTTTATCAAAAGTTTCTTGTGAAGCTGTGAAGATGGCCCAACCACAAAAGTGCCTGCTGTGCAAAGTCAGATTCCCAGCATGTAAAAGGCTGGCTATGGTGGCACTGATCTGCAAGCTGAATGCTGGGCATTGAGGAGCAGAGGAAAGCAGACACCCAAAGCTATATGGCCAGAGAGTCTCTCCATTCAGTGAGCTCTGGCCTCAGGGAAGGACCTAATCACCCCCAAAATAGCATCGACAGCAAGAGTAAAGGACACCTGATATCAAACTCTGGCATATACATACATCATATGCACACATTCATATGCACACATGTGCACAACATACACAGATACATGCCTACTGAGTATACATGTACACACACAAACATACACTCACACAAGCAGTACACACAGACACATACATACAAAATACATTAAACATACTTATTAGAAAGCCTCATATATGATGGGACCTCCAAAATATATACTTCTTCTATTATCGCTTTCTAAGTCTGTCTTTTCCCATATTTGTCAAGCTTCCATAAAGCTATCTACAATAGGTTGAGGGAAGGAGTGGTGATACATTTTCAGCACTGAGGACAGTTCCTGACTCCGGCAGAAGGGCTCACCTGGTCTTTCCTTGGACTTCTGGAAGAAGTAACATTGTATGTTAGACAACACAAGTGCTACAAGGAAGATCCCAATGCTGCAATGTTAATCAGCAAATGTGTGTAATTAACCAGGTATCTCTATTTCCCTCAATGAATTACATTTACTACTATACATAAAACTTGATGATAAATGTTGTAGAAGTGACAATTAATGAAGCCACTGGGAAACCTGAGATATGAATAAGAACATATTGTACTGTGTGGAAATGAGAGAACAATTAGATAAATTAACAAAATTCTTCATTTGGAAAACAATTTGCCTAAATGTGAAAGGAAAATAAAACGAATATATATTTATTCAACTGCAGTATAAATAAGTGGTTTGTAGTGGATTGCATGCAACTAAGTTTAAGGAAAACCTTTACATGGCTAATTCAGACAAATCTACAGTAACTCTATTGTTGATGGAGTCATTGTCCAATAACAACAAACAGACAATGCTGTAATTTTCACTAACGTTGTCAACATTAGATGTGTTTAAACATTTTCACCAAATCCTGTAATTAACTATGTTTACAAACATTTCCCTATCACAAAAACAGAAAATGCAAATGTTTCAATAGCAACATCATAAAGATAAACCTATGATGCAAAAGAATAAACACAAGAAGAAAATATAATTGTAATTTATTATACACAGCAACTTAATAAAAATATTATCAGAGACTTTCTTAGAGCTACAAAGAACGTTTAGCACTTTAAATATATTTTGTGATTAAAATCCTTGGAGACTAAGTCACAACATACTAACAAGATCCACCTCTCAAAATGCATGTGCTGAATTCACGGTTTTGAAGCAAGCTAAATCTGCAAAATTATTCCAAAAGTATAGGTCAGTTTTTCTTTATCTATAGTAAAAGTAAATATAACAATATTATAATTATCAGCTTTTATTTCATCAGTATACAAAAACCTAGGGAAACATTTCTGTAAGAACCATTGATTCTATTTTTTTCTTAAATCATTTTCAATTTTAACTTTATTTTGTATTCCAGACTTTTCACATAGAGTACTATAGTAGAAAGAACATACTTAATATAGCCCCAAAAGCTACAATTTTTATGACATAAAGAGCCATTTTCATTAAAAATAAAAAATGTTTTGTTCCATTTTCCCTTTGAGACATAATCTTGTAAACCTCAGAATGCCCCCAAATTTAAATAAAAATTATAAATTTCAATACGATTATAAATTTAAGTAAAAATTATATTGATGTTGTAGCTTTAATAAAACTATTTCCTGTGGATTCTAGTTAAGCTTCCATATGTGGAAAAAAATAGAAAATAGAATAAGGGGTGAGGAGATGGGGCTTTCCCTAAGTAATAATTGGTAACTAAGGACAGAAAGAATTTGCAACCACAAACTGTCAAAATCAAAGTAGGACAGCTGACATCCACATGATTTGTCGGCAGCCGGACATCTATTCTTAAAAACCATAATGCCGTGGGGCTGGAAAGAAGGCCCAACAGTTAGGAACACTTGCTTTTCTTACAGAGGAGCACGGTTCTGTTCTCCGCACCCACACAATGGCTCATAATTCCATGTTACTCTGGGTTCAGGGTGGTGCCATTGCCCTCTTCTGGCCTCCATGGGCCCTTACTGCACATGGTGTATAAACATTGCTCAGGAAATCACACACATGTACCTATTAAAAAGAAACATTGCTTTTTTTCTTTTTTTTTTATTCAATATATTTTTTATTTGTGTTTCAAATGATTTCCCCTTTTCTAGCTCCCCATTCCCTGAAAGTCCCATAAGGCCACTTCCCTCCCTCTGTTCTCCCACCCACCCCTTCCCACTTCCCTGTTCTGGGTTTGCCCTATACTGCTTCACTGAGTCTTTCCAGAATAAGGGGCCACTCCTCCGTTCTTCTTGTACCTCATTTGATATATGGATTAAGTTTTGGGTATTCCAGTTTTCTAGGCTAATATCCACTTATTAGTGAGTGCATACCATGACTGATCTTTTGAGATTGGGTTACCTCACTTAGTATGATGTTCTCCAGCTCCATCCATTTGCCTAAGAATTTCATGAATTCATTGTTTCTAATGGCTGAATAGTACTCCATTGTGTATATATACCACATTTTTTGTATCCACTCTTCTGTTGAGGGTTACCTGGGTTCTTTCCAACATCTAAACAGTCCCATAACCCCTAAAGAAATAGAAGAGGTCATAGAAAATCTTCCAACCAAAAAAAGCACAGGACCAGATGGTTTTAGTGCAGAATTCTATCAGACCTTCAAAGAAGACCTAACACCAATACTCTTCAAACTATTCCACAAAATAGAAACAGAAGGAACACTACCCAATTCCTTCTACGAAGCCACAATTACGCTGATACCAAAACCACACAAAGATCCAACAAAGAAAGAGAACTTCAGAACAATTTCCCTATGAACATCGATGCAAAAATACTCAATAAAATTCTTGCCAACTGAATCCAAGAACACATCAAAACGATCATCCACCATGATCAAGTAGGCTTTATCCCAGGGATGCAGGGTTGGTTCAATATATGGAAATCAATCAATGATATCCACTACATAAACAAACTCAAAGAAAAAAACCACATGGTCATTTCATTAGATGCTGAAAAAGCATTTGACAAAATTCAGCATCCTTTCATGCTTAAAGTCTTGGAAAGAACAGGGATTCAAGGCCCATACCTAAACATAGTAAAAGCAATATACAGCAAACCGGTAGCCAGCATCAAACTAAATGGAGAGAAACTTGAAGAACTCCCACTAAAATCAGGGACTAGACAGGGCTGCCCCCTTTCCCTTATCTTTTCAATATTGTACTTGAGGTACTAGCTCAGGCAATTCCACAACATAAGGAGGTCAAAGGGATACAAATTAGAAAGGAAGAAGTCAAACTATCATTATTTGCAGATGATATGATAGTCTACCTAAGTACCCAAAAAACAAGCATCATTTTAAAGAAACAAAAACTTCTTCCAAAATTTGTTAAACTGATTTTAAACTGCTTCCATTAAGTGATCAACTGTTCAGTACTCCGGTAAGATCTATTAGTTTATCCTTTGACCTTTTATATTAAGATATATTTATTAGGTGTATGTGACATAATTTGTTAATAGATCCACTGAGCCTAAATCTAAAACCTTCTTTGATAAGTAAGTGGCCAGAGCAGCAGACGGAGTGAATCCCTGTGGCCATCTTTGCTACCTGCCAGGGCCAAAAAGCATCACTAGGTACTGTATTATATTGAGCTTAAGATCTCTGGGGGTGCAAACCTCCAGGGGTCTGCCTGCACCCAGGACCTGAGCACAGAGGTGGTTCGTCTGCCAGCCAGCCAGTTGTGGGGCTTGTGTCCTACATAAAGAGCAGCAGAGGGAGTGACTCCCCATGGCTATCTTTGCTGCCTGTTGGGGCAGAAAAGGATCACTAGGTACTGAATTATCCCGAGCTTAAGATCTCTGGGGTTGTAAACTGCCAGGGGTCTGCCTGTACCTAGGAACTGAGCACATAGGCGGTTCATTTGCCAGCCAGCATGTCGTGGGGCCTGTGTCCTATGTGAGGATCAACAGAGGGAGTGACTTTCCGCCCCCATCTTTGCTCCATGACAGAGCAGTCGGGAACAGCTGGTTCACTGAGACAACACAAGTATAACTTGCTTGAGGCAAGCAGGGCTCCAAAGGCACAAAAGAGGAAGGCAACATATCAGCAATCTGTGCCAGAGGAAACCCAATGATCCAGTGTCACGGAAATAACTTTAATGGTCCACAGGAGGTTGAAGCACCAGCCAATGACAATAAGACCATCTAACACCAGTGAGAACCAGTTGGCTAAAGACAAACGTAGGAACATTACTAACAGAAACCAAGGCATTATGGCAGCATCTGAACCTAATTCTCCAACAACAGCTAGTCCTGGATACTC
This sequence comes from Apodemus sylvaticus, assembly GCF_947179515.1. Lineage (NCBI taxonomy): Eukaryota > Metazoa > Chordata > Mammalia > Rodentia > Muridae > Apodemus > Apodemus sylvaticus. The sequence continues at coordinate 45,216,243 of NC_067487.1, forward strand.
CAACACACCAGAAAAACAAGAGTTGGATTTAAAATCACTGGCCAGGATGCTGTTAGAGGAACACATGAAGGACATAAGTAAATTGCTTAAAGAAAATCAGAAGAAAAATGATCAAAAGCTAGAAGCCTGTACAAGGGAAACATAAAAATCACTTAAAGAAATTCAGGAGAATATGGGTCATAAGTTAGTAGCCAATAAGGAAAAAATGCAAAGATCACTTAAGGAAATACAGGAGAACTTTGACCAACAGGCAGAAGTCATGAAAGAGGAAACACAAAAATCTCTGAAAGAATTAGAGGAAAACACAAACAAGCAAGTGAAGGAACTAAGCAAAAACATCCAGGATGTAAAAACAGAAGTAGAAACAACTAAGAAATCACAAAGGGAGTCAACTTTGGAGATAGAAAACCTTGGGAAAAAATCAGGGGCCATAGATGCAAATATCAACAACAGAATACAAGAGATAGAAGAATCTCAGATGCTGAAGATACCATAGAAACCATAGACTCAATAGTCAAAGAAAATGCAAAATGCAAAAAGCTTGTAACCCAAAACATCCAGGAAATCCTGGACACATTGAGAAGGCCAAACCTAAGGATTATAGGCATAGATGAGAGCGAAGATTTAAAACTTAAAGGGTCAGCAAATATCTTCAACAAAATTATAGAAGAAAACTTCCCTAACCTAAAGAGAGAGATGCCCATGAATATACAAGAAGCCTACAGAACTCCAGACAAACTGGACCAGAACAGAAATACTTCCCATCACATAATAATCAAAACCCCAAATGTACTAAACAAAGAAAGAATACTTAGGGCAGTAAGAGAAAAAGGGCAAGTAACATATAAAGGAAGACCTATCAGACTTACACCAGACTTCTCACCAGAGACCATGAAAGCTAGAAGATCCTGAACAGAGCTCATGCAGACTCTAAGAGAACACAAATGCCAGCTAAGACTACTAAACCCAGCTAAACTCTCAATCACTATAGATGGAGAAACCAAGATATTCCATGACAAAATGAAATTTACACAATATCTTTCCACAAACCCAGCCCTACAAAGGATAATAGGGGGAAAACACCATTAGAACAATGAAAACTATACCCTGGAAAAAGCAGGATATTAAACTTCTTTCATCAAAGCCAAAAGAAGATAACCACACAAGTATAAAATTAACATCAAAAATGATAGGAAGCAATAACCACTACTCCTTAATATCTCTTAACATCAATGGACTCAATTTCCAATAAAAAAGACATAGACTAACAAACTGAATACATAAACAGGACCACATATTTTGCTGCATACAGGAAACACACCTCAGTGTCAAAGACAAAAACTACCTTAGAGTAAAAGTCTGGAAGAAAATTCTAAAAGCAAATAGTCTCAGGAAACAAGCCAGAGTTGCCATTCTAATATCAGATAAAATTGACATTCAACCTAATGTCATTAAAAGAGACATGGAAGAACACTTCTTGCTGGTCAAAGGAAAAATCCAACAAGAAGAACTTTCAATCCTAAACATCTATGCTCCAAATGCAAGGGCACCCTCAATCATAAAAGAAACTTTACTAAAGCTCAAAGCACACATTGCACCTAACACAATAATCGTGGGTGACTTCAACACTCCACTTTCCTCAATGGACAGATCAGGAAAACAGAAACTAAACAGGGACACAGTGAAACTAATTGAAGCTTTGAACCAATTGGATTTAACAGATATATATAGAACTTTTCATCCCAAAGCAAAAGAATATACCTTTTTCTCAGCACCTCATGGTACCTTATCCAAAATCAATCATATAGTTGGTCACAAGACAGACCTCAACAAATAAAAGAAGACTAAAATAATCCCATGCCTCCTATCAGATCACTATGGAGTAAAAGTGGTCTTTAATAACAATAAAAACAACATAAAGTCCACATACACAGGAAAACTGAACAATACTCTACTCAATGATACCTTGGTCTCATAAAGAATAAAGAAAGAAATCAAAGATTTTTTAGAATTTAATGAAAATGAAGACACAACATACCAAAATCTATGGGACACAAAGAAAGCAGTGCTAAGAGGAAAGCTCATAGCTTTGAGTGCCTCCAAAAAGAAATTGGAGAGAGCATACACTAGAAGATTAACGGAACAACTGAAAGCCCTGGAACAAAAAGAAGCTAATTCACCCAGGAGGAGTAGAAGACAGGAAATCATCAAGCTCAGGGCTGAAATCAATCAAGTAGAAACTAAGAGAACCATACAAAGAATCAACAAAACCAGGAGCTGGTTCTTTGAAAAAAAATCAACAAGATAGATAAACCCTTAGCCAGACTAACCAAAGGGCACAGAGACAGTATCCAAATTTAAAAAAAAATAGAAATGAAAAGGGAAATATAACAACAGAAAATGAGGAAATTCAAAAAATCATCAGATCCAACTACAAAAGCTTGTACTCAACACAACTGGAGAATCTGGAGGAAATGGACAATTTCTTAGACAGATACCAAATACCAAAATTAAATCAGGATCAAATAGATCATATAAACAGACCCACAACGCTAAAAGAAATAGAAGGGGTCATAGAAAGCCTTCCAACCAAAAAACAAAACAAAACAAAACAAAACAAAACAAACAAACAAACAAACAAACAAACAAAAAACAAAATGCAGGACCAGATGGTTTTAGTGCAGAATTCTATCAGACCTTCAAAGAAGATTTAACACTAATACTCTTCAAACTATTCCACCAAATAGAAACAGAACACTACCCAACTCCTTCTATGAAGCTACAATTACGCTGATACCAAACCACACAAAGATCCAACTAGGAAAGAGAATTTCAGGCGATTTTCCCTTATGAATATCAATGCAAAAATACTCAATAAAATTCTTGCCCACCGAATCCAAGAACACATAAAAACGATCATCCACCAGGATCTAGTAGGCTTCATCCCAGGGATGCAGGGATGGTTCAATATATGGAAATCCATCAATGCTATCCACTATATAAACAAACTCAAAGAAAAAAAAACACATGATCAATTCATTACATGCTGAAAAAGCATTTGACAAAATTCAGCATCCTGTCATGCTAAAAGTCTTGGAAAGGACAGGAATTCAAGGCCCATATCTAAACACAGTAAAAACCAATATACAGCAAACCGGTAGCCAACATCAAACTAAGTGGAGAGAAACTTGAAGCAATCCCACTAAAATCAGAAACTAGACAAGGCTGCCCCCTCTCTCCATATATCTTTTCAATATGGTGCTTGAAGTCCTAGCTAGAGCAATTAGACAACATAAGGAGGTCAAAGGGATACAAATTGGAAAGGAAGAAGTCAAACTATCACTATTTGCAGATGATATGATAGTATACTTAAGTGACCCAAAAAACTCTACCAGAGAACTCCTACAGCTAATAAACAACTTCAGCAAAGTGGCTGGTTACAAAATCAACTCAAGCAAATTAGTAGCCTTTCTATACTCAAAGGATAAGGAGACTGAGAAAGAAATTAGGGAAATGACACCCTTCACAATAGCCACAAACAGCATAAAGTACCTTGGGGTGACTCTAACCAAGCAAGTGAAAGACCCATATAACAAGAATTTCAGATCTCTGAAGAAGGAAATTGAAGAAGACCTCAGAAAATGGAAAAATCTTCCCTGCTCGTGGATTGGCAGGATTAATATAGTTAAAATGGCCATCTTGCCAAAAGCAGTCTACAGATTCAATGCAATCCCCATCAAAATCCTGACTCAGTTCTTCATGTAACTAGAAAGAGCAATTCTCAAATTCATCTGGAATAACAAAAAAACTAGGATAGCTAAAACTATTCTCAACAGTAAAAGAACTTCTGGGGGAATCAGTATCCCAGACCTCAAACATTACTACAGAGCAATAGTGATAAAAACTGCATGGTATTGGTACAATGTCAGGCAAGCAGATCAATGGAATAGGATTGAAGACCCAGAAATGAACCCACACACATATGGTCACTTGATCTTCGACAAAGGAGCTGAAAGCATCCAGTGGAAAAATGATAGTCTTTTCAACAAATGGTGCTGGTTCAACTGGAGGTCAGCATGCAGAAGAATGCAAATTGATCCATTCTTATCTCCTTGTACTAAGCTCAACTCCAAGTGGATCAAGGACCTCCACATAAAACCTGACACACTGAAACTAATAGAAAAGAAACTGGGGAAGACCCTTGAGGACATGGGCACAGGGGAAAAGTTCCTGAACAGAACACCACTAGCTTACACTCTAAGATCAAGAATTGATAAATGGGACCTCATAAAACTACAAAGTTTCTATAAGGCAAAGGACACTCTCAAAAGGACAAAACATCAACCAACAGATTGGGAAAGGATCTTCACCAACCCTAAATCCAACAGAGAGCTAATATCTAATATATACAAAGAACTCAAGAAGATAGAACCCAGAGAACCAAATAACCCTATTAAAAAGTCAGGTACAGAGCTAAACAAAGAATTTTCACATGAAGAACTTCAGATGGCTGAGAAGTACCTTAAGAAATGTTCAACATCATTAATCATTAGGGAAATGCAAATCAAAACAACACTAAGATTTCACCTCACACCAGTCAGAATGGCTAAGGTCAAAAACTCAGGAGACAGCAGGTGTTGGCAAGGATGTGGAGAAAGAGGAACACTCCTCCACTGCTGATGGGATTGTAAGATGGTGCAACCACTTTGGAAATCAGTCTGGAATTTCCTCAGAAATCTGGGCATGACACTTCTGGAGGACCCTGCTATACCACTCCTGGGCATACACCCAGAGGATTCCCCAGCATGCAATAAGGACACATGCTTCACTATGTTCATAGCAGCCCTATTTGTAGTAGCCAGAAGCTGGAAAGAACCCAGGTGTCCCTCAACGGAGGAATGGATACAAAAAATGTGGTATATTTACACAATGGAGTACTATTCAGCCATTAGAAACAATGAATTCATGAAATTCTTAGACAAATGGATGGAGCTGGAGAACATCATACTAAGTGAGGTAATCCAGTCTCAAAAGATCAATCATGGTATGAACTCACTGATAAGTGGATATTAGCCTAGAAACTTTGAATACCCAAGACATAATCCACATATTAAATGATGTCCAGGAAGAACAGAGGAGTGTCCCCTGGTTCTGGAAATACTCAGTGCAGCAGTATAGGGGAATACCAGAACAGGGAAGTGGGAAGGGGTAGATGGGGGAACAGGGGGAGGGAAGAGGGCTTATGGGACTTTCAGGGAGTGGGGAGTCATAAAAGGGGAAATCATTTGAAATGTAAATAAAGAATATATCGAATAATAAAAAAAAGAACAAAAGAGAAGTAAGTGGCCAAGGGTCCACCCAACTACACTGCAGAGTCCAATGGTACTGACTAATAGACCTACACAACAGAAAAATAATGAAAATATTGCATATATCTATTGAATTTAATCTGAAAAAGTGTCTTTCCTGAACCACGTGGTCATAGACAGCATGGTGCTGTGGATGTCTCCAACACTAATCACATGGACATGTTAACTATTTATTTACAGTTATGTGTTCATGAAGAAGGCTTCTAATTAAAACATTTGAAACTGAATAAATTATTCTATTGGCATTATCACATCTTTGTCAAATACCCACTATCTTTAGAAAGTTATAAAATATTGTGATTTGAACAATTTATATTTATTTTATTTTAGGTGCTGTGCATGCTTTTCTTGAGTGTGTGTATGTGTACCTGATGTGTGTCTGTCACCCAAGGAGGACAGATGAGGTCACCAGACTCCCTAGAACTGGAGTTGTGCATAGCTGTGATGACTGTGAGTGCAGACAGGAGAGCCTGGGTTCTCCACAAGAGCTGCAAGTACTGTCAACTGCTAAGCTATCTCTCCAGCCCCAACTAACTCATTTTTTAAAAAAAAGTAGACAACTCCCACTGACTTACTGAGGGACCACTATGCACATTGATAACAAATATTTTCTAACCACTCAGATGAAGGTAATTGGGATGTCCCGAATGAGACAACAATCTCTTCAGATCATATGACTAGTGAACAGTTATAAAATTAAGATGGTTCTCCCTAGTACACAGATGATGTCACTAAGTTGCAATTCACGTTTAGCAGTGTTTCTTCAATCTCAGAAATGCATGTCAGAACTATCTCGAGTTTGAATTTTGTACAGATTATCAGTTATCCTATAGCTTTTGGGGAAAAAAATAAAGAGTAACCTGATTTATTTAGCTATACTTTTGTGAACTTACTATACTTTGAATTATCTTCTTATAAGTCCCTTAACAAAACTTGCAATAATTGAAAGTTACAAACTTTTATGAAAATATATTAACCATAATTCAAATCTCAAACCTCTGTCAATTTAGTATGAAATACAACATGCAAGTGAAAAAGTACACACACACACACATGCGCGCACACACACACACACACACACACACACACACACACATTAGGGTTTTCTAGAGGAATAAAATGTAACAATACTGTAGCATATGTGTGTGTGTGTGTGTGTGTGTGTGTGTGTGTGTGTGTGTCTTCGGTATGGGTCAGAATCTTAGAGAAGCAAGCATTAATGCCAGTGAAGGAATGCATTTACCAGTGAGAGGAAGACAGAAGCCAAAGGTCAACCTTCCTTCTTTCACATCCTTTCTATAGACTACCAGCAGAAGGTGTGGCCCAAAATAAAAGTAGATCTTCTCACCTCAAAAGATCCAGTTCAAAAGTGGATCTTCCCATTTCAAATGACACAATTAAGGAAAGATCCCTCACAGGTGTGCCCCAGCTACTTATGTTTTAATTAGTAACAGCTACAGTCAAGTTGACAAGCAAGAATAACCACCACAGTATGTAATGGACCTGTAATCACAATTATTTATTTTTCTTTCCCATCCATCCATTTAAACTCTCATCAGTGATTGGAGGACTTTACCATCTCCCACAGAAACTTTCTGAAGACCCGCATATTGAGTAAATAAGCAATTCATTTTTTTCAGTTACTACATATTGAGAATATAGTTTTTTATATTCTTTATAAATTTTTTATTATATGTATTCTTTATTTACATTTCTTTTTTCTGTTTTTTTATTCGATATTTTTTATTTACATTTCAAATGATTTCCCCTTTCCTGGCTCCCCACTCCCCGAAAGTCTCATAAGCCCTCTTCCCTCCCACTGTTCCCCCATCCACCCCTTCCCACTTCCCTGGTTTGATATTCCCCTATACTGCTACACTGAGCCTTTCCAGAACCAGGAGCCACTCCTCCGTTCTTCTTGGACATCATTTGATATGTGGGATTATGTCTTGGGTATTCAAAGTTTCTAGGTTAATATCCACTTTTTAGTGAGTGCATACCATGATTGATCTTTTGAGACTGGGTTACCTCACTTAGTATGATTTTCTCCAGCTCCATCCATTTGTCTAAGAATTTCATGAATTCATTGTTTCTGATGGCTGAATAGTACTCCATTGTGTACATATACCACATTTTCTGTATCATGCCTCCGTTGGGGGACACCTGGATTCTTTCCAGCTTCCTCTCTTCTGGAGGACCCTGCTATACCACTCCTGGGCATATACCCAGAGGATTCCCCAGCATGTAATAAGGACACGTGCTCCACTATGTTCATAGCAGCCCTATTTATAATAGCCAGAAGCTGGAAAGAACCCAGGCGGCCCTCAGCAATTCTTAAACTACACAGAACTTCAAAAGACCTCAAGTCAGAATTCTGATGTTTTCATTTCTTTGTAAATACCAACGCTGATCTTAAATTATACCTCTCTGTTTCTGAAGTTTGAAACTTAGGCCTAACAGCAACATCGGGTGCCTTCCTTCCTGTATCTCACTGTTGGCTAGTGCAACTCTGCCTGCAAATGCCAGACAAGTTTGCCTTCTGTGATCTCAAGGCTTGGGTAGGTAAGGTGGTCTAGGGGAAGACCTGCTGAGCTTGCAAAGTTATACATTTCAGTTCTAGGAGTGTTCTGAGCTGAATTCACAGAGACGAACCTGTGGAGGCTCCTAACGGGTTCCCTGTTCACATGCTCTAGCATCGTCTTTGGCAAAGATGGATCTTTCACAGATTTTGACGCTCAATAAACCCAGACTTATTCTGCTGAGAGGATTGCAAACATAATGCGAAAGAACCTGAGTTAGATTCCTGATTGCTTCTGTAGTGGGACCCATAAGCTTTAAACTGTTTTAAGCATGAGAGGGCTCTTTATTATTATTATTGTTGTTGTTGTTGTTATTGTTATTATTATTAAATGTTAGCTTTTAACTAACCTCCGGAGTGGCCTTTAAGCCACCAGAACACAGGCACCTCCAACACCCTTAATCTTCTCTTCAGGTCTTCTGCCTGAGAATGTGGCCTTCACAATGACAGGTTGCTGCGGGAGCTTTCCCTTGCCCAGAACTTTGTAGCAGCCTGATCGAACAACATCCATGACAGGAGCAGCTCCACTCTTGATTTTTGCTGCATTGATCCGTGTCTGCTCGCTGACCAGCGTCCACAATTTATCCAGGGTGACAGTTGGGCAGAAGCTCTGGTTCCTCTTCAAGTGGTAATGCATCATACCAACTTTCCCAAAGTAACCTGGATGGTATTTGTCAAAGTTGATCTTGTGGTGATGCACGCCTCCAGCAACCCCACGGCCTTCTGGGTGCTTGCGGCCGCCATGGCCATGCCTCACATGACCCAGGAGTTTCCAGGTCTTCCTCAGCCTGAATGGCATGGTGGTGGCAGAAAGGAAAGAATAGAGTACACTTTTAAGATAGCACTTAAACAAACAAACAAACAAACAAACAAAAAAGATAGCACTTAAGCCAACTTTTTTTTTTTTTTTTTTGGTTTTGCAATTTCTGGTAAGGCACTATCTTCGGTACTTCCCAGATTCCTCCACGCTGAACTGCAAAGCTATCTGTGGTGAGCCGGGTATTAGGATAACCCCAGCCAATTCCTGTTTCAGATGGAGCTAGAAGGTCCTTATAGCACAGATTTTCCTTGCAAAATAGGCCAGTCTTACTGTCTTTGTCTCCCTGCCTGGAAACGTTCCTGTCTGCTTCCTTTTTTATTATGATTTTTAAAATATCTTTGTTCTTGTAAGATATATGAATTAAAGAACAAAATCTTTCTCTTCTTCTTGTTAGGTATGCATATATATGGAAGAGGTAAAGAGCAGGGCATGTTGTCAAATGTCCCAGTGCAAACTAAAAAGAAATGAAACCAGACCACAGTAATAATTTAGTTACAGCAATGGCTTAGTTACATCACAAATAATCATAAGTAGGAAAATATAAAAATCACACACACACACACACACACCTGCACATACATACTGTACTTATACTGGTCTTTGTGATGCTCACCCTTCCAATGTGAAAATCCTCTCTACAGTCTTTGTACCTCTGCATCATCTATGCAAAACAGTTTCCCAGCTCTTTCTACACCAATTTGCATTGCTGGAGAAAAGACATTAAGTATTCTAAGCCTGGGGCTGCCACTGAGGTTATTTATTTTCAATTATGTATCAAGTGACAGCACAAAGCTGTGTTGGGCATTGAACTGCTTTGATTCGCTATTAAGTGTAAATTCAAAGCTCAAACGTAGATCTAGCCAGCCATGATCAAGGTGGAATCCAACGGGGGTTCCTTTCAGTAACGTGATTTCATTCAAAGAGAGTCACTTTCAATTTGTATTCTCCCTTATTCTATACAACAAGCAATTGTCATTATGAAAAAGAATCAAATGACCTAGCAGGGGCTACAGGAGAAAAGGTTGAAGTGTCACCAACATTTTTGTGACCTATAATTATGAATTTATTGGATCCATTTTTTAAGTCTCCTGTCCATGATACTAACATGTATATGCAGACTGGATTGCTGTTTGATCCTATCATGTGTTCTCAAGTAAGTAAAAGGACACTGTCCAGTCCACAGTGTTGTTTTGATATCTGATGGCTTGAATTGTACCAAATAATGAGTGAATAGAAAATTATAATTTGAGTGAATATTGAAATTCATTCTAATATAGAAGAAGTTTGACTTTCTTTATATTTTTTAGTTAATGTGTTATTTAAGATTCTACTTCTTAGGTATAGTTATTGTAATCTTAAGATACTTCCATGTGTAGTTCACTCCCAGAGCTTTAGAGAGCCTGGGTAGCTATCTGGGACTTCAGCTTACTACAACAAACATCACAAGCAAGGCGACCCAACACAGCAGGGATGTGTCTTCTGTGAGTTCTGAATGCTAGAGATGAAACTACAAGGCACAAGAAGAGTGTTTCCTGCAATGCTGAGTCAATATGCCCAACCACCTAGACCCTGGTGCATTCCAGCAGACACTGGTGGTATTTAGCTTGTGGCTGCATAATTCTAATTTCTGCTTCTGTTGTCACAGAAGAGTGTCACATTGTATCTATACATCTCTTCACTTATAAGGACAAGTTTTCAGCTAGATTTAGGGCTTATTCAAAATGAATAATGATCTTATATTAACAGATTTATGTTATTTATATCTGCAAAGGCTATTTTCAAATAAGGTTATATTCATGGATATCAAAGACTGTTAATTAAATGTATTAATTTTTCAATGTATTCAAAACACTATGGTAACTTTTAGCCAATAGTTAATGGAAGTCTATACTAAAGAAATTCACCTGTGTTTGGGGCCTGGGGAATACAGTCCAGGACTTTGAGCTATCTCACTACACCTCACCTTGATCTTCTGTATTGTATTCTAAGTAAATAACCTCAGATTGTTCCAAATACCAAATTAATATGGCTTTGTCATTAAAAACAAAGAAGAATTAGATTCACGCCTATGAGCCCTGGCTGTGCTGGACACTTATGAGAATAACACCTTCCTTTCCGACACTCGATGCCAACGATCTCCTGAGTGCCACTGAGCAGAGCCTGACGACCCTGGGTGAGGTCCCACCCTCTCTAGAACCTTCTGTGAGTCACGACAGAAGTGTGGGCACGGATCTTTTCCACTTTAGTTTTCTCTTCTGTCTCTGAATTAGATTCTGATCCACCATGGACAACTCATTTGACTCCAGCCTATAAACTTTATCTGTCCTGTGTTATTGGGAAAGGCCAGGCTATTGCCTGTTTTACTCTATGGAAACCAAATTAGCTGAAATTCAACATTAAAATCTTAGATCCTCAATTTTTTTATTTTTTAATTTATTGATATATTTATTTGCATTTCAAATGATTTCCCCTTTTCTGGACCCCCACTCCCTGAAAGTCCTATCAGTCCCCTTCCCTCCCCCTGTTTTCCCACCCAACCCTTCCCACTTCCCTGTTCTGATTTTGCTCTATACTGCTTCACTGAGTCTTTTCAGAACAAGGGGCCACTCCTCCGTTCTTCTTGTACCTCATTTGATGTGTGGATTATGTTTTGGGTATTCCAGTTTTCTAGGTTAATATCCACTTATTAGTGAGTGCATACCATGATTCATCTTTTGAGTCTGGGTTACCTCACTTAGTATGATGTTCTCCAGCTCCATCCATTTGCCTAAGATTTTCATGAATTCATTGTTTCTAATGGCTGAATAGTACTCCATTGTGTAGATATACCACATTTTTTGCATCCACTCTTCTGTTGAGGGATACCTGGATTCTTTCCAACTTCTGGCAATTATAGATAGGGCTGCTATGAACATAGTGGAACATGTATCCTTATTACATGCTGGGGAATCTTTTGGGTATACGCCCAGGAGTGGTATAGCAGGATCTTCTGGAAGTGAGGTGCCCAGTTTTCGGAGGAACCGCCAGACTGATTTCCAGAGTGGTTGTACCAATTTGCAACCCCACCAGCAGTGGAGGAGTGTTCCTCTTTCTCCACATCCTCGCCAACACCTGCTGTCTCCTGAATTTTTAATCTTAGCCATTCTGACTGGTGTAAGATGAAATCTCAGAGTTGTTTTGATTTGCATTTCCCTAATGACTAATGAAGCTGAGCATTTTTTAAGGTGTTTCTCTGCCTTCCGAAGTTCTTCAGGTGAGAATTCTTTGTTTAACTATGTACCCCCATTTTTTAATAGGGTTGTTTGGTTTTCTGGAGTCTAACTTCTTGAGTTCTTTATATATATTGGATATTAGCCCTCTATCTGATGTAGGATTGGTGAAGATCTTTTCCCAATTTGTTGGTTGCCGATTTGTCCTTTTGATGGTGTCCTTTGCCTGACAGAAACTTTGTAATTTTATGAGGTCCCATTTGTCAATTCTTGATCTTAATAGATCCTCAAATTTTTATTAGAATTGTTTAAGCTAGACTGTGTTCTTCCATTAGAAAGAAGGGGATCTGGAAAGCTGTGAAGTGTGCTTGGAAGCAAGAAGAGCAGCCCAATCCTGGCAACAACTGTAGGTTTCTAAAGTAGAAGAAGAGGAAGAGGAGGAGCAGGATTTACTTTGTTTAAATGTATCCTACAGCTGTCCTATCTTTACCTGTAAGTCTCATTAGTAATTTGCACAGCCTTTTTCTATTTAGTTCAAGTTCAATGTAATATCACAGAGACATAATGGCATATTTTGCCCCAAATTCAATTAGCATAGTACATCAGAGATAACATTAAAAGTTCTATAAAAATTTTTAGAGTGATAATCACAGATCTTACATGTACTTGTTATGTATGTAAAAAATAATCTTTTTAAAAGATATGAAATTCCGTTGGAAATGGAAAAACCATCATTTTTCTACATAATCTAATGAGCTATATTCAAGGACCTGACTTTTTAATCTTAGAGAAATTATTATCACAGTTTTTAAGCTCAGATTTTTGGGAATTTCCTTCTTTTATCAATAGCAACAACCACAAGGATTAGATTCATTTACATTCTAGAAAGTTTATCTAGTTATATCTAGAAAGATATAGTCCTCAGACAGGTTCCATACTACACAAAGAAAGGTGAGCCTACTGTCTATTAATAGTATCAGGCATTAATGGCACATACCTATATGTTGACACTGGTACTTTTAACACACATTGTGCCACCAGAATGAAACTAGAGACTTGGATTCATTACATAGCAAATAGAAATAACAATTTCTCAGGATCTATCAGATTTTATATTAAGTCCAAATTTCCACATTTTTAAATAAAGTTTATTTGTTTTTAAAGGAATTATTTACTTATATATGAGTACATTGCAGCTGTCTTCATATACTAGTAGAGGGATCTGATCTCTTTACAAATGGTTGTAAGCCACCATGTGGTTGCTGGGAATTGAACTCAGGACCTCTGGAAGAGCAGTCAGGGCTCTTAACCACTGATCCATCTCTCCAGCCCCCTCCACATTTATTTTTAAAAACAAGAACAAGCTTCACTGAGCATGTATGCACACAATGCATAGTTCAACTTGAATTGGAAATAATGCTCACTGTCAATGGGTTTTGGAATTTTGGCATTACCTAGTTCCTACTACTTCCTGTTTCCTTTAAGCTGGAGTTGAGTATAAAGTGCTTTTCCTAAGTTATTGCTGGTATTTATGGCCAATTAAAGCATTGAAAACACAAGCCTATTCCTCTTAGAGGAACTTAAAATTTGCAGCTTATGCTTTGAGCAATCCCTGGATTCCTACTGACTGAGGGTATATCAAAATGGTTTGGGCAATTCTATGATTGATTCATAGATTGTGGAAAAAGGAAGGGACATGATTACAGCCTCTATTCTCTAGCTACTTAATCTCAGCCTTCCAGATGCCAGGAGCTTGGAAATACTAGAATCTTTTTTTTTTCCAATATTCTTCATACTATGGTCCCAACAGTGTTCTGAGAAAGACAATTCTGGTAGAGCAAAGAATAGGTATCTTGTTCTTCTTTGCTTGTGTAGCAGCCTTTTTATGCTAACCACAGCCTGTCATTGTTTTCTTCAAGATTAATGTGAGAGCTTTGGAAATACGCCTTGAGTTGTTCAGTTACCTCTGTGTTAATTTAAGGTAGGCTACCTTCTATGTCAAAGAAAACAAAAACTGCATCTTTGGGGCAAGCTCTGTCTATGAATGCACTTGTGCTCCAGCTGACTGGAAACTCAGGCAGTATTGATTTCCTTGCAATAACAATACACCCCAAGATGACCAAGGATAAAATCTCATAGAGGAAAAGAATCAAGCCACATTTCATCTAGACTTTATCAAGGGCTTGCTAAAAGCGAGCTTCATATACCTTCTCAACTCCCTCAGTTATTGTTAAGATTCTCATGCAAGGACTGAAGAAAATAAACAATTCCATAGTCATGAGGCTGACTGAAGGCCATTCTGTCTCCTAATAAGAGAAAAGATGAAAGAGAAAGGGAAACAATAAAGATATAACATATTTTGATCACTAAATGCTGCAGAAAGCATTTTACAGTAATTTACCATATTACCATCAGAATAAGGAAGTGTTTGCTCTCTTTTTGTGTGAGCATCATTGGAGAGTTAATAGACTGTGAACATTTTTTAAGCCATGAAGGCTTTCAGGCCATAGCAATAGTTAAAATCACAAGGGTTAGCTTGCACCGGCAAACTGACAAATGGGGTAAGACATTTGTTTCACTGCATTATTGTGAATGATTTAGACAATCTTTTCTTCAACCAATGGAAAGAACATGACTTTGATAACCTAATAAAAGCATAGGGGAAAGAGGACCTGAGGAGAGCTTTCAAACCAGTGGAGTTGTCTCGCTGACCTCATCATATTCTTCTAACCTTTTCTAGGAAAGCTCTAGGATTTATCACAATTTATAGTTTCCGCTAATTATTGCTCACCTTGACTTCAGACACCTGGGACAAATATGACTTTTCTAATTCTAAAGAAACATTGCTGATAGGATGACTATAAAGATGATCACTATCAGTAATGGTAAACTTTTCGTCTTGCTTTAAAACTCATCACAGGATCTTCCACTAGTTTAGTAATCATTAGGCTAACTTAATTGTTCCATTGGTCCAACTCCAAACACTAAAATATAATTTAATTGTTCCATGGATCAATCATCAAATACTAAATATATATTCAGCCTGAGCATTGTTTTTAAATGATAAGCTAATATCAAGCTCTAGTTAATGATGTAGAAATGGAAATGTTTATGGGTAAAGTCTTCCACATTTGACAGAAAAAAAGGTATAGACTGATGACTAGCTAAAGGGATGATGGGTATGCCTGTGATGACTCAAATGTGGGAACAGTTCATTGAGAACTTAATATAAGTAGAGAAAAATAGGTCTGAGTAGTATTTAAACATTTTGACTTTTTGTATATATAAAGTTTTTCATAAAAAAATTTAGAAATGTAACTCAGAGTACTTGCCAAAAGGAGCCTGTTATAGTTGTCTCCGGAGGAACCCTGCCAGAGCCTTATAGACACAGAGGCAGATGCGAGCAGCCAACCATTGGACTGAGCACGAGGTCCCAATGGAGGAGCTGGAGGGTGAACTGGAGGATCTGAAGGGGTTTGCAGCCCCATGGGAAGAACAATGATGTTGACCAACCAGACACCCCAGGGCTCCCAAGGACTAAGCCATCAGCCAACGGTTACACATGGTTCCAGCCAAAGGTTTGGCAGAGGAATGCCTTGTCTGGCATTAGTGGGAGGAGAAGCTTGGTCCTATGAAGGCTTGATAGATGCCCCAGCATGGGGTAGGTGGGAGTAGGTTGGGTGGAGGGTCATATTCTTGGAGGCAGGGAGTGCAAAGATGGGTTAAGGGTTTTCTGGGAGAAGGCAAACCGTAAAGGGTATAACATTTGAAATGTAAATGAAGAATATATCCAATAAAAAAAAGAAATGTAACTCAGCTGAGTCATAATACTACCTTTACTCTTCTTAAGATGTGATCTTAATAGTATGTAATAACCACAGGAACTTCAGGTCTTAATAATAATTTAATAATCAGCCTATTAGCTACCTGGCAGATATTGCCACTTGCAGATGGCCCCTTTTCTTTCTAGCTTGACTCCCAGAGTACAATTATTCTCCCACTCAGGAACCACCCCACCAGCCGCTGCAGGAAGCCAGAGACTGTGATAGAAAATAAAGCCCCACACGTAGCTGTCTCCCACTGAAGTTGTTACAAAGCCCTGGTACTGCTTCCCATGGACCACTGACTTCCTCTGTGCACCATTTCCTTTTAGAACTCACCAGAATCCTGATGTCTCCCTCTCAGGGAGCATCCAGCTGCCCCATGAGACCTTGAGATGCCAGAATCAGTCTATGATGTAGGGGAATTCATTCTAAGCAGTCTCATAGACTAGAGAGTAGCTGGTAACCGTGAGAAAACTTGGGACGGGGCATATAACCCTCAATACTAGACAAAATAAAGAGGTATCCCAACACTACTATGAGTTAGTTCCTCCTCCTGAACATTGTAAGCACTGAAACCAGAAAGGTAATTTGAACAAGAAAGAAAGAGTAACCTCAAATAACTAACTGCCCAAATCCCAGAATAGAAACAAAAACAGCATGAATCATTGGGGTTGGAGAAATGGATCAATGGTTAAGAACGCATGCTGCTTTTGCATTCAAAGGATCCATTCAGTTTCCAGAACCTAGGTGGAATGACTAGTAATTTCTTGTAACTCCAACTTCTGGAGATACAAAGTCCTCTTGTGACATCTATTGGTAACCACATGAATACCTATTCACACACTGACACACAGAGATGCGCGTATATAGACATAATTTTTATATACACATAAAACATGAAACAATAAAAAGACAAGGTAACATGACTCCTCCAAAAATTACAAATCCACAATAATGTGCCCTATGAAAATAAATTTTCAGACAGAAAATTAAAAGAATACTTATAACCAAACAATTCAAAGACGATGTAAATATACTCCAAAAGAACAAAAGCAAACAGGTGATATAAGAAAGTCAATCCAAGACAAGAAAATAAAATTCATCAAATGAAGTACAAGAAGAAAGGAGGAGTGGCCCCTGGTTCTGGAAAGACTCAGTGAAACAGTACTCAGCAAAACCAGAACGGGGGAGTGGGAAGGGGTGGGTGGGAGGACAGGGGAAGAGAAGGGGGCTTACGGGACTTTCGGGGAGTGGGGGGGGGCTAGAAAAGGGGAAGTCATTTGAAATGTAAATAAATTATATCGAATAAAAAAAAGAAAAGAAAAAAAAATTAAGCCCATGTAGTAAAAAAAAAAAAAAAAACAAACAAACAAAAAAAAAAATTCAACAAAAAAGAATTGGTGAAGAAACCCCAACCTAAAGTGTGTTGGAAATTACAAATGACTATTAAACAAATTTGGTAAGTTAAAAAAAATCAAGACAATTGGTACAACCACTCTGGAAATCAGTCTGGCGGTTCCTCCGAAAACTGGGCACCTTACTTCCAGAAGATCCTGCTATACCACTCCTGGGCATATACCCAGAAGACTCCCCACCATGTAATAAGGATACATGTTCTACTATGTTCATAGCAGCCCTATTTGTAATTGCCAGATGCTGGAAAGAACCCAGGTATCCCTCAACAGAAGAGTGGATGCAAAAAATGTGGTATATCTACACAATGGAGTACTATTCAGCCATTAGAAACAATGAATTCATGAAATTCTTAGGCAAATGGATGGAGCTAGAGAATATCATACTAAGTGAGGTAACCCAGACTCAAAAGGTGAATCATGGTATGCACTCACTAATAAGTGGATATTAACCTAGAAAACTGGAATACCCAAAACATAATCCACACATCAAATGAGGTACAAGAAGAAAGGAGGAGTGGCCCCTGGTTCTGGAAAGACTCAGTGAAACAGTATTCAGCAAAACCAGAACGGGGAAGTGGGAAGGGGTGGGTGGGAGGACAGGGGAAGAGAAGGGGGCTTGCGGGACTTTCGGGGAGTGGGGGGGGCTAGAAGAGGGGAAATCATTTGAAATGTAAATAAATTATATCGAATAATAAAAAAAAATCAAGACAAAATAAACAAACAAAAACTCAGAGGAAAGCCTAACAGGTAGTGTAGACCATGCTACTGGGGACAGTGTGGGGAGTAAATCAGGACTGGAGAACAGGATAGAGGAAATGGATCACACATCAGCTGTACAAGGCTTGTACACAATCAAGGCAGGCAAAAGTCCCAGCCTGAGCGTGGGAGGGACTCGTGAAGTCCCACCTTTAGTTGAGTAGCTATTAACAACTGATGGCTGTTGGCAGACAGTTTCTTCAGAGATATGACCCCTGAGAAACCCATCTTCCAGTAGATCATCCTACAGCCTTGCACAGTAGCACTTAGTATGTGAGGTTGGAGAGGGGAGGATGGGAACTGGTAGAGAGGAGGAAGAAAAAAAGATGTGCCAATGAGAAAACTGCAGCAAGGTTCTTTCCACCAGAACTTCAAGACTCTTCGTGCTAAGGTTAGGGGAGGAAACATCCAACATGCAAGAACAAGAGTCAGGGTACAGAGGCAACAGGCATCGCTTCAGGACATGTTCCAGGTTTACTGACAGTTCCAAGACTTTCCAGTAGCTCCTGGACTGCTCACATAGGCAAGTTTCCTCATATGTAGAAAGCAGTGGCACAGTGGAATTCTTTTAAAGAACACTCTGGCTCTAGGTTTCTCTATTTTCAATCTCTAAGGTTTTGTATGAAGTTGTGTGTTCTGTATCGTAAGTGCCATCCCTTTAACATTTAAAGGGATAACAAGAGGAGTCAAAGGCAAAATGCCATGAAAAATACAATATACAATATATAGTGCTGAACCACATTATATAGATATAGATATAGATATAGATATAGATATAGATATAGATATAGATATAGATATAGATATAGATATAGATATAGATATAGATATAGATATAGATATAGATATAGATATAGATATAGATATAGATATGTGTGTGTGTGTGAGTGTGTGTGTGTGTGTGCATGTGTTACACAAATTCTGGGGCACAAGTACCATCTTGAATACACACACACATGTACACACAAGTACACACACATACATACATGCATACATACATATATATGTATATACATACATGTATATATATATATGTATACATATGTGCATATATATATGGCATATTCTTCTCCTCCTGTGTGTTTAGCTATAAGCTTAATGACAGTCTAGGGAGTATTTTTAATACAACAGGATAAAGGACCAATTCAGGGCAAAATGAGCTCAGAGAAGACCTGGTCTCTTGTTTCCTACTCTGCTTGTGGATCTGAAGCAATTAGCACCCCAGGAATGGCTAACTATGGCTGCCAAATGTAAAGAAGAGAAATGAGAAGCCTTGCTGAATCCACCTCATTGTCTTCTGTCTTCCCTTTTCTGTTAAAGAAAGGGCATACATTCATCACAAGAGGGCAAATTCTGGGGCATAAGTACCATCTTGAATAATTTCTTTCATAATCTATTTTATAATATTAAAAGAATCAGGTGATATGTAGAAAAATGTGACCAATTTAGATAGCAGAGCAAAAAATGCCATTTGATCTCATTTATCTTAATAGGAATTTAAAAGCACACTCAAGAGCCATTAGGACCCATGAGTTAGGTGAGCTGAACAAGTGGTTTTACATAAGATCTATTCCTAAATCATTTAGAGCATCCTTACACCATTAAAAGCGAATACATTTTTTTTATTTTAAATTGCAAGAGTCATAACAACTGATCATGGAAATAATTTCTGTCGAGTTAGCATGCTTGCAGGGGTCAGGTAACTTCATCCTATATCTCATTCACTCTGAGATGCCTTAGTGGATTTCCCCCTCACCCATCTCATGAGTTGACACAGCTGGCTTGGTCCCCTTTCTCCTTCTTTTGTTCTATGACTGCAAATGATATTTCAAAGGGCCAAAATGAAGAAGCCACCTTAGTGCCGTTCAGAGATATATAACAAGGAACATAGAGCAAGAGCCCCAGAAGAGGGGAGTGAGGAACAGTGTGGAGGTCTGTGTGCGGCACATCTTACGAAAGAGATCTGGCCTTCTTGTGGCTGCGGTGGCATTTCCACGTATTTACCATAGGAAGAGATGACACGTCTATCCATCGTGAATATGGTTGCACTTCTATTTTCATTACCATAGAAAGAGATTCCTATCTTTCCATCATGACCTCGTCCCAGAAGACATCAGAACCCGGGCTAGCAAACGTCTTGGCTGTGAATCAGTGTGCTTTGTGAATAAGGAAATGGAGCCCTGGGATGAAGGGCCAAAATGCTTCTGTTTATTCAATGTTCAGAAATATAAGTAACCATAGACACTACTTCAAACTCTTGGGGACATAGGTGTATACACGTTTGTTTTTGGTTTTATTTAAGATGCGTCAATAATGTGGGCAGTGGTACAGTTTATAGGTGAGCCCCTGGAGCACAGGAAGGACGAGCTGTGATGAGCAGAAGATGGAGAATATGAGATAAAAAAGAGAAAACATGAATATGACTGCTTCACTCAGCAATAGCCTCCCGACCCTGTTTTACTACATCACAAAACTGCTCTTAGTGATCACAGTGAAATTATTGAAACTACTCTTAAAACAGGATATTAGAGTATAAGTAAGATGCATATTGATAACAATCAAAAACTGGAAGCAGTGCCCCATGTCTCTGAGAGTCAAACACTGTAGAGAATGTTGGTTGCCTAACCAGGATCCACGTTAAATGTCTGCCTGACTACCTCGCGTCCACCACTCACTACAGACCAGACTTTCATTTCCATGCTTCCTTGATAACTCGCTGTAACATTTAAGTTGCTTTTCTAAAATAACTATGTTCCAGAATTCTAGTCTAACTTAATTTCGCTTTTTAAACACATGCAGTTTCTTAATTTAAATAATATTTTATTTATCCTTTGGGAATTTCATACATGTATATAATGTATTTTACCATACACAGCTCTCTACTTCCCCCGACTTTCCCTGCAGCCCTCTAAAGTATCCTCTTCCAACTTAATGTCTTCTTTATTTTATTTTCTGAGGTTATAATTACACCATTTTCCCCTTTCATTTCCTCTTTTCAAGTCCTTTCATATACCTCTCCTACCTCCTTTTCAAATATATAGCCTGTTTTTGCATTAATTGTTGTTGCATATGTATATGATACATATATGTACATACATATAAGTGCCTAAGTATATACATAATAGTTCCTAAGTATATGCATATAAGTTCACAGCCTTCTCAGTCTAAATGATTTTCCTTGTGTATGTTCTCATGAATGACCATTTGGTATTGGATAACTAATTGGTGTGCTCTTCCCTGGTGAAGATTTCCCCGGCTCTCAGCCATTTCAATATGAATGAGCCTGTTTTTATTAAATGCCTTTAGAATATCTACAAAATCTAAGCCTGTACATGTTTTTGCTGATTTATATTGTCATATCTGTCTGCATAAGCTATTGAAGCTAGTGAAAACATTTCTTGTAAATGTAAAGTATTATGGCACTAAAATACAGTGTATTTTTTGACTACTAACAACAGAAGTTTGCATTAGCTCTAATCCAAAATGTTTCCAACTATGATGTTAGAGATTTTGTATTTTTAAGATTTTGTAATATTTGACTATATGTAACAACATACGTTTTGTAGGAGACAATTGATTTATTTTCATATGCATCTTATACAGAGATCCTGAAGGTATCTGCACACAGTTTTTAGTGAACCTGTGTTTTGACTGTCTCATAAAACAAGTTATGGAACTTTTGACTACAGGCACCATGTTGGAAACTCCACTATTTCTAATTTTGAGTCATTTTATATCTGGCCACTAGGAATGCCCTGAAAGTAATATCATATGACACTTGAGGTTTCAATCCTTGTGTACCTTTGTGTTTAAAAGTACATATATAAAATGAACGGAAAAGAGAGTGAACCATTATGTGGCTAAAGAGGCAATGACATAAAAACACGATATTACCCAATCACTTCATCAATAACCTTTACCATGGCAAAGATTCTTCATCAGCTCTACCTTTCATTGTTAAAAATGGAAAAGCAGTTCAGTCCCAACACTTGAATAGCACACCTCTTCAATAGGTCATAGTTAACTGGCAGTTTCTATAGCATTTGATAAGAAAATATTCTAGCATCCATCAATATCTTAAAGGATAGTTTTATTTAATTCCCAAACGTGGTTGTTATTAATTGTTTTCTGAAATGATATTGTAGTCAGTTCTTCTTGAGATGCCAAATAAATGGAATCCAGTCACCTACCACAGTCCCTGCACTCTCTAAACCAACACTCTCCTGTTTGGAAAATGGAGAAAAAGCCAGCGAAAACAGTTCATATAAATGTAAAGTATTATGGCACTAAAGTACAGTGTATTTTTTGTCTACTAACAGCAGAAGTTTGCATTAGCTCTAATGTAAAATGTTTCCAATTATGATGTTTCTGATATGTTCAGGAATATTTACATATTAGTATTTAAGTGGTAAAGCACAGAAATGTCTACACTACCTCACAATTTTCCAAGGAAATAATTGGCTATGCTCACTACTAATTGATAAGTAATTGTGAATTAGGCAAAAGCTTAATCTGGCACCTTTAATAAGTGACGAAAATTAATTTTTATCTGATCTGATATGCATCCTTGATCTCTCTCAGTGAGTGTGGCAGCGACTCTGGATACTTCTTTGGAAATGACAAATGGATCCTGCACTTCAAAGTTTTCCATTCTCAATCTACATCAACCAAGGCAAGAAAATGTTTTAGAAATAGAAATAGTTTTCTCATCGTGTCCCATTGACTCTGACTAATAGTTAGAATGGCAGGAAAGGGATACGTTGGCAGTTCAGTCACTGCAAAGAGTACAATGGAAAGAAGAGTGTTCAAACCATGGGGCTATTTAGAGATTCAGTACCTAAAGACAAAACTGAGCAATGTGTCTGTGACCTGTGGGTAACATTTCAGTGAATGATGTCAGGTAACAGTGGCAACAACAACCCGGTAAACACCCATGGGGAACATTGTAGCTAAAGAGATAACAGTCTCATGACAGTCCATAATGTACAGAATTCACTGTAATATCTATGATGTGAGCAAAAATGTGAATCATACAATTTCACATGTCTACAAATATGATTTCATGAAGGCTACTCACATACTTTCTGAATAGTATATGATATTATATATACATATATATACTATATATTTATAATATGTATATTATTCTCAAAAATTGTAATATTCAGATATACTTCAAACATTCCTTTAGGAACATGGCATCTGGAAACAGATGGTAATAATTGATTGGATACACATGGATGAATTGGCATGACTGCTCCCACAGATGGATGTAGAGAAGGATCTTATTGTAGATGTGGGGGAGAAAACTGTCAGAGTCATCTGGAAGGATCCAGACTGAACTGAGCCATCAGAGGAGAAAGGAGAGAGGAGGGGGAGAGGGAGAGAGAAAGAAAGAAGCGAGGGGACCAGGGGGACCAGGATGCTGAGCTGTGTAGTAATCAGATGCTAGCCTAGGCAAGGGGAGAGAAACCCTGTACGTGGGTTGCAGAAGTTTAGGTTACAGGGTGGGGCAGGAAGTGAAGAAAGGACCACAGGTACTGAGTGGGACTTATCTCAGGTTTCGTTGGGATCTGGCAATATACAGCCATAGGAAAAAGAAACTCAGATTCCTTGTAAGTAGGATAGAAACTTACTGCAGGTGGCAGATCTTAAGGGTACTTTCAGAGAATTCATAGCACTTATTACACCAGCTCTCCTCCCACAAGACATTTTCGTCAATGCAGTGCCATTCAACGTATGAGAAATCATAGAATTGAACGTTTACAAATTATTAATCTGTTGACAGCGCACTGGAAGGGGACTTTTAATAAGACAGAAACCCCACCAAAAGTCAGTCACACAGTTAATAAGGGAACAGTTTGGCATCACACTGTTGGCATCAGGATCAGGAACACCCAGCAGTTAATGAAGAAGAGTTCTCATCCGCTGTGCTTCTTAGCTGTTCTTAGATCATAAAAACTGGCACTAGGGCCCAGAGACCTCAAGGTTTTAAAAACTGGCTGTCTAGAGGAACACCTGCACAGAAATAGTGTATGGCGTCTATTGCAAAAGATAGCAAAGATCATTCCATTGTTTAATAGGCCTTTAGTAGATCTTATGTGCTGAGTATTTTAATATAGAGTGGAGACCTCCACTGCTGGTGGGGCTGCAAATTGGTACAACCACTCTGGAAAGCAGTCTGGCGGTTCCTCCGAAAACTGGGCACCTCACTTCCAGAAGATCCTGCTATACCACTCCTGGGCATATACCCAGAGGATTCCCCACCATGTAATAAGGATGCATGCTCTACTATGTTCATAGCAGCCCTATTTATAATTGCCAGATGCTGGAAAGAACCCAGGTATCCCTCAACAGAAGAGTGGATACAAAAAATGTGGTATATCTACACAATGGAGTACTATTCAGCCATTAGAAACAATGAATTCATGAAATTCTTAGGCAAATGGATGGAGCTAGAGAACATCATACTAAGTGAGGTAACCCAGACTCAAAAGGTGAATCATGGTATGCACTCACTAATAAGTGGTTATTAACCTAGAAAACTGGAATACCCAAAACATAATCCACACATCAAATGAGATACAAGAAGAAAGCAGGAGTGGTCCCTGGTTCTGGAAAGACTCAGTGAAACAGTATTTGGCAAAACCAGAACGGGGAACTGGGAAGGGGTGGGAGGGAGGACAGGGGAAGAGAAGGGGGCTTACGGAACTTTCGGGGAGTGGGGGGGGCTAGAAAAGGGGAAATCATTTGAAATGTAAATAAATTATATCAAATAAAAAAAAAGACAAAAAAAAAAATATAGAGTGGAGATATAAACAGATAGGGATACTGAGTAAAGAACTGGAGCAAAGCTACCTTGCTATATGCACTGGGTCTGTGTTTGTGAATTGTGACCTGGAATGGGTCCTTGGAGTTACAGAGAATGCATGCTAACCTATGGTGATTGTTTCAAGGTTAAAAAAGTACACAATGAATAGATGAATTTCCTCATAGTAAAGAAGGAGAATGAATTTTTTTCAACAAAACCCCACTAAAAGAATCCTCTAAGGTTTAATTAATCATCTCCTGAGCCACATACCTTTGATAATATAGGATAGCAGCTTATTCCATGAAAGTTAATGACATCTGTCAACTTAACTGATTAGATACCAATTTTAAAGGAGACTCAAAACTATACAGTTGAAATATGCAGCGTTCTGGCAATGCAGTATGATTTTTAAAATAAATCTCATTCTCTGCATAGCCCTCAGTCAATTCTCTTTGATTATAATTTCTCAAAACT
Organism: Apodemus sylvaticus; assembly: GCF_947179515.1. Classification (NCBI taxonomy): domain Eukaryota; kingdom Metazoa; phylum Chordata; class Mammalia; order Rodentia; family Muridae; genus Apodemus; species Apodemus sylvaticus. Next base: position 45,241,499 of record NC_067487.1, read on the forward strand.
AAGACTTGGGTAGAAACTAAACAGCATAAAATTCAAAATTAAAACTTACAGTGCAGATATTCTGAGCTGCTAATTAAAAGCAAAATCCCATTCTTTGACAATCAGTGAGCAGGTTTCATGTCATAATTAAAACACCTACTGAAGATGTTACTGAATAGATGACTACCCTATCTCCGCACTGGGGTAGGTCACACAAACCCACATTGGCAAAAAAGGGAGAAATTCCTCAGAATATGGTTCTGGGTCTGCTCCAACACACTAACAAGAGCATAATCAGGACCCAAAGACTGCACCATAGAGTGTGGTCAGAACAAATCATCCTAACTTTTCCTTGGAACAGCAGAGCACAGCATTCTCTCCTACTCCTGGCTTGCCAAATGCTCTCTTCTGTGGAATAGAGCTATAAGGGATCAAGCAATCACATACTGGGCTACATTTGCTAGAAGTGCCAATTTTGTTTTGAAATTATCCAAAGAGTGTCTTCAAACACTATCTCTAGAAATTAGAGTGCATGGAAGGCACCCCACAATACATCAGTCACATGGAGAATGAATTTTTACATTCCACAATATAAAGCCATGAGTGCAAGGACCATATTTTCTTCCAAAAGCTGAACAATTTCTTTAAAATGTATGCATTCTGTGCTTGAAATGTTTGAGGCACTGGCTTGGCTTCACCAAACACGGAGTGGAAAAAAAAATAGTAGGGCATAGGTGCCTAAGGGCCATGGTATTGGTTCTGACCAGAGTTTTACTCCCATGATGTGACATACCACCACCATTAAAAAAACAGACAGTAGGAAGTCCAAGACCAAATACGAGTTTTCAAGCTTTTTAACGTACAGATTTCTGCAACTAGGAATGTGCTGATCATCCCAGTGTGCAGCCTGGTGAAGGTAGAGGTGGAACTAGTCTTGTTTTTAAAAGGACAGGAGATATGCCTTTTTAAAAGGGCTGCTTACTTTTATTTTATGTGTATGTGTGGGTGTCTGCACATACTTATGTGCTCTGTTTCCTCCATGATCAGAGCAGGGGACCTGGCTGTCTGAGTTGGAGTGGCAGGCAGCTGTGGGTCACCATGTGGATGTTGAGACCTACATCTAGGTCCTCTGAAGGAACAGCAAGGATTCTTATTTGCTGAGCCCTTTCTTCCAGCCCATTTCTTTTCTGTATTAAAATAATCTTCGTACAGATTCAGTGAGGACTCTAGAATCATACAAAACACATTCATAAGAACGAAACAGTTGGAAGTGGTCTTGAGTGGTCTTTGCTTTAGACCTAATATTAGAGATTATCTAGCACAAAATCATTGTTGTGTAGTCAGAAAGCCAAGGAGCCCAAATCTATGCTGCTTTTCTGTTCCAGACCTTTATTTTTGGATTTATGATTGCTGTATTCTTGCTGTAAGGAAAAAAAAAAAAACAACCTTTCTGCATGGAATCATCTTTTCTAAGTGGATGCTAAAATGAAGGGACTTAAGACTTCATTAAAACTTCATTATTGTGTTGAAGCTAGTTTTGTTCTTCCAAAGTTAATTTGCCCTTTCATTTGGAAAATAAAAAAAGAACATGTACACAGACTTCATCAGGAGAACAAAGAGCATTAAACAGAAAAAAAAGTACAATATTCCTTAATATATGCGGGTTCAATTTTATACATTTCAGGTGTTTTCTGTCTTTTAGATAGAGTGCTTATTTTCTTATTCTCTAATACTGCATTGTCTAATTATATAGGGTTCTATTAAAAGAAATCCACTTTAAGATTTTTGTCTCTCTCTAATTAAACACAGATTGCATCGACCAACGTGAAAAGTTTAAAGTATATTTCTCACTCTCACCTCCATATACAATTATGAAGTCTGGAAAGGAACCCATTACCTGAGATGCATCATGTCGACACAGAATTGGAAGAAAGGGGATTCAAAAGTTTTCAGAAGAAACACAGTTTTGTGGTAAATATTGCCAAAATCGTGGCTTCCAGTAGCGTTGAAGTGGGAGAGCGAGCGCTTGCGGGTTGGGTGTAGACAGATCCATAACACTTAAAACTGCTTCCTGTTCAAGTGACCAAACCACTTCTACAAGGAAGCAGCCCAGCCAAAACAAAACAGAGCTCAAATTCCTCCAACAGCCTAAAGAAGAAAAGCGTGACTCCAAGGTAAATACTGCCCTCTGGTGGTAGTCATCGGAATAGCATCCATTAACAGGCTTTCTTGTAGAAAATGTTTCAATTGCCTCCATCATTTATCAGTCCCAGATACCATTGTCAGCGCCACAGGTAAAGTATCTTAATGATGAAAATATCACAAGAGATGTGTCCGTTTTCACAGTAAGTTATGAGATGTTACTATAATAGTGCAATCATAAGTTCAAAAATGAGAACAAGAGAAGTTAAGGACTCATACTCGTTGATAGCCATGTGTCCCAGTGGTTTCAAAGCTTTCATTTTGTGGTTTCAAAAGTTCACCCCATCTCTTGTATCACACTGTATTTATTCTTCTGTAAATGGGGGATGTCAAATCCGTAGTCCCAAACCTTAGTACTGCCTGTTCTTTTTGTTATTCCTTTCAAAATAAGTGATTTAATTTGTTTTTCTCTCTTTACAACCGAGTTCTAGTTACTGAGTTCACCTCTGAGGAAGTTGGGTCTTACATGAATAGTGTAACATCTGAGCAGGTGAAAATGTTAGCGTGGATCAGTCAAAGACCAATTTTAAAAAAAGAAAACTTCACAGAATACAGAACAAATACATCAAGTCTCAGGTCAAATGACCCAAGCCCAAAGAGAGCATTGCAAAAACTTCCACAGCTAGGTAAAAAAATATATTAACAAGTTTCATGAAAAATGAATCAACATCTGGGCTACAGAGCACAGTTCACTGTATCATCTAATTCTAGAACAATGGGAGACAAATGTATTATGTTTGCTTTTCTTTTTAGATTTTTTATTAATAATTTTATTTGTTTACATTTCAAATGATCTCCCCCTTCCCACTTTCCCCTCCACAAAGCTCCATCCCATCCCCCCTCCTCCCTCCATCCCCCATCCCCTTTGCCTCTATGAGGGTGCTCCTCCACCCACTCACCCACTCCTGCCTCACTGCTGTAGCATCCCCTACACTGGGGCATCAAGTCTCCCTCCAGGAGGGAAGGAAGGAGCTTGACAATATAGCTTTGTAGCCTTGTTGAGAAGGAATGCTTTTCTTCTATTACAATTGGTCAGAATAAGATATCTTTATAAATTAAGAAACCGAAGACTCAGTGTCCCCACTAGAAGGAAAATAAAAGCAGAATTTTACTTACACCAATATAATAAGATTTGAATTTTAAGTAATTTATGTTATAAATATACATCTCTCTTAAAAAAAAGCACGTTTAAAGTTGTTTTTTAAACCCTGAGTTCTTTTTAATATTTTAACATTAAAAGCATTCTGTGGGAAGTAAAGGGACCAACCAAAACCAAATATGTTTGAAAATGCTGTAAGTGGACCTGCTACATTGAATGCTAAAATAAAATAAAACACTTCAAACATTATGTCAAAGCTTCCTGATTAGGCAAACTATGATTTCATTTTCAAATGAAAGCAGTACTACGTATTATAGAAAAATAAATTTTAATCCATTTTCAGAATTGGAATTTTTTCAAACAACATATTTTAGTCATATTATTTCTCCTTCCCCACCATACTATGGTGTCATCACCTGCTTCTCCAAATCTGTCCAAATACAAAATGAAAATCAAAACAAACACATAAGGCAATAAGGCATTTTATTTGTGTACCAACACAAATTAAATGATATAGGATGCCCCTCCCATAAATGGAGTCCATTGTTTTGTCCAGTTAGTCCTGGGCAGAAGCTGGAGTGTGGTTGATAGACCAAGTGACACTACATTTAAGGAAGCTGATTTCCCTGTTCCCAGCAAGAGTTATTTGCAAATAGCTTCTGACTTAGGGGTCCGTGTCTCCCACCTCTCCTTCTCAGTGCTGAACTCAGAGGAGAATCTTAGGTGTTGGCGCTTTCCATATAGTGTGAGACAAGAGCTCCTGTCTGTCTCTGTGGGTATCAGGCTAGCTGGCCCACAAGCTTCTGTGGATTCTCCTGTCTCTGCCTGTCACTTCACCTTACCAGTGCTGAGGTTCAGACATTTCCACTGCTGCAGAAGTGGAGCTTTCTGAGGCTTCTGGGGATCCAAACTCAGGTCTTCACACTTGCATGGCAATTGTCTAACCTACTGACCTACTGACCTATCTACTCAACCTGAAACCTAGTTTTTAAAAAGCAGACTTTTCATTCTTGTCTATTTCAGATATGTGATTATATCTCAATAAATATGGAAATCTACATCTATGAATAAGTATGTCTCCAAACGCTCACACTATAAACACGCGTGTATATGACACAGGCAAACTGTCATTGTATACTCTCTAAAATATCGTAAGTTGTCCATAGAGACCAACACTCTAATTTGAAAGCCTAATGGTAGGCTTTCAAATGGTAGAACTGTGTCTGTTCTGACACCCTTGGCCCACAAGCTGTACAAATTAGTTGCTGACTGAGGAGTGAACCTCTCAGCATCAAAATGCACTCGGTATAATAGTCTTCACAGCCTGAAAGAGCCCCTGAGGTCATGTCTTCAACATCTGCATGCATCACTTAGCATTTTGGCTATGGTTGAAATTGAGATGCCAAGCTGCGATATGTACAATGACCAAATTAGCACACCACTGCTTCTTGCTTCTGTCAAATCTCATGAGGCTTTCTTCTTCATGAATTATGTCATTAACTCCTTCAGCTAAGAATAGCACTGGAATAAAGCAGACACGTAGCATGTACTGTCAACTCTGAATATCCTTATCGACATGCAAGTTATCAAAAACAGAAGAACACCTACAGAAAGGTCTGGAGACAGTAATGTACACAACCGACAGGGTTAAATTCATGGAAAATAATCTATTAGTAAAACTTGTTTGATTTGATTACCCATGGGGACTGTTAGAAGGTCTGCTAATTCCCAATTCTCTCTGAACTAAGAAGAGATAGAAAAAACATATTACCCGTCTTGAGATGAGGGGACAGAGCACACAGAGAGAGGAGACACTACAGGACACATACAAGAATGGCCTAGATACAATATGGTCAGCCACTGGACCTCGTAGGAATGAAGTCATGGTCCTTCAGAAGTATTTCTTTCTCTTGGGAGTCACTAAATTGAGAGAAATCTAGACTCATTAATATTTTTTACTATCTTATCAAAAAAAAAAGTCCATCACCATTGTATATGACAACATTTCCCTACACTTAGCACCAAACATAAGACTCTGAAAATTTACTGAAAGGACATTGAATAAGATGGTTTTTAGATTACTAGAGGAAGATGCAAGACAGTGTTAATTGAGAAAGCACAGATTTCTTTTAAAGTACAATTTGATTGACATCTAACTTTTGGTAAGGTTCCACCTCTATTAAAGGCATGTTGTTAGTGTCTCCTCCAGGAGTTAGTAGCTGTGAACTCCAAATAAATGCCAAGGCTTTGAATAATGGGTCACATTATTTCTAATTGGCAGCTATATAAGAAGTTTGGCATTTGGGTAACTGTCATTCTGATCTCTGTCACTGAGATGTGTACTAATCTCAACATTTTTGTATTTTATATTAAAAAACAAATACATCCCCCCAAAACCAAAAAAAAAAAACTGGTGAGGGACCTTTGTTTCTTGATTCCTTCTGTAAATATTTTACTCTTACTTTAAGAAATATTTATCTTTTTCCCCATCCCTACACTTTATGTCCTGTCTTTCTACAGGAGGTGGTGGACTCTACAATTCCCTCTCCCCACTGTTTGGGGAGAGGGAACGTTCATCTAAAATCCCTCCCTTTGAGTCCTGGGAGGCTCTCATCTCCCAAGTCTCTGGTACTTTCTAGAGGGTCCTCCCATCTCCCATCCCCAAAGATTGCACATTTTTTAATCTGATGGCCCTCAGAGCGTCTGTCCTGTCTCCACCAAGATACCTGATCATGTTCCCCTTTTCCCTTCCCCTCTCCCACCCAAGTTCCTCCCTCCCTCTGTCTCCTGTGTTTCTTAAGCATTCATATTTTCATTTCCTGGATGTTCAATCTCAAGGCTGCACTCTGGTGAGTGTATTGGTCTCCTACAGGCATGAGAAGGAACCACTGGGAGTAGTAGAAGTGGTGTCTGTTAGAAAGATGTTTGGAAAAGGAGAAGCTACCACTTAGCCATAGAGTCCCATGTTTGTGACTTTGAACTAGTGGCAAAATAATCCAAATTTCCTTTAAGTTTTCTTCTTTATGACAAGACTGATATTTGCTAAGTCAAGTTCCTAAAAAGGCCATACATGGCCTACTGTTTTCTGTGTCTCAAAGCGAGAATAACCCTTGATGAAGCCAGTGATCTCAAACATTTATCTCACATTGGTTCATTGAATAAACTTCATTAAGTGCTAGCACCTACCACAAATAGCACACTAACTCCATGTTATTGTTCACTACCTTTGAAATGTGTTCTGTCACTAAATGTGTTTCTTTTTTTCCCACTAAATTTTGAATTCATTTTTGGTAATTGACTTTATTTGATAGGTTCCAAGTAAGAATAATTACCAAAGCCTCTAAGATCTGGGTAAGATTTCTTTTCCCCTCTGGACTGAAGCATTTCTAAACTATGTACAGCTGACTAGACTAATCTCCTGCTGTTTTAATGAGGCAGATAATCAGTGTGGTTTTGATTTTTGAATTTTCTTGATTTTTAAACCTCATTATTTTTAGAAATTTGTAATTCTTCCTTTGAAAATTGTTCATCTTCTCATGCGTTATTGAGTAAATTTCAAACTACTCATATATTTGAATATTAATTTGTTGTCAGATGAATAGCTAGCAGAGATTTCTAATCTGCCCATTCTTTCAGACTTTTTCTTTTATTGTTCAGAATTGTATAATTTTTAAGTTAATACAATCACATATGTCAATCCATACAGAAAGTCATTGACTATACTTATATTTTCAAATGCTATCTGGGAAGAGTAGTGCAAACCTTTAATCCAAGCACTTGGGAGGCAGAGAGAGGTGAATCTCTCTTGAGTTCAAGACCAGTCTAGTCTATGAAGGGAGTTTCAGGACTTCCAGGACTACCCTGCGAGAGCCTGTATCAAAAGACAAACACACACACACACACACACACACACAAGCACACTCACAAAGATCTTCAGGTATTCCACCTGTGTTTCCTCTAGTACTTTGAAGTTTTATGTCTTATATTAAGGACTCTGATCAATGCTGAGTTAATCAAGTTTTTAAAGAGATGAGAGATGAGGACTCTAGTTTCAGTTTTCTACATGTGAATATCCAGTTTTCTTAATACCTTTTATTAAAGGAATGTCTTTCCTCCCATGTATGCACATGGTGTATTTGTGGGAATCAGATGTCTGTAGAAACAGTTCTGAGAACTACTTTGGACCCAATACCCAGTTTTACATGAGTATCGTGATGTTTTTCTGTCACTGGCTCTACAGTGTTTTTTGAACAGGGATTATCATACTTTCTACATTACTCCATTTTAGCCAGATGGTTTTAACTATGTTGAATATTTTGTGTTTCCTTCTGTGTGTTAGGTATTTCTTTCTTGTTTACTGAAGACCATTATTGGCATTTTGATGGAACTGCATTGAATCTGGAGAATTCTTTCATGGCCATCTTGAGTGATTACTCCCAAATTAACATATCCCTTGGGTAAAAACTGAAGACTTAGTCTATAATACATAAAATTTCTAAAATAAAAGTAATAAGTAATTGTTCAGATTAAAAAAAAAGTATTAAAAACTTCAAAGCTTAAGATGTTTTATGGATTATTTCATGGAATAATGGAGAAGATACATGATGGTATGAATATTAGACTGAACTGATTAACATATTAGTAACTTTTAAAGTACATGTCATTGTCATCATAGTCATGTGATGATGAATTCCAAGCCCTTAGAGTGTGAACTCACACTCCTACAGGAAATTTCCACTTTGCTGCTCACTCTTACTTGCTTTTAACAAACATTATATTTGCTTTGTAAAGAAACACTTGAATAGTCTTAGAACCACTTATATAGCAAATGGTTTCTAAAGATACTGTAGTTTTTAAGCATACCTTATATGTGCATGAGATAATTGATCAGAATAGAAAAGTAGCCAGAACAAAGATCCAATCAATTCTTGCTGTCTTGAGGCATTATATCTGGAAGCTGTCTTGAGGCATTCATAAAGTCAAGGCTGCATCTGAAGTTTCACTTGCTTCATATATACTATCTTGGCTGTACAAACTTAGGTCACTTGTGTAAAGGATATTTGGGATCAAATCAAGAAATATAGACTGTTTAAACTCTAAACTTCTCTAGGACACCTGAAGCCCAAAGCTCATGTAAATGAGGCTTTCTACAATTTAAAATTATTACTCTTTTTATAAATTGTATATAGACCTAGGGACTGGAGAGAGCGTGCAGAAGTTAAGTGCACTTGCTGCTCTTCCAGAGGGTTGGAGTTCCGTTCTGAGCATGCATGGTAAACAGTTTAAAACTGCCTATAATCCCAGAGCCGGCAGTTATAATATACTCTTCATGCCTTCAAGGATGTACCATGCACATATGTCGACATACACAAAGTAAAAATTTACCTTTTCAAATTGCATGCCTACCATTATACATAATCTCCAAGTGGTCTGAGCATAACCTCAAGCAGGTGCATATCAGAATCTAAACTCTGAGGTTTCAAAGAAATAGAGTTAATAGCAGTTAATGAACCTTAGTGCTGTGGACACTGGATTCAGCCTTAAGATATAGAACTATCTGATATCCAAAAAGGTGTTTTTCTCATTAATCTCAGCAGAACATCAAACAAAGAAAACCAAATGGACCAGCTCCAATCCATCTGGGGCAGCCAATCCATGGGAAAGGTTTCTATTCACACACTGAAGATCAGAAACAAAAGCTCAATCAAGAAATATAGTCATCTCCTTCCTCCGTCGCCTCCCCTCTCCACCCACTCCCTTACCCCGTGACCTCAAATAATCCCAAATCTGGAAAACATTAGTAGAGTTCCTTTAGCTGACCCCATTACTGTGCACGGTAGGTGAAGGCAGTCTCTGAGGTAGTGAATGTCAAGGTTTAGTGTGAAGTGTAACATTCATTGTAGACACAGAGACACTCCATAGGAAATAAAGACGCCATTGATGGGGAAGAGCATAAATGTCTTACAAGCATAGAACAGTGTCCTGGCTGAGGAAGTGATAAATAATAAGGCTTTCTCACCACACCTGCTACTCATTAAGAGACAGAAGCCTCTTGGCCACCATTAATACTTTCAGCATCTGCCAGAGGAAATAGAGGGCTTTGCAAAGAAAAAGATTTTTTTTTTTTAAGGTGGTGGTAGAACTGAACAGATGTGTGTCTATTTTGTAGATTAGATTATAACGAACTTTAGTGAATAAAGGTTCAATGATTAAAGCAACCACATAAACAACATTGACCAAATACAATTATATAAGAAATGGAGGGTGGACAATTCATCTCAGAAAAGCATAAATGCTTCAAATATCCTTTTTGCCGTTAATATTGCACAAACTAAAAGATATTTTTTTCTTAACTATAAATGCATTCTTTGTGGCCCAAGAAATAAAGTCTCTTGCTAGGGGAGTTGGGCTTGAGAGCAGGTTCATTCGTTAAAGGCAAAGTTCACAACCAAAACATCAAGTTGAGGTGGTGGTTGTTAAAGGAAGTGATGAAGATTATAAATACAAGCTAATTGTTTTTTGTTAAAGATGAAGAATGAGTTGCCTTAAGGATCTAAGGAATAATGAGAAACAGCTCCCTCCTCTATTCAAGACCCACTCCGCCTGGGAAAGAGGAGAGGTAGGGAGCTGAGCCCTCTCTGTTCTCAGACTCAACATGAAAGCTATCCCAAGAATAGACTCAGTGCAGGGACTGTAGTAGAAACAGCAGCCCCCGAACATGCTGAAGGCCATGGTTCACTAAACCTACCTCTCTTTTTCTAGCAAGGATCTCTACCAGACCCAAAATAAAAATGACACTAGAGAACCTACTGTGGCTCCTGTCCTTCTGGGGCTAAATCTAAAAGCTGATTTAACTTTAGCTTGAATGAAAAGGAACACAGAATTTTTCATATGTGTAGATGCATTGTGTTGTCTATTAGAAAATCATTTGTTTTGATTTACCAGAATCTGACTTTCTAAGAAAAAAATTTACCAAGAGTTTCAATTCCTTGGTGTATGAGGAATTGTCAAATCCTCTATTACATCTTTGCTATCTGCCCTAAATCCATCTCCAGTCACTCTGCACCATGAAGGACATCTTCCTGGAGTCTCCCTGGATAGAAAGGAAGATAAAATCGATAACCAGTGAGGTTTCTACTTAGATCAAGTGTTCTTTGCAGGTATTGATTTTGTTTTCTTATTTTAACAGTTAAGCTTAAAGTCTTAAATCTTAAACACACTATTTGCTATTTCAAGTTGTAGCCACAAGGTAGCAGAATGACTTAATTTTAACTCCTTCTAAAACACATTAAGCAAATCTGGAAACATGTTACAAATATGATCATGATGTAGTACTGGAAAAATATGAAATTAAATGAATGCTTTTCCTAGGAAAATCAATTTTTAAAATATAATGCAAAAATAGGTGGTGGAGAAATCAGATATTCTCTTGTGTATGAGGGGCACTGAATGTGTGGGACTAAAATTAGTCATATTTGGCTTTTCTTACTTGTCTCATTTGCTAAATCCCCAAACCAAAATATCATGATTAATAAAAGAATATTATACACAAATTTATGTTTATTAATAGTTAATAATCAAGGACTAGCATATGGAAGTATATAAATTTCCAAACAAGCTTTGTTTTTATAAACTAATGACAGTAGTTAATATTAAAACTCTCCTCAAATCTTTAGAGATTGAAATGATGCATATGCATATATGTAAATATCAGTCTTTCTAAAAAATTCCCTGCTCTTATTATTTTGAATAGATCATTAAGATTTGCAGCTTGATTATGAAATGAACATAAAACGGAAGAGAATATTGTATTCTTTTTTATTAACTGGCAGATGCGCTAAAAATGCAGTAATGAAATGTTCCCCAAATATATTTAAAGAAAGTGAAACGCCTAATCTTAATAGCTGCGGATGATTCTTCTCAGAGTCAAGCTATAAACATGTCTCCAGAAGCTCATCCCTAGAGGCTTCCTGGCATTTCTTTGCAAGTCTGCCTAAGAGCAGAAGTCTGAGAAAACAGATAAGCCTTCCTCTGTGGTGGTGAGACCGACACCCCAGACTCGGGGAAGAAGTCTGCGAAGGATGCCAGGGATAAGGGCACTTCCCCCAAAAATACCTTTTTTTCTTTACCCCAGAATTCCAAGCAGAAGCCTAATTCACGCAGACCCCTAGTGCAAGTGTCCTACATTCCTGCAAATGCTAAATACCCACATTAGACTCACAATAAAAGACAAAAGGAAAATGTAAGCTACATTGGGATAGATCAACCACTCAAGAGACAGCCATATCAAGGGAAGTACCATAGGGTACGCCTATGGATAATGATATAATTATAGAGTGATGGCAAAGAGGGTGACATAGGAAGTTAGTCCTTTGTCGGTGGTAATAGAAAAGAATATAATGCACATTGAGTATGCCTGTATGGAAGAATAGTTAATACCATGAGGGAGAATTTAATAGGAAACAGTACTTAATCTAAAGTGCAATGACATGATCATGTGATTTTTGTCTTTGAGTTTGTTTATGTAGTGGATTACATTGATGGATTTCCATATATTGAACCATCCCTGTATCCCTGGGATGAAGCATACTTGATCATGATGGATGATCCTTTTGATGTGTTCTTGGATTCAGCTTGTGAGAATTTTATTGAGTATTTTTCATAAGGGAAATTAGCCAGAAGTTCTCTTTCTTTGTTGGGTCTTGGTGTGGATTAGGTATCAGAATAATTGGGGCTTCATAGAATGAACTGGGTAGTGTATCTTCTGTTTCTATTTTGTGGAATTGTTTGAAGAGTATTGGTATTAGGTCTTCTTTGAAGGTCTGATAGAAGTCTGTACTAAATCCCTCTGGTCCTGGGGGGTTTTTTTTGTTTGTTTGTTTGTTTCTTTTTTGTTTTTTGTTTCTGGATGGGAGACTATTAATTACTGTTTCTATCTCTTTAGGGGTTATGGGACTGTTTAGATCATTTATCTGATCTTGATTTTACTTTGATACCTGGTATCTGTCTAGAAAATTGTCCATTTTATCCATATTTTCCAGTTTTGATGAGTATAGGTTTTTATAGTAGGATTTGATGGGGTTTTTTTTGGATTTCCTCATTTTGTGTTGTTATGTCTCCCTTTTCTTTCTGATTTTGTTAATTTGGATACTGTCTTTGTGCCCTCTGGTTAGTCTGGCTAAGGGTTTTTCTATCTTGTTGATTTTCTCAAAGAACCAGCTCCTGCTTTGATTGATTCTTTGTATGGTTCTTTTTGTTTCTGCTTGGTTGATTTCATCCCTGAGTTTGATGATTTCCTGCCTTCTACTCCTCCTGGGTGTATTTGCATCTTTTTGTTCTTGAGCTTTCAGATGTCCTGTCAAGCTGCTCATATATGTTCTCTCCAGTAAAAGGCTCAAGTTCAAGTGGATCAAGGACCTCCACATAAAACCAGATACACTAAAACTAACAGAAAGAAGTATGGGGAAGAACCTGGAGCATGTGGGCAAAGGGGGAAATTTCATGAATAGAACACCAATAGCTTATGCCCTAAGATCAAGAATTGACAAATGGGACCTCATAAAATTACAAAGCTTCTGTAAGGCAAAGGACACTGTCAATAGGACAAAACAGCAACCAACAGATTGGTAAAAGGTCTTTACTAACCCTACATCCAATAGAGGCCTAGTATTCAATATATACAAAGAACTCAAGAAGATAGACTCCAGAGAAACAAATAACCCTTTAAAACTGGGATACAGAGCTAAACAAAGAATTCTCAACTGAGGAAACTCAAATGGGTGAGAAGCACCTAAAGAAATGTTCAACATCCTTAGTCATTAGGGAAATGCAAATCAAAACAACCCTGAGTTTCTACTTCACACCAGCCAGAATGGCCAAGATCAAATACTCAGGTGACAGCAAATGCTGGTGAGGATGTGGAGAAAGACAAACACTCCTCCATTGTTGGTAGGGATGCAAGCTGGTACAACCACTCTGGAAATCTGTTTGGTGGTTTCTCAGAAAATTGAACATAATACTACCTGAGGACCCAGCTATACCACTTTTGGGAATATACCCAGAAGATGCTCCAACATGTAATAAGGACACATGCTTGACTTTGTTCATAGTAGCCTTATTTATAATAGCCAGAAGCTGGAAAGAACCCAGATGTCCTTCAACAGAGTAATGGATACAGAAAACGTAGTACATTTACACAATGGAGTACTACTTGGCTATTAAAAACAACTAATTCATGAAATTCTTGGGCAAATGGATAGAACTAGAAAATATCATTCTGAGTGAGGTGACCCCATTACAAAAGAACACACGTGGTATGCATGCAGTGATAAGTGGATATTAGTCCAGAAGCTTGGAATACCCAAGATACAATTCACAGACCACATGAAGGTCAAGAAGAAGGAAGAACAAAGTATGGATACTTTGATCCTTCTTAGAAAGGGGAACAAAACAGATATAGGGGGAGATACATAGACAAAGTGTGGAGCAGAGACTTAAGGAAAGACCATCCAGAGAATGCCCCAGCTGGGGATCCATCCCATATATAGTCACCAAACCCAGACACTATTGTGGATGCCAAGAACTGCTTGCTGACAGGAGCCTGATATAGCTGTCTCCTGAGAGGCTCTGCCAGTGCTTGACAAATACAAAGGTGGATTCAAAGTACAAAGATACTGAGCACAGGATCCCCAATGAAGGAGCTAGAGAAAGGACCTAAGGAGCTGTTGGGGTTTGCAGCCCCATAAGAGGAACAACAATATGGACCAACCAGAACCCCAGAGCTCCGAGGCACTAAACCACCAACCAAAGAGTACACATGGAGGGATCCATGGCTACAGCTACATATTTAGCAGAGGATGGCCTTGTTGGTTATCAATGAGAGGAGAGGCCCTTGGCCCTCTGAAGGCTTGATGTCCCAGTGTAAGTGAATGCCAGGATAGGGAAGAGAGAGTGAGTGGGTTGGTGAGCAGAGTGAGGGGGCATGGGATGGGGGTTTTCAGAGGGGAAATGAGGAAAGGGGATAACATTTGAAATGTAAATAAAAAATATCTAATAAAAATTTAAATACAGTATAGAATTAAAAGAATTACAGTATAATGACACAAAATATGTCCTCAATATGAGGATTTTTGCAGTAACTATTTGAATAAGTACAATAGATCTTAAAATATAGAAGTACCATATAATCTAACTATCCTACATCTATACAAAAAAAGCACAAAAATTAGCATATAATAGATTTATCCAGTTAATATCAGCATTGGTCATTACAGTCTAGTGATAGAATCAGATCAGGCACACAAGAGCAGGTTAATGGATAAAGAAATCATAACCTATATTTTCAGATTATTATTCATCAATTAAGAAACAATGACAATGATAAGAAAATAGATGAAATTAGAGACATTCACTTTAAGAAGAATAGGTCGGTTGCAGGAAAACAAGCATCACATTAAAATAGGATATTAAAACAGGATATTAAAAATAGGAAGAGATCTAAAGGAACAACTATGAGGAGGAAAATAAGGGCAGAAAATGTAAAAAGGTGATGGTAGTCAAAGTATCTTATACACACATAAGGAAACCTAGAGTTTTCTAAGGTTGATGTACAACAATATAAAATAAAAAATTATATCTGAAGGAACAAGCAGTTCTCAACATCTATACTTAGGAAAATGTTGTAATTCAGTAAGCAATTGCTAAAATGATTATAACCATCTTAATTTTTATTTTTGTCTTGAGAATGCCTTAATTTCCTAAGGGAGAAATAAAAGCAAAACAGAAATATTTGCAGCTTTAACCTGCTTTACAGAAGTACAGATGGAAGTTAGAAGACAAATGATCTCATTCCACTTTCACTAAAAATGTTGAGATAGTGTCTCCTAGGAATTTCAGAAGCTACACCCAAAATGTCTCATTAAAATAACTGCATGACCATGATCCAGACAAGGATGGTAACGATGGACATGCCAAACTGGACAGGGAAAAGCCTGAACACAGAGAACTTCAGGCAACCGAAGCTCTATGAGATGAAGAAATAGGCTTATCTAGGAGAGAGCACATCAAATGGTTATCTGATACCAAATGGTCAGCTCTGAAACAATATACACTAGGAGCATTATTTGGATTGAGCAGATTATATTTAGGAATTTTATACATGCAGTGAAAACAAAGACCATGAATTTAGAGGAGCTGGAAGGAGCTGATAGGTTTGGAGAGATGAAAAGGAAAGGAGAAATGTAATTATATTATAATCTCAAAAAACTTTTTAAAAAGTTCCCAAGCTGCTTTAATATATTAGATCTCAAATATGCAAGAACATATATCAAAACTGCTTTAATATGGTAGTCCTCAAATATGCAAGAACACATACAAGATCATGATTACAGAATGGGCATTTCACCATTAATCAGTAAGTACTGTGTCTTTCTTTTGTTTCCTATATAACCTTAGAAAAGAGAGGTGAAATTTCTTTCTTTTAATTATATACATTCACCTTTCCATACAGAAAAAGAAATGAAGAGAAGAGAAGAGAAGAGAAGAGAAGAGAAGAGAAGAGAAGAGAAGAGAAGAGAAGAGAAGAGAAGAGAAGAGAAGAGAAGAGAAGAGAAGAGAAAAGACAAATTACTTGGGAATTCTTAGGCTTGCTTCTCCTTGTATGCTTCTCCCAGACATGCTTTTGTTTTAATCTAAAGGATGATGAATGCTGTTATGGTCCAATCTACCCATCGATGTTGTAGTTCTGTGTTCTGCACTCATCCTGAATGGACAGAGACCCCAGCAATGCCAGTCCAGAGAGTTAAGTATTTATTCTCTCCTCCTCCTCCTCCTCCTCCTCCTCCTCCTCCTCCTCCTCCTCCTCCTCCTTCTCCTCCTCCTCCTCCTCCTCCTTCTCCTCCTCCTCCTTCTTTTTCTTCTCCTCCTCCTCCTTCTTTTTTATCTTCAAAAAAAAAGACATTTGCCTCCTCTTCTTCATCTGTTCCATTATCATCAGTCTACCAATCATTCTGTGTCCTCAGTCACTCGACCACTGTCTTTATCTGGGACTTTATTCTTCTTGCTTATTATATTCTAACAATGTTTCTAAATTACCTTGCTGCCTCCAATAGTGAATCACTTTTTTTCCAATAACAACTTTCTGAACAGCAAATCTAAATAAGTTATTTCTTTGTCTTAAAACCTAAATGACTTTGCTAAGACAGAAAGCTGAAACTTCTCAGGATAGAATTCCAAATTCTTCAAATATTGTGCCAGGAGGTAAAGGTAAGCCTGACACCCTACATTTTAACCCAGGAGCCCACATGGTGAAAGGAGAGAACCAATTTCCAACTTCCTCAGATTGTCCAGATTATTTTTCTGACCACCATACCCATGCTTTGATATGTTCAACATGCATTTGCATACACAAATAAAATAAAATGCAGTGGAATGAAATTTAGAAAACTTAGTAAAGTTCCCCGTGTGTGCTTAAAGCAACGGGTGTCGTGTCTAGCCTCTTCCTTTTCTATTCCACTACCTCTGTTTTCTTTATTCAGAATTATCAGTAAGCTTCATAGCATCATACAGCCACAGTCCTGTATTTTACTATCTCAAGGCTACAACATAAAATTTCCTTTAACTTCTATATGATCTCTCAAGATTTCTTAGTTAACTAAAGTTTCCTTGTGCCTTCTATGTAGGCTTTCTTAATTTTTCTTTTGTGACAAAACTACTAACAAATAGTTTTAATATTGCATGTGACATTTGATTATCAAATGGTTTTCTAAATGTCTCATTTGCTATAGATTTTAAAAACCTGTAAGAAGAAATATACCCCTACCCACTCACCTTCTTTTTCTCAATGACTTAGAATGTTTAGTTTACACTAAGCCCTGAGTAATAAAAATTTAAAAGTAGGTAAATGTCAAACTAAATACCATACATTATATCATCTGTAAGTAATTATTCTAGGTGTCAAGAAAATACAAATATCTATATGACAGTGTTGAACTATTAAGAAGATAATGGAAGCAACCCAATATCTATGTATACAGTAATACATAGAAATATTCAAAATAATATTCAAATGGTAAATTAGATTAACAAAAGAATAAGAAAAACTTTTCCAATCAAACAGACCAGAAAGTTCACATATAAAGTAAAACTGGATGTGTGAGTTAAGAGAGTCTTGATGGATCAGACAATACACTGAAGAGCAAATAAGGAGCTCCCAAAGTTTTACAAACAAGAAAAGAAATACTTAAGGCAGGCTTAGATGTGATTGATCTGGACTCATTAGTTAAGCTTACATGAATCAATGACTGTTGGGTGCAGAGAAACCATTTGGAGAATGGCTATAATATATCCTGCAAACCATTCTGAAGGAATTAAAATCTACATCTCATAAACAAGATCATATCCAGGAAATAAGACAAAAAGGACGGACTCAATGTCTTTGGCAGTGGTACAGTCAATGGTTTCATACAACCAGATGCAAGTGATATTCATCCACCAAGAATTAGAGCCTTTAAATTCACAGAAGAGAAAGGCTGCTGCAGTCATTAGTGGAAACAGGCAGGGAAAGTGTGAAGATGCTGGAAAGGAAGATGACTTGTTCGGATCAGATTCTTCACTACAGAGGTGCATCCAGCTGAGTATATTCAGCTTGGGAAAGGGAGGTGTCTGAAAAGCCAGGGGATTGTAATTAAAGACAAAGATATTGGTCATTTGTACAAAGATATTCCAAGACACTAGAATGAGCATTAATGCCAAAGATAAGAGGAAAAGAGAGTTGGAAAGGCATGGGGAAGCAATTCACAGGTACCAAGTTGAAGAAAGAGAAGACCACAAGGTAAGATCACAAGAAAAAAATAATGAGTCTAGGCTCACTGACAGCAGTGAAGCTATCAGTATGAAGGAGCTATTGACAAGGCCTAATAGGATTGAGGGACTGAAGCAATATATGTCTACTGAAATTTCAAATAAAATTAAAACTCTACTTCTTTTCACAATTGTATTACCACCATTCGAAGTGTGTAACTCACATTTGGCAAGTAACTTCTTAAAAAGTAGTGTGTGTGTGTGTGTGTGTGTGTGTGTGTGTGTGTGTGTGTATGCATATGTGTTTTGTGGATTCATGGCACTGTTCTATAATTTCAGTGTTGAATGTTTTCCTAGTGGCACATTCCTTCAATAATTGCTCCCCAAGATGGAACTACAAAGAAGTACTTGGAAGTAAAACCTTCTACTTCCAGGTAGATGTATATGTAACTATAGACACGTCTATAGAGGATTGTCTATAGTGCAGATTCTGGCCTTGGACTCTTCCTATCTGTTTCTTAGCTCATACAATGAGCTGTCTGTCATATGCTAGTGTACCATCCTAGCCAGAGGCTCAAAACAATGGGCCACCTAATCTCAGATTATAACTTCTATGTCTGTGAACCAGAATAAATTTTGATGTTCATAAGCCAGTATCTTGGGTATTTTCCTGCAGTTAAGCTAAAGTAACTAATAAACCCAGTTAATTTTTGCATTTACTTATTGACCTGATGATAGTATATGCCTTTGATCACTATCTGTAGACCATCATTTTTTCCTAAGGAAAGGAAAATTTGAGTTCTGAGAAGGAATTTGCCTGCTAAGGATGAAGGCCACATAGGTGATCATCATGTGAATATATCAGGTCTAGAGCACACCTGAACAGGAGCCCGGGCCACACAAGTGACTGTATGGGGAGATTATTTTAAGTGTCCTACAGGAAGACTGGGATGGCTGGGCAGCATTGATGGTAGCTGAGGAAATGTGAGAGAAGAAGAAAGATGGAAGGAAAGTACCACCATCAATGTAGCCTTCAGGTCTTAGAAAGGATGGGTTTGTTGCCTGTTGAAGGTATCATCACACACTAGTAGAAAAGTTAGATAAGAGAAATTTTATTAAGGACATTGATGTCATGGCAGAAGGAAGGTAGTATGAAAAAATAAAGACTAATGAGGAAACAAAGTTAATCTAGATTTTTTTTTCTGCTTTGTTCATCTCCATGTAGGCGTAGACATAAACGGTGAACTGATACTAACTAGGAAATGACTAATTAATTTAGTTTTACTAATTGAGACCTAAGAAGAGGAAGATAGAAAAGTTTTGGTAGTCAGCCCCAAATACTGTTTGGATTCCTTGGATTTTGGGGATATGCTCATCATAAATTATTTGACATTTATTATAAGATTATGAGCAAGATGTGACTCCTGAATTAGAAGCAAGGGGAATCCTGTGCATAGCAAGTACACAGTTTGCAGTGGTTTTAGGTAGTTGATAAAAATAGGAGAAGCAGAGTACTTGTAGTCATTATGTGAACTTTTACATCTGCTGTGTCTCCAAACTTCTTAGAACACTGATTGTGTTGATCATTAAATGTTTGAGAACTAGGTTATGTAATATATTTGACTAAAATACTAACTAAAATTTTGAAAATTCACCATAAAATTTTTAAGCAAAATGTAGTTTTCACTCATCAAAGAGAGAGAGAGAGAGAGAGAGAGAGAGAGAGAGAGAGAGAGAGAGAGAGAGAATATCTTTTGTATCCCAGATCTCATCTAAATTAAATGCCTGCATTGATGTGTATGGCCTGCCCATTACCCACCCACCAGAGCAAAAGCTTGGGAGGACTATAAAATTTGACCTGGATTCTTTCGAGGTTTGCCAAAGGTCCAGTGACTAGACATGATTAACCATTTGGTTGCTGTGCTCTAATGTGATCCCTCTTCCTTAACCTGATCATTTATGACAAGTTTTTGGAGAACTTGGAGCAGTGTAAAAGAATGGTTAGGAATGGCCTGATCAGCCCCAGAGGGGAGACTGGCAAATTGCAAATCTTTTTATTTGTCATGATATATAACTAAGAAATTAAAGATTTTAGAAACCCAGAGAATGATTTTTTAAAGCAATACAGAGACTGCACATGAATGTGTTAGGCTGCATCCCTTCTCCATAATAGGGTAGCCTGAAGCGATGACTTTTGCTGTCTGAATTACATGTGGGAACATGGAAGAAATGTGGCTTCTGGGGTCCAATACAGCCTTTGATTTCTCTCTGAGGCAATGTTGTTGTGTAGATATAAGAACTCCCAATAAATCATCAACGGCTTCCCAAACAGTGAGCCAGTTCTCTCCCTTCTGTTTATATACATTAAGCATGTGCTTCCTGTGGCTACCTCAAAAGAAATATAACTTTCTTAAATAGTATCTACGGCAACTCTATAGCGTGAAAGAAAGTCTAGATGACTTTGAATCTTTTACTACATGAGTGGAGAAAGAAGGAAGGAGAGGTTGAAATGCTACACTGAGCAGCCTAGGAAATGGATAATAATGTGTGATTAAATACAGATGTCAACCTGGAAAATTCCGTTAATCACAGGTATTAAACCTGCCTGAGAGACCTAAAAAGGCAGGCAGTGAACCAATGAATAAGCAGGGTTGAAGTAGGGTGGTGACGCCAAAGTCACATCGGGGGAATACGTAATGGACAAAATTTATATTACTTCAACTTTTCCATCTCATACAAATGTTTATGCACCAATGAACAGGCTGTTACCTGCGATAGTAACCAGTAAAGTCTAGCAACATGAATAAATCAAAATCGGAATAGAAAGATGGGTGAATGACAGATACGAGGAGAAAAGTGCTTTCTGGTTTTTTTGTTTTTTGTTTTTGTTTTTGTTTTTGTTTTTTTCTATCTAAGAAAGGACAAATCACACTAGAAACATAGTGTTTAAGATGCATAATGCTGGTTGAATCCAACAACGGTGCAATCGCACAGAAAAAATTGTGGTCTGTACATGCAGGGTCATATGATCACGGCATGGTATCCCATAGCTAAGGCTCCAGAGATTGGGACTTGCCATTTCATTGGCATGAAGTATGGGTTGGATCTGATTTATGGCTAACGGTGCAAAAGCAAGCAGGCTGTAGCAGACTGAGAAGACTTCAAACAGAACTCAAGTAAGTGAGTGTAATTGCCACTATAGTAGGTATATTCATGCCCCTTACCAGAAGTCACCTCCAGGTTCTGCCACATCCAATAACCAAGAAATGTTGAAAGCAGCTGCATTTTACTCTGAGCTCCCATGAGTTTCCAGTCCGTCATTCTCAGCTGTTGATTTACCACACTAAGTGACAGGTTCTGCAAAGCTAGGTTCGGGAATTTGCTACAGGACCTGCAAAGTATACACACAAACAGAAGTGTGGATTTTTACTTTTTACTTTTTAATTTTTTTTCATTTCTAATATTATTGATCTTATCATTTGTATTTTCAACCAAAAAGATTAAAAGTGTGGTCCAACCTAGGTCCAACCAAAAAGATATTTTCCTCGTATAAAGTGATTTTTTTGACAAATGAAAAATAAGGGATTTACAGAAGGAAAAATATAAAGCCTTCCTAACAAAACACATAATGAAGCTTAAAAATAGAGTAAGTGAGGCTGGGAGCACTTTGTAATTGTAAGAGTCCGATACTGTGGAAGGATACACATCTTCAGGAAGTCACAGAACAACAACAGTGGGAGCCAGAGGACCTTGACCTTGATCCTCTGACTCCTGAGACATCAAGCCCCAAAATCCAGCCTTCACAGTCTTGCTGTGGGAGAATGGAAGATGAAGGTATGAGAGTAAAGATGACTCCACACATCTCATGTCTATGATTATTAACAGCAACCAAGGAGATGCTATTTCTTGGCCAGCATAGTATATGCATTATAATAATCTCACATTCCGAATGGGTCATTGAAAACAGCATTAGAATTATTACTGCAAAAGTTCAGTCTTCCTTATCAAAAAATGTCTTTGCAAGAAAGAATCTCCCACCTCTACAAAGCAAACCTCAACTCGGTTCCAGTGTGAAACTTGGAAACCCGTGACATCCAAGCCCAGAAGCAGTCATAGCCACAGCCTGAACTTCACCACAACTTCTGAATCAGTAATTCATACTTAGAAACACAGACATGTGAATAAATGTGTTGAATCACAAAGAAACTATTTGACATTGTCTTCTGATTTAGTCTTCTGGGCACATTCATCCCTTATCTATCCAATTTAAGTTTGATGTATAGTTGAACATATCCACAGGTGAATCAATAAGGCTATTTTAGGCTAGAAACAGAGTATGCCACCACCTAAGAACTGAATGGATGCTATCCCTTGTCAACTGTGGTTTACATGAACATCTTCTGCCAATGGGGAGATATGAGTCATGCTGTTTCTTAGAGGCTAATCTGTTGTAATGCTTCTCTTGGGTAATCTGTGCTGACTGCATTACTAGTATTTCCCCAGGCTTCTCACATCCTCAAAAATTATCAGATCATGGAGTTTATATTTAATAGTAAGATCTCTTCATTGAATTGAAAGATCAGAGTACTCTTAGAGACACACTGCATAAAAACATGGTGTTAATAGCGTATGCTCTAAGAGCAAGAATTGACAAATGGGACCTCATAAGGTTACAGAGTTTCTGTAAGGCAAAGGACACCATCAAGAGGACAGATCGGCAACCAACAAATTGGGAAAAGATCTTCACCAATCCTACATCAGATAGAGGGCTAATATCCAATATATATAAAGAACTCAAGAAGTTAGACTCCAGAAAACCGAACAACCCTATTAAAAAATGGGGTACAGAGTTAAACAAAGAATTCTCACCTGAAGAACTTCGGATGGCGGAGAAGCATCTTAAAAAATGCTCCACTTCATTAGTCATTAGGGAAATGCAAATCAAAACAACCCTAAGATTTCATCTTACACCAGTCAGAATGGCTAAGATTAAAAATTCAGGAGACAGCAGGTGTTGGAGAGGGTGCGGAGAAAGAGGAACACTCCTCCACTGCTGGTGGGGTTGCAAATTGGTACAACCACTCTGGAAAGCAGTCTGGCGGTTCCTCCGAAAACTGGGCACCTCACTTCCAGAAGATCCTGCTATACCACTCCTGGGCATATACCCAGAGGATTCCCCACCATGTAATAAGGATACATGCTCTACTATGTTCATAGCAGCCCTATTTATAATTGCCAGATGCTGGAAAGAACCCAGGTATCCCTCAACAGAAGAGTGGATACAAAAAATGTGGTATATCTACACAATGGAGTACTATTCAGCCATCAGAAACAATGAATTCATGAAATTCTTAGGCAAATGGATGGAGCTAGAGAACATCATACTAAGTGAGGTAACCCAGACTCAAAAGGTGAATCATGGTATGCACTCACTAATAAGTGGTTATTAACCTAGAAAACTGGAATACCCAAAACATAATCCACACATCAAATGAGATACAAGAAGAAAGCAGGAGTGGTCCCTGGTTCTGGAAAGACTCAGTGAAACAGTATTTGGCAAAACCAGAACGGGGAACTGGGAAGGGGTGGGAGGGAGGACAGGGGAAGAGAAGGGGGCTTACGGGACTTTCGGGGAGTGGGGGGGGGGCTAGAAAAGGGGAAATCATTTGAAATGTAAATAAATTTTATCAAATAAAAAAAAAAACCATGATGTTAATAAAGTGGCAAGCAGATGCAGTATACTGAGTTGATAAGCTAAGCCAGTCTAAATATACTCATAACTGCTTTTCCTTCTGAAAATATAAAGGGGTATATCAAAGCCAGGAACAATTACCATCTCCATAGCTACAATTACTAATAAAGGGGTTGATTTATCATAGATTCTCAGTAAAGATGTATTGATTGGCAGAATGAATGACTAAATGACTAAAAAATAATTTATCATGTCAAGGTAGATTTAGTTGAAGAATCATAATCAATGCAACATCTAATTTGCTACTAGAGAAAATTGGCCAGGAAGAGGAGGTGCTAGACAATTTGTGATCTTGTTGATATTACTAATTCATTAGAAGATACAAAGTGAAACCCAAAACACTCAATTGTGTGTCCAATGATAGGTCTTTCGGTGATGATTATTTTCAAGTAACTGTAGTTTCAAACAAAGCTGTAAGAGCAGAGGTTCTAAATGCCTCTGCCAAATCTCTACACAATGTGGAATTCCTGGCTGTAAATCAATAGTATTTTTAGTTTCCTTCATGTGTGTGTTTATGTGTATTTATGTCTATGCAATTTTATCACCTTAAAATTTACAAAATCATCAATAATGTTCTTTTTGTGTGGTGTGTATATGTGTGTGCATGTGTGTGTGTATTCAAATATATTGTATAAGTAGATGACCATAGGTCATTTAACTTAAAGGGTACTGGATAAAAGGAAGGAAAGAAGCTGAAGGGGTTTGCAACCCCATAGGAAGAACAACAATATCAACCAACCAGACTACCAGAGCTCCCAAACCAAAGAGTACACATGGAGGGATCTATGGCTGCAGCCACATATGTAGCAGAGGATGGCCTTGTTGAACATCAGTGGGAGGAGAGGCCCTTGGTCCTGTGAAGACTTGATGCCCCAGTGTAGGCCAATGCCAGGGCATGGAAGTGGGAGTGGGTGGGTGGGTAGTGGGGCACCCTCATAGAAGCAGGGAAGGGGGGATAAGATAGGGGGCTTCTGGAGGGGAATCTAGGCAAGAGGATAACGTTTGAAATTTAAATAAATACAATATCCAATAAATAAAATAAGAAGAGATTTTAAAGGAGGGAGGAGGATATAAAGAGAATATATTGCACATGTACAATAAGGCAGAAGGAGCTGTGCTGGGAGGGGGAGGAACTGCTAGGGAAAGGGGAATGAGGAGGGGACAGGAGACCAATGAGATTAAAGGATGTATAAAGGTGCCAGAGTAAGACAATTATGTATTCTAGCTTCAAAAACTATGTCTCATAAACTAGGTCAGATATGAGCTGGTTGACTTTTAAGGATATTATTGTGCATACCCACATATACATATGGTCACATGCATGCTCATAGGCACAAGTAAACCTGGAACTGGCATCGTCACTTCTTCAAGTATAAAAACAAGAGTATCAGGACAATGCCCCAAAATTATTGACTAGTCATATTAAAGAGGTAATATAATAATTGCTATCTCCTGTAGGGAGCAATAGTAATTTTGAAAATGTGTGTTTATATAAAAATATTGTAAAATATATCTTTTCCCCACAGTGTGAATTTAAATAGTAGTGATCCTTCCTGGAAGTGTTGCTATGGCGTTTCTTTTTCATGAAACCATTGGTGTATCTCTAAAGCAGCAGTGAATTTTGAGACATCCTGGACTACATAGTGAGACTTCTCACAAAAAAAGTAACTAAATAACAATTAATATTAAACATTAATATTTTTCTCTGCATGGCCTTGAAGTCTAGGTCAGAAAAAAGCAGGGAATTAAAAACATCCTGACCTATACCATCATGTGGAGGTGTGCCATATATAAGTATGAATTCTCTCTTAGAAATTCCATAACAGGACTGGGTGACTGTGGTGTTTTGAACATGCTTCCCTCAGAGAGTGCCACTATTTGGAGGTGTGGCCTTGTTGGAGTAGGTGTGGCTTTGTTGGAGGAAGAGTGTCACTGAATGGCTTGGCTTTGAAGCTCCCTTCAGTGTAGAAGAGTCAGACTTCTAGCAGCCTTCAGACCAAGATATAGACCTCTCAGCTCCTCCTACATCATGCCTGCCTGGATGCTGCCATGTTGTAGCCTTGATGATAATGGACTGAACCTCTGAACCTGTAAGCCAGCCCCAATTAAATATTGTCCTTTATAAAAGTTGTATTGGTTGTGGTGTTTGTTGACAAGCACTAAAACCCTAACAGAGTGACTGTGGGAGAGTACTGGCGTTAAAATTGTCACCAGCCACTAATTGGCTACACTACTGGGCCACCATGGGAGATCAATTGTAGGCTCAACAGGAGGCAAAGTTTGTACCCCACTCTCCAAAGTGTTTTAAATCAAAAAGAAACTTCCAAGGCATACTTTTTAAGTTTCTTTAATAAAGAAAGAAAAAGAAACAATATATCTCCACAGCAATAGGGGAATGAAAAAATAAGTAGAAACTGAATAACATGGAATAACAATGAAAAAGATACTTTATGTATGGGGAGTCCTCGAGATCATCCACAGCTTAATGATTCATTTGATAGACCACAAGACACAGGAAAAGCTTTCATTTATGGTTACATATTATTAAAGTAGAGGGATGCAGATTAAACATTAGCAATTGAATAAACACAAGGAATGAAGTCCAGATCAAATGAGGTGCATGCTTCTAAAGAGTCTTGTCTTCATAGAGTCACACAAAGGTGCTTAATTATACCAGTGGCTCATGTGCTAGCATATAATGAAGTGTAAATCAGGGTAGTTTCTTGAGATCTGTGCCCAGGGTCTTCCCCAAGGCTTCATCATGTGACTACTCAGTGTCTTTGGGACCAACCTTATCTATTACATGCCAGTCCTGCAGACCACAAATAGGTACTTGACATAAAATGCAGTTCTGGAACTGTCCAAAGGCAAATTATGAAGTTTGTGAACACAAATGAACAGCTGTAGGGTTAATCTTCTTCTAGATACATTTGAAACATTGAAACCAGTGAACAAGTTGAACACAAGGATAGACACAAGAAAAATATGAAGAAGTTCAGAGATTAATTCAAGAACATCTTCTAGAATCCACTACAAGCTAACCGCAATACACGAAGAGATAGGAATCATATAATGACTTCCTAGGAAAAGTTGGTTAAGGATGAAGCAGATAGAGGAAGGTTCTTTCTGTTCACTGAGATTCTAAAGCACATAAATTGTACCTTAAGGAATCAACTCATCAAGAGAAGAACAAATCCATATCCAGCCCTCTGTAAATAGCCCTGTACAATTCAGATGCAACCTTCATATCAAAGAGAAAACAACTAATTGTCTAAGAAAATAGATAATTAGCCACGTTTGCATCCTGCCAGCTTTGTCATTTGCTATTTTGTCAGTTATGAACGAACTTTTAGTGCAGTTATTTTCCTCTTAAGTCATGTCATTCCATGGCCTCAGGCACACTTTGTTGGTAGCTTTTATGAGTTTTCCTGTCTGAGAAATTTATTTAGCTAATCTGTGACTCAGACTCTTCATGGAGATAATAGTTTTGACTTTTCAAACAAAATCCAGACGCTGCCAAATAAATGGATAAAAAGTTTGTAATTTGGTAGGTCTTGGTTAGAGGAGATACTAAAGGAAGTGATTCAGTAAGAAGTGAATTCAAATGAAAGAATGGGGTGGGAGGGTTGGGAGAGACAGACATTTTCACGTGTCTATCATACAAAGTCTAAGCTCTCAATTGTATACTTTGAGATCACTTGTAGCTTCAGCAACTGGCTCTGTCTGGTCCCTCTGGCTAAGAAACAAACCTACAGCTATGCCTGTGCCTTATTCCTAGGTAGGAGCTCTGCAGAGCAATTCCCTATGAAGTGGTTCTCAAGTATTTACTGTGCAATTGTAAGTCATCAGTCCTTACTATGTAACTCCACCTATCTGAGAGAGAGAGAGAGAGAGAGAGAGAGAGAGAGAGAGAGAGAGAGAGAGAGAGAGAGAGAGAATAGACATATTAAAATGTCATGGGTGATGGGCAATGCTAGGACTCAGCTTGACAGAATTATGTAATACCCGATTATCAGATGACATTATTTATGGCTATGTCCATAAAGATGTTCTTGAAGAGACTGGCATTTACATTTGGGGACAGGAAAAATGGCCCTTACCACTATAAGTAGCTTGGTAGGTAGTTCTATCACTCTTGACTCATAGCTTCCTGTCCTCAAACATCAGATCTCTCCACGGAGAAACAAAAATACATGACTGGATATGTCTTTTCTTTCCCTGAGCATATTTCTTCCCATATATGAATTACATATTATTATATTATTTACATATAAATATAAGAAATGGGGTATATAATCTTTAACAAATCTTTAAATAGACATTAACAATATTAGAACTTCAGGTTCTAGGACTTTAAAGTCCAGGATGAAAATTAGTGCCCTGTCTTCTGTATCCTAGACCACCCAGGTTCCTAGATCTTTGGCCACAGAAAATACAACAAAATTGTTCTATTGTGTCTTCAAATTTCCAGACACAAAGACATGGTACTTATTTTCCTTTCATTTTTAGGTGTTTATTTTAAACTGATAGACACATTTGTTGTTAACTTGTATGACTTAACTGTATGACAAGTTTCTACACTGGTATCTTTTTATATGTGTTCTATTTGTTAGGTTTTTCTACACAGCCTAGACCAAGACACAAAAAGAATGCATTGAAGAGAGAACTGCCAAAGAATTGTGAAGTCTTTGAACTGCAGAGTGTAGAAATGCTGCTTGCTGTATGTGATGCAGCTAATGTGGTAGTTACAAAGAACATCATGTGCTTTAATGAATTTTAAATGCAAATTTTTAAATGAGTAAATTATAAATAAAAATCTAGAAAAGGAAATGAGAAATCGAAATAAGGAGATAGTGGGCTAACAGAGATAGTAATAAAGATTAAGGAACAACAGTGTGTCTTCAAAAAAAGAAAATGTGATGCAGTGTAGTTAGAAATGGATCATGCACATACCTTAATATGTATGTGTAAATAAGTGTGTATGTTCAAGAATGGACAGTAATTAAAAATATTCTTTCTATCATAGAGAAAAATTTCAATAAATCGTGGCATATTGATAACATAGAATATTAATCAGAATTTCAAATAAATAAGTAGACAAGGTAATAATATGTTAGAAAGAGTAAATTGCAGGATATTGCCTACATTGCAGCATTCATTAAATACTTTGATAATTAATTTACATCCCAGTGACAGCTTCCCTATCCTCCTTTCCTCCCAGTCCCTCCCTCTCCCCTCTCCTCCTTACATCTGCCCTTCCCTTTCTAGTCAGAGAAGGGAAGCCCTCCATGAATATCAACCAGCCTTCCTTGGCATATCTAGTTGCAATGGGACTACATAGACTTTGTTCTACTAAAGCCAGACAAAGCAACACCGTTCAGGGAAAGGGAGACAAAGCAGCAACTGAATCAGAGACTATCATTTTAAAACGTAAGACTCTACTGCTTTTTTAAAAATACACTTAATAAAACTGTATTGCCTATGTATCTATGATGACAATGAAAAAAATTTCCTTCTGAAAAAGTACAAAAAGAGAAAAAGAAAAATCTCAGAGAATTAAAAAGAGATCCTTTTGTTTTAAGTGGGAAGCAGACAGAATAATTTTTTTTAAGTTAGGAGCAGTTGCTCAGCTTGTAAGAATCCTCACTAGGGGTCAAGTGCTTGTCCAGTGATCATCCTAGAAGAAACATCTTTCCCCCCCCCTTTGGATATTTTCTTTATTTACATTTCAAATGTTATCTACTTTCCAGGTTTGTCCCCTGGAATTCCCCATCCCATCCTCCTCCTCCTGTGTCTATGAGTGTGCTCTGCCACCCACCCACCCACTTATCCACTCACTCACTCTTGTGTCCCCACCGTGACATTCCCCTACCCTGGGGCATTGAGCTTCCACAGGACCAAGGGCTTCTCCTCCCATTGATGTCCAACAAGACCATCCTCTGCTACATATGTGGCTGCAGCCATAGATCTCTCCATGTGTACTCTTTGGTTGGTTGTTTAGTCCTTGGGAGCTCTGGGGGGATCTGGTTGTTTGATACTGTTGTTTTTCCTATGGGGTTGTAAACCCTTTCAGCTCCTCCAGTTCTTTCTCTAGCTCCTTCATTGGAAACATCTGCAAATATCTGGAACGTAGGCATTTTCTGTGGACAATGTAGTAATCTTGGCTACCTCCATGATTTCCTAAACTAATTTGGGATTTTTAATGAGTCGTCTACAACAATGTATCTTACTATTGTTGACCTAACCATCCACCAGCCTTTAAGCATAATTATAGAATACTATCCTAAAATAAAATTGCTAAATAGCATAGTTCATCATCACCCATTTCCAAAAACCATCAACTTAATACACTAAAAATACTTTAAAAACAAAACAACACATATTTAAATATGTGACTGCTCAGTTGCTATTACAAATGAAAATGCAATTCCGGTTGCTTAAACTTATTAAGCTATAAAATATATATTAAGAAAAATGAATGAATAAAGGATGTTCTATGTCACCTTAAGCAGTATGATTTTCTAAAATCCTTCACCACTCTTGTTAAAGGCCTCAAGAAAATATTGTACAATATTTTACATCAATGATAGTCTTTGTAAATTTGTAAATTTGGAAATATACAATTACATCTAGTGTTGAATAAAATCAGCAGTTCTTAAACATTCTTGTTCAAGTGAAGACTTGAGAGAAGAAACTTCTTGGCCCATCCCTATGTCTTAGATCCAATATATCTGTCTTGCAACCTGAAGAGTATATTCAAATCACACTCCTAAATAATGCTGATACTGTTGGTCCAAAGGTAAAGAACCAAAAACGTATAAAAATTATATATTTCCTGCTGCCTCCATTGAGAGTAGGGTCTGTCTACATTTGCTCTCAGAGTTTTCCCATGTCTATTTGCTCTCAAGGTTTCCCAGTGTCTTTGACTCCATGGACAAGAGAACCTAATATTCACAAACTTGGGCTTGTTACATAGAAGCAATGTGTAAGAAATCCAATTGCCCCAGTGTGCAGTGATTAGTTGACACACTTACATCTTACCGTCTTCAGCCCTGCAGACTAGGGCTTTCAGGTGTTCCATGGAGGAACCATAGCTCATGAGAAACAGGGCAATAGTCTCTTACAAAGCACAAGCAACCATCCCATACAGTGAACCAGGACTCCCCAAGTGAGAACTCCAAGAAAGAAGAAAGAAATGCTGCTCTTTGTCAGCCAAGGCCCCCAAAGTGATGTCTTTTTTTTTCTATCAAGCACTTTCAGAACTTCCATATCTCATTTCCAGGCAAAGACAAAGACTCCAGTTTTTCACAGAAAGAGTAGAAAAGAATTTTATCTATAGTGCTTCCCTCATCACTGTCCAAAACAAAAATTGTCAACATCACCAATGTCTCTCTGGAGAAATATAACACACCTAGTTATCTAGCATCTATAAAATGTATGTATTTCAAATGACTCTGGGAGTACTGACATTATCAAACTCTTCTTTTGTGAAGGAGTTGCCATCCTAGGGAGGTAGTTACACTATGATTGTGTTATGCATACTTCTAAGGGTCAAGATAGGACTGGAAAGCCAACAAGTACTCTTTTTTTTTTTTAATTTTTACTATTTGTGAACTATTGTAAAAAGAAAAAAAACAGTGTCTAAATGTTTCATAATGGCTGATAAATATACTCTGGGCTTACGTCCAGGGTATTCCCAAAGTGAGCTTTATATTTACACAGTCCAAGCTATGAATCTTTTTCAGGTTTCTCCTGGAAAAGATAGGAAGAAAGGCTATGGCAGCACCAAAGAAAATCCACAGAAGACCCCATGGATACAGAAATGTAGAATGATGCAAAAGCCCCACAGCCATCGTAGCCAAAGCTAATGCTGTAGGTATGGTTGACAAAGTCAGCTCTGCCAGGAGTACTCCTACAGTACAGATGATGGACAATTAGATATTTTCTCCAGTTTTTTTTTGAAAACTTCTGCTAAACTACAGACTTTCTAAACTACATTTCTAAACCTAAATAAAAGTATATAAACAAACTACCTTTTAACCCTGTTGGCTTTTCCTGATACTAAGCATGATCAGACATTTATATAAACCCAGAGCCTTCAGAATTTGGGGTCTAAGGGCACACACTTTATGAAATGTCCATAATATATGTCTCCAATCTTTATTTATAAACTGGAAGAAACTCCTAAGCCTTTGACATTCATATAAGTGAATAAAAAATTTCAAACAAGGGGGTACATCTCTCCCCCTGCTTGAAAATATTTATGATTTCTAGAAAGCTGTATTGATTATGGAGGCCGGCTACCTCTTAAGTGTTGAATAAAGTCTGGCTACTTGCTGGGAATTTGCAACATTTCCATTCACAAATACATAAGATACATAGAGTTCATACTGTGAATACTAACCACTGAATGGATATTTCTGCGTTGTGTGTTAATCCAGGATCCTCTGGTTTTTCAAACCCGTCTCTTCTTTCTGAGCTTTACTAACTCAACATTAGGACCTTATCAATGTGTTTGAAACTATCTTAACTTTACAGTCCCGATGCCAGAACCTTAAGTACACAGAGTTATAGCAGAGTATTTGTTGAGATGTGTGTCTCTTTGTGCCTCAGCTCCTTGTTTTTCCGAGTTCAGCTTGACCGTGTATGTGGTCCACAGACACAAATATGGAATGAGGTGGAGGATGAGAGACCTAAAGTCAGAGAATACAAACATTGGCCTCACTCCTTCAATAGAGAAAAAGGTTTACTCCTCTTCTATGATCTCTTGGTCATTCCATAACCTTTCCAAAGCATGTGTTTATTATTTAGCAACACAAAATGGCTAATTTTTATATTGGGTTAGTCCCTGTAAAGTAGCAACAGACTACATGAAAAATGATATGTCAGATTATTTCTACTTGTTTGGTTTAAAAAAAAAAACAAGGCAGACTTGATTCTTTCCAAACCAAACCCAGATGAGGCATCTTCCAGAAAACTACAAGGAAGGATTGTAATACAATGCAGGGGGATATCTGCCAACTGGACCCTGGAAGGAAATAGCTTGGAATTTCTTGTCTCTTTGTGAGGGTCATGTTACAACCCTTTCAAAGGAGAATCCAACATTCAGTGTGAGTTATACAGTAACAAAGTGAGACCTGGGAAGGAAATGCTGAGTTGGTCAAAAACTGTGTCCTCTTTCATAAGGTCAACCAGTAGGAAATGTAACAGCTAATATCCTAGACAGTGGGAATGCAGCAGAGAGTTTTTTCCCTTCTTTCCCAAGAGAATAAATAAATACCAAGACAGTCCTTTTGAAATCCAGAAAAATCACAGCTGGAAACCCAGAGTAAACATTCTTCAATCCTTGAATTCTACCATCTAATTTATTATCTATCTGAGAATCTAACTCAAGTAAGACATCAAGTGCACTCAAAATTCATTCAAATTTCTAACCTGGAATACCAACCCAAGGTAACTTGCCATCCTCAATAAGGTTTATAGTGTAGCTTTTCAAGTTTAATACCACGCGGGTAAATAAATGATTACTATTCTATTATGTTTTAATGGCTGAACTTTTAGCATCTTCAATTTGACAAATAGCCCTGAGTGTTTTCTACCTTGGTGTGTTCTGGAATTTCAGGTTCTGTATCTTACACGTATTCCTCTGCTGCCATGTTTCCTCTTTAAAAGCACCTGTTCTGATTTGCATCCTCTTGCCTTAGAACGTGGAAATGAGATGTAATGATCTTCAGAGCCATTGTATGGCCAACGGCCTTCTTTCTGCAAGCTTTGTCTGTGGCTCTCACTGTCTTGCTTTTGTTTGGAAGCATGAAGACAGCAAAAGAAGTAGCAGCCAAGGAAGGATGCAAATGTGTGGCCTTTCTCACTATTACTTTACAGTCACACTAGCAGAGTATACAATTTATTCACAGGGATTTGGGTCACGTATTGTCTCCTGTGAAGCTGACCTCAGCGTCAAATGGTCAGAGTAAAGAACACGTGGTGGAGCCAAATTCATCTTCCTTGCCTGGATTGTGAGCAACTGAAAATTTCTCTTTAGCACATTCTTGTAAATTCTTGCAATGAGATGAAAACATGTTGAAAATACCTCTCTTGCAGAGAAATTGTAGAAAGCCAATGACCAGAATGATGCCTAAGAAGAAATCATTCTCCCTGAAACGGCAGGTCCTGGTTACACGGCACCTGACATTTACCAGACTTGCTTCTTTGCTCTTCTCATATTCAGACTCATTTTGACCATCGCTCCATCCCTGTGAAGTAGGTGTGATTACCTCTCATGGTGTGGGACACATGGGGAAACTGAGGTGCACAAAGAGCAAGACAATAACATTCCAAAGCTCTATTCTCTGGCACTGGGGTGAGCTGCCTATATGGCCACCAGATATTAACTTCACTTCTTAACCTAAGCTCTAACTGAGCCAAAATGCTTTAAAGGGAGGGAAATCCCTAGGAAGCCAAGAATGTTTTTCATATCTGGGTTCTACACTTGCAAGAGATGAGGGAACACAAATATCACACTTGATTTTACCCTGTCTGATATGCAATTCTGCCAAGGCTTGTTTAAGAAAGAAGAAAATGAGTTGCAAACACTGAAAATGCTAGGAGTTAAGGGGTACCCAGATCCTAAAGGTCAAAAGCCGCATAGGTATCCTTATTGTTTTGTGTAGAAAGTTGTTTTCTAAACACGTATTCTGGATAGCAATTTAAGCATCTCTTATGCATAAATACTGGGCTGACTTATGGGAAGATACAGAGAAGTGCTATTTGCTTGTTTGGAGGCTAGAAAGAGTGTCTCATCACCAGGCACAACATGTAGAGCAATTATTCTTGAATGTTGTCAGGCATTTCTTCAAAGCCCTTCATGATTTCTAATATGAAACCAAGGTTGAAAATTCTGAGTACCACAGCTTCACGGGACCCATCACGTCACTTCCTGAATGTCTCCAGCAAAATATCACTATTTCCTAACCATCTCCCTTTCCATTTACTCCTCCAAAGAATTAGATGATGGACTGTAGACCCTTATTATAATTTTTAACCCATTTAAACTAGCTGTTTCTGGAACATTCCTTTGTTTCTCATCAAAGGTATTGCTTGTGCAGTGAGGCTAGCAGGTGCTAATTGCTGAACACTTTGAATTGTGGAAGAGTTAAAAGAAAGAAGATAGGTAACATTGTGGTGTGGGAAGATGGTCGCATCACCCTGCTCAGTTCTTGTGTACAATATCATAAGCTTGGAGTTGTCTCTTTCATTCTTGGCTCCTATATACTAAATAAAGTTATGAGTCAAGCATGGTAGCCCATAATTTATTTCAGCACTCAAGAGGCAGAAGCAAGTGGAACTCTATGAGTTCTAGGTCAGTTTGCTCTATATAGTGAGTTCCAGAGTTCCAGAGTTCCAGGCTACCCATGGTGATATAAGACTTTCTAAAATGGAACAACAACCAAAAAAAAGGAAAAGGAAAGGAAAGGGAAGGGAAGGGAAGGGAAGGGAAGGGAAGGAAAGGGAAGGGAAGGGAAGGAAAGGAAAGGGAAGGGAAGGAAGACAGACAGACTAAGGATATGAATAAGGTATATGATACCCGTTTTGTGAAAATTAATCTAAAAAGCATGCCTTTGAGCAGCGTCATCACAAGATGACCAAGGAAAAGCAGCATCCACCTCCGCTACTGCGCACTAAGCAGCATGGATCCTGTCTCTTTGTGAGGCCCTCTCAGCTATGCTCTTCCCCTCACCGACTTATCTGCCTGGGTGATGATGCTAAAGGGCTGATCTCCCCTCCGCCTTCAGGCCGAAGCCTTTGAGCTTTTCCATTTCCTTTTGTGGCGATTTCCCACACTGGATGGCTGAAGTCACATCTTGAGTTCTTCCTAACAGTTTTCAATTCTTCGCATACTTTTGTCCCTTTCATTTCCCCACTATGCTCCAAACTTCCACTTTCAAAGGAATCTGTGCTTTTAATATCTTCGCAAATATTTCTTTCCTGTTAGCACCCCATCCCCTGGAAGACCTCCCCCACCCCGCTCTGAATCCCCCTTTATCCACGTGCCATGCTTTCGTGCATATTTAACACAGACACCAAAACTCTTTTTATTCCTGATTTTCACTGCCGCTTTAACTTTTAAGATTAAGGCTCTAAACCCAACGAATATTTCATGTGGAACCTGTCTCAGCTCTCTGAGGAAGATGCAATAACCAAGAGGAAAGCTGTAATAAAATAAACTCAGTAAAGATATCCGGGCAGCACATATCAAGAGGGCCCAATTTATGACCCCTTGATGAGTTAGAATGTTCCAGAAGAAGCAATGCAGTTTCCCTTTTGTCTTACCTTTCTTAATCTGTTTCGCTGTGCTGTTCCATGTGCTCCTTGGTGGCTGACCTTCGCAATCTTCTCTTCTGAATCTGTGAGCATCTCTTTCATCCATTCTTACTACGTTTCTTTTACCTTATCACTCACAGACAAGAGTTTAAGTAGAGCTCCACCGTGTTTCCAATTTTTCCCATTTTTTCCCTACAGCTTCTAGCTTTGTAGCAGCTAGAAATCCCCCTAAAATATGGCTTCCTATCGCTGCACGAAGCAGAGCCTTCTGTGGGAAGTGTGACTTAATCCTTCACCTGCCTTGCGCTTGTCAAGTTTAACTTAACTCTGTTGTTGCTTTATTTGATTTTTTTTAATTTTTTTCTATTTTTCTTTTATGTGTACGGTTGTTTTGGGTGCCTGGGGACCATGGAAGCCAAACAGGAGATCAGATCCCCTCCTGGAGCTGGAGTTACAGATGGTTGTGAGCACAGTGTGAGTTCTGGGAATCCAGCCCAGGTCTTTTGGGGGGGAAGAGAGAAGCAGTATTCATAAACACTGAGCCGTCTTTCCAGCCCTTGATTTCAGAGATTTTTGAGACAGTATCTCATTATGTAGTCCAAGGTTAAACCACTGCTCTGCAGTCCAAGCTGACCGATATTCATAATCTCCTGGCCTCCATCTCCCAGTTGTTCCAATTTTAAGCCTACTGTTCACCTTTAAATAAAGTGCTGTGCCATGATACATTCAGGAACCCTGAAAGACCATCACGGAGCCAAATCCGATGAGATCTCGTTAGAGTGGTCTTATTCAGGTTCATGCTTGGAGTCCACACCAACACTAACACAGCAGGAAAGTGGAACCCTGAGCCTCGTTTTAGGCCAGCATTCGTAGATGCAAATAGGGGGTATCTAGCTTGGTACCACCTTTCATGGGATATTTGATTGGGCAGCCATTACAGACTTTAACATAATTGGCTGGTGCTAGAAGCCAAACCATAAACTTCTGCTTGCCTCCTCATTGGTGGTTGTTAGGAAGTGAAGTGTCAGGGCCGGGCTTGTAACCTGGGGATAAAGATTTGTTCCAGAAATAACCTGGATTCTGGGGCTAGATTCAACTCTTGTTGGGGTGAGAGCGGGAGTAATCTGGAAACCAGTGCTAGGTACCAGTCTGATAGTGTATTTGAGTTCAAAATTAGGTCAGGTTCTCTAAGACAGAGTCTGAACCCCAAAAATTGTTCCCTCAATCGTTTGCTTCCTTCCTCTAAATGTCTGTAACTGAATCTTCATTAGGGTTTCTGTTGCTGTGGCAAAATAGAACAACAACAAAAAAAATGAACAAAACCCATCATGACCAAACAAAAAGGGGGCAGTGGCAGCAGATAGGGTTTCTTTTACTTTCTGTCTTACCATTATGACGAGAAGTCAGAAGAGGAAATCAAGGCAGAAGCCTGGATATACAGAAACTGAAGAAAGGCCATGGAGCAGAGGCTTACTCTCCGTGGCTTGCTCAGCTGTTTTATACTGGACCAAAACCATGTGCCTAAGCATGGAAGCCCTGCAGAGGTCTGGGCCCTCCAGTAGTAATCATTAATCAAGAAAATGCCTCCACAGATTTGCACACAGGACAAGCTGATGGCACCATTTTCATATTGGGGATTCTTCTTCCCAAATGACTCTATCTGTGTCAAGTTGGCCAACCCTACCAAGCACTATCAGTGTTCACTATCAGTGAAGAAGTAACTGACAGTTACTTCTTCAAAACTCAATTTTCATCATTGGTTGGGAGATGGCATCTTGAATTCTCCTTATCATTCTGAACGTCTATTCAGGCTTGACCTTGTAAAGAATTAAAAACAATGAATTCATGAAATTTTTAGGCAAATGGTTGGAACTGTAAAATATCATCCCAAGTGAGGTAACCCAGTCACAAAAGAATATACATGGAATGCAATCACTGATAAGTGGATATTAACTAGCCCAGAAGCTATGAATATCCAAGACACAAGTAGCATATCAAATGACTCCCATGAAGAAGTAAGGAGAGGACCCTGATCCTGGAAAGGCCTGTTTCAGCATTGTAGGGGAGTAACAGGACAGGGGGAAAAGGAGGGAGGTGATTGGAGAATGAGTGTATAAAAGGCTTATGGGACATATGGGGAGGGGTGAACTTGGAAAGGGGAAAGCGTTTGGAATGTAAACAAAGAATTTAGAAAATAAAAAAAAGAATTAACCCATTTTTCCCTATTATGTCATATACTCATTAGTTAGTTGGTTATTTATTCGTTTATTTATATTGTGGTGCTAAGACAGAACTCAAGGCTTTTTGAGTGCTTGGAAAACATGCTGTCTTTGAACTATATCCTTAACCCTTATATCCTTTGTTTCTTTGTTTCTTTGTTTATTGAGACAGGTTCTCACTAACTTTTGGACACTATTTAGCCACACTGGTCTTGAAACTAGATATCCTTATAAAAATTAATCTACTAAGATTCTTCTACCCAGGAACTCTACAAAACCCACAGCTCCCAACACACACCTAACACATTACCTGTATCTGCATATTTGGTATTGCAGAGACTAGAGATGTTGTTGTTCAGTCCCACATAGACAATTTTTTATTTGATATCCTACTACTTAAAATAGCTGCATTTTATATCCCATTTTGAATTAATATGATAGAGCCTGAAATACCTACTATGTGGGAGTAGATGATGAACTTGGGAACGTTTATATTTGCCCTTATATATCCCCTTATATAATTTTTTTAAAAAGGAAAATTTTTTCATAACATTTTAAAGCTTTTTTCAAAAGGGAATTCTTAAGAACTAAATTTATTAATACTAATAAAAAGTCCACTCAATGGTAAAGGTACACTTTACTTGGAAGTACTTAATTTAAAACACAAGAAATATGTGCCTTTTGAGTGACTCTTTTCTATTCATATCCATCACTTTGAATTAAGTCAGTGTAAAGAAATGAATGGGAAATAGTT
This sequence comes from Apodemus sylvaticus, assembly GCF_947179515.1. Classification (NCBI taxonomy): domain Eukaryota; kingdom Metazoa; phylum Chordata; class Mammalia; order Rodentia; family Muridae; genus Apodemus; species Apodemus sylvaticus. The sequence continues at coordinate 45,280,624 of NC_067487.1, forward strand.
TATTAATGTGCCCAATATTGAGGAACTGTAGTAGTGCAAATAGTTCAACTCCTTCGAGAATAGCCTAAGCCTATTTTTAGTGTATTTGCTTCCATTTTCTCACAGATTCCACATACTGAAATAACGTAAATGAAAAAGAAAAATGCTTTTGCATTATCTCAAGTACTAAATAAATTTTCTCATCTCAGTTTCTTTTTCTGTGATTTCAACTTTTATTTCACTTTTATTGAACAGATTTGTGAATTTTTAAAATATTTTTTCAAGTTATTTTGCTAGATTTTTGTTTCTATTATACTGAAATTGTACTTTGCATGACATTCATGTACTTAAGTGCCTTGTAGGTATGTATACACTAAACACATACATGTCAGTGACATGCCACACTTGATTCTAAGCTGCCTCCCACACAGGACTAGCAGACTTGGGTGGCCCTTTGACTTTCATGATCCTTCTCTTCCAAGATGAAGTTTCTATGACTAGTAAGATACTATGTGTCACATTCATTTGTTCCCATAATTCTATAGAGGGAACTCACCCTCTTCATCAAGGTGAAATGGGGAAATTTTAAACAAAAATCTATGTACACAAAAATTCCTACCTACATAGGAAAAATGAGAACATATTTAAAAATAGCAACACAGGACAAAAAAATGCACACAGAATAAATACAAACTTAGTTTGATTTAAAAATGCTATTTAATGAATTTAAAAGTTAATATATAGAAAGTAATTTCATCTTTAATGTTACTCAATATTTTTTTCTATTTGCTTTATTTTACAACACAAATTTAATATATTTAAATGTCTAAAAACAAGTTATTTTCATTTCGCTAGTTATAAAATCATGGACCCCCTACAGTTACTCTAGTCTTCATACCATATGCCAAGTATGGGTCTCAGAGAAACTTTGTGAGTTGTGTCTGTGTTCCGTTCCAATTAGTTTAGGGATAGCTCATGAGTTTTAGTAGGTTGGATAATGCAGGCACCCTGCAGTTAATTATTACAATAATAATATACAAAAGTCTTTCCATTAACAGTGCTAGATGGTCAGTTCAACCTAAGAGTTCCCTGTGCTGTGGACTCTGCTAGCTCCTCAAAACTTTCTGTAGTAAAATAAGCTAACATCAGCATTTTACCCCACTCTTTAATGTGGTCCTCTCCACATTAGAGTGTCTAAAACCCCAGTTCACTCTTAAACAAATCACATGATATTCATCCAGCATTACTGGTTTTCTCCCGACACCTGTCCCGGGCCAATATCCTGACAAAGCAGTTTGAATTCATTCAACTCTCTGAGTCCTCATTTCTGGTGGTTATTACAACAATCAGAAGGCAACCTAGATCATCTTCACCCTGGGCAAAAACATGTCAGTGTTTTTATTACTCTAAGAAAAATGTGTGTGTGTGTGTGTGTGTGTGTGTGTGTGTGTGTGTGTGTGTGTGAGACTTAACAATTGCTTTCTTATAGTGTTAGCCCAAGGATTCTGTTCTATGGAAATTATGTAAATATATTCTGAAATTATTATTGTGTCATATCTCACATGACCTAATGACAAGGATTTATGCCTGCAAAACTAATTGGTGGAACAAATAATTAGAAGTAGCCAATGCTTACAAAAGCAGGTCCAGGGGAACCTCCAGATGTGTAACAGTATGAAAGAGTCCAGCCAGTGCACTGAGGGCTTAACCTATCCAAACTTCTAAAATTATCCACACATAGCCTGCTTTCCAAGGAAACTTAAGAATATGGAGTGGGAAGGGAAATGCAAACTATGCTTCTTGCTACTATATGAATTTAGTCACATATAAAACTGTAGTCTTAGAAGCCAATGAGATTTGTATGTGCACGTTCCTTGTTACTCTGTCACCTTGACAGATGTCAGAAAGCTGCATTTTGGGGGTTAGGTTGCAATTTCTTCATAACTTGAGCACACACTGTGATTATATGCTGCAGGGTCAACAGCTAAAGTGCTGAATGGTCATTTTGAATGCCACCAGCAACTCTATTGTCCTTTTCTGTCTGGAATTCAGGTGCCGGTACTCTGCTGTAATTATTTCTTGACATTTGGAATGGGCTGGGATTTAGGTTCTTTATTTTTAATGACTGACCATCCAAAGACCACATCAGTGATAATTTCAAGCATCTTAGGAGCCCTGTTTCTATCTTCACATTTGATCTCCTATAATTATAGGTTAATACTCTATTTAGAAAGGCCCTGGCAACTATAGTTTGAGGCATTCACAGATACACGTGACACACTGCACCAGACAGCTCAGCTCTAGAAATGCAAAGTTAATAATGATAAACGGTGAGCCACAGACAGTTTAAGGGATAACAAGGTTCTGAGTGAAATTAACATGGAAAGAGAGGCACCAACCAAAATCAATCGGACTTTTCTGAATAAACTAAAATAAAATTTTATTGGTTATTGTATTTATTTACATTTCAAATGTTAACCCCCTTCCCAGTTTCCCCTCCATAAACTCCCTACCCTATCCCTCATCCCCCCTGCTTCCATGAGGGTGCTCCCCCTCCCGCCTCACCACCTGATCATTACCCTACACTGGGGCATCAAGCCTTCACAGGACCAAGGGCCTCCCCTCCCACTGATGCCACATAAGGCCATCCTCTGCTACATATGTAGCTGGAGCCATGGGTCCCTCCATGTGTACTCTTTGGTTGGTGGTTTCGTCTTTGGGAGCTCTAAAATGAAATGTTTAAAAGCTCATTGAAAACAACAAGAGTATGTTATTGACGTCACTTTCTTCAGCTCTGCTTCCCCCAAAGGCCTTTGTTTTTGTTCAGAGTTTGCAAATGAACTCCTTTCTGCTAAGGGTAAAGGAAAGAAAGGGCCTCTCTCTCACATAAATGCTACCAATGATGTTTTATGTAGGCAACTATCCCAGAGGATATTTTTGAAAAAAAATATGTGGCTCATTTTCTTTTGCAAATGATTAGAGGATATGATCTTTCAGTTTGGTGTTTTTATGGGAATCTTGAATGGTGCTGTGCCTTTTGCGTCTTCTCGTGGGCTCTCTTCTCTCGGTTTTGTCCAGTTCTAATGCTTCAGGGTTTTTTTATCTTGTTAAATTTTATTTGATTTTATCTTATTTTATTATCATCCCTTAGAAGCCTGTTTGTTTTCTAATGAGAGGCAGAAAGGGGTGGATCTACACTGGAGGGGAAGTGGGAGACAGTAGCATGGGTAAAGGGAGAGAAACTGTAGTCAGGATGTATTTTGTGAAAAAAAATGAATAAATATATTTTCAATGAAAGGAAAAGCAATACAGAAGCAATGTGGAAAGCCAGATATTTAATTTTTGATATAAAGATTTCTCAGGGACAAAGCCTCCCTCCTAAGATGTCTCATGCCATCTGACAAATAAGAGACCTGCGTTCTGAGCTCTCTGCTGTCTGGCTGAAATCACTTAGCCCTTCCTTCAAAGGACAACTAGATTCAAGTGGCCTTAGTCTTAATAGCATAAATTTTATCTTGTGATTCTGTCCGCACAATTAAAAGAGGTGTCCTTCATAGGACTCTCTGTAGGATAAAAACACAGGTGACAGGAAAATGCTTAGGCAGAGAAAGGATGATTCAAATGGTGACAACTTGTTGTAGCAGGTACCTTTCATGGCTATGAGTAGCCTTTATACAGGCTCAGAGATGTAGACTCAGAGGACACGCACTCAATAGTATGTATTTGTCAATAGAAGTTCCAGTTTCTAACTCTAGAGCCATATGGGAATTCAGCCACAGGCACAGCATGCCTCATTAGAGCATAAGATCTCTCAGTCTTGTCCAGACTAGGATCTGTTCAAGAATTAAATATCATCATAACCAGGAATTCATCAATTTAGATTCAATTAGACATACAATAATGGTGGAATTTGGTGATACATGTAGGCTCCTCTAGCTGGGATTTTTATGTCAACTGCCAACATCCTGTAGATCTATCAATATCACACGGTAAACATTTTTATAAAAATCGTCAGTATTTAGGAAAGCCAAAGAAAGACAGCTGGAGATGGGGGTAAGGGATGGAGGAAGCCAAAGGGCAGGAAAGGGGGACACCGGAGGACATGGGAACAGAAAATCAACAAAAGCAAAGTATTTATGAGAATGCTGCTATAAAACTTTGCCTTGTGTGCTATTTTAGTTTAAACTAATACGACAGATCGAGCAAAACTTGGCTAAACCTTGCCTCTGTGTTCATACACTACTAGTGTCAACTAAAGTAAGCTAAATCTACATATATTAGCACCAAAAAACCAACCAACCAGAATCTAAACAGGAATAGAGAACATTCAAGTATGAATGAGAATCACAACAGTTCATGGTCACTGTGGAAAAGAGATTTTTCTCACACCTCTGCACTTCCAATTATCTTCCCAGCTGAGCATGGAAATGCTCAAATACCAGAGGCATGATTCTTTCATGTTATTTACGGCCCAGCCAGAGCAGGAAGTATCCGAAACCCCATGAGGATTCCCTCCCTCCAGTTATTTCTGTCTCTATGCTTGTGTTTGTAGAAAGTCTGAATTGTTCACAAGCCTCTCTCAAACAGCAAATAAGTCCGATACCTTGTCAAAAAAATGAGTCCTGAGGGGTTGTACTTTCTAATAGTAATATTTTCAAAGTGCTGTGAGAAGCTAACAGGATTGTATCCCAGAGCACGAACAGTCTGTGGTCTCTAAGCTAGACGCAGTGAGAAGTTTTGCTGAGAATAAAAAAGTTGTCATCTACATGTTATTCAAACAAATCACATAGTTGTGTGTATGAATGAGTTCAGGGGCACATTCATAATTGCTACCCAACACATAAGTATGCTCATTCATTCTCCTGCTTGACTAAGGACATATCTTAGCCGTGTCTGTGCAAGAAGGAAGCCACTTTCAGCAGCAGAGGTCACAAAGGTGGAGCAACACAGACAGAGCAATAATAGGAAGAGATAGCCATTTCCAGTCAAGGTTGCTCCGGGCACACTGCCCAGCTCTGGAGGAAGGAGCTATGTGGGAAGACATGTTAGAGAAGAGATGATCTTTCAAGGCAAAGGCACTGGCAGCCTAGGACATATGGGAATCACAACACTGTGGGATTGTATCCTGGACTAACACCACAGCAATGCTTTTGCACCCAACAGCATACAATGCAAAACACTCTGACGTTGTGCATAGCTCAGATTATATAGCCTGGTTATATAGCCACGCCCAACACAAACAGCCAGGTACTAGTATTAAAATATTATCCTCATGTTATGCCTCCCATTTTACATTCACTAGAAAAGACAAAAATATACATGTCTTTTCTGTTGAAAAATAAATCGACATTTTTTTCTTTCAGCCAAGGTAGAAAGGAATACAGATAAGACAGTAGAAAAATATGCAACACAGTCCATAGAACCAGTTAGCACTAGACATTTTTGAGCAAATACAACTATCTCACATTTAGATTTCACCACGAATTTATAAGCCTTAAGAAAGTTTAATATAGGTGGGGAAGGTGGGTGTGTGGGGGAGCACCCTCATAGAAGCAGGAGTAGTTAGGGTGGGAAAGGGGGTTTCCAGAGGGGAAACCGAGAAAGGGGATAACATTTGAAATGCAAATGAATAAAATAGCCAATAAAAAAGAAAGTTTAATATGAAACTTTTTGTCATAAAATCTGGTGTTTGTCAAATATTTATGCTATATAGCATTTCAGAGCATGACACATAGAAGTTCTTTTGTCACATATATTTTCAGTGGCAGAATCATACTAGATCTGTGTCAAGGGCTTCTTATAACTCAGCAAGTGTCACCATACAGTTTCTTCTCATCTCTGCGCTCACTTGGACTGTTAAGTGCTAATTCACGATGCAATACTTAGATTCACGTAAGCAACCAAATCTCATCTCTCAAATAACAAGATGGCAGACAGAGGGTTTCTTTTCAACCACAATGTGAATTGCGTTGACTTAAAACAACTATGCTCTCTCTTCCTTAGCTTGAGCCGCCGAGGTGGTAGTGCCTCATGCAATTGGAAAAGACTGTGTTAGCCTGGCTCCAGTGGTTTTCTTTCCCTTTCACACTATGCTTTAGCAACATGGTCATCAACAAATGATAGAAAACAATGGAGCCTGGAGGGACTCCAGCCAGCCTGAGCATGGCAAAGATGCTCTGGCAGGCCTTGCCCCTCCCCTATTGCCCTTGCCTTGCTTTAAACTTGCCTAAAAACTGAATCTAGTTTTTAAGCTGTTAGATTACATTCTTTATTATTATTATTATTATTATTATTATTATTATTAATTTTTATTTTGAACTCCAGATTTTATTCCCCTCTCAGTCTACCCTCCCACTGTTCCACCTCCCATACCTCCTGTCTCCACAAGGATGTCTCTGCTCCTTTACCCCCAACCCCCACCCCCTATCCCGATCCCCACTCCCATCCCCACCCCACCAGATCTCTAAACTCCACCAAGGTCTATTCCCTTATTTGGACACTTTCTCCTCCTAAGGCAGACTATTAAGGTCCAACTATCACAATACTGAAATCCACCAAACAAAATCCTCTTTGACGCACCTAATTGACATGCCTAATTAAAATCAAACACCTCTTGTTGATAGATCCACTTAAAGAGCAAGTTGTACATCTGATACATATGTGTGGAGGGCTTAGGTCCAGCCCATGTATGCTCTTTGGTTGGTGATTGAGTCTCTGTGAGACCCCATCAGCACAGGTTAGTTGGTTCTGTAGGTCTTCTTGTGACGCCCTTGACCCCTCCCCCTCCTCCATCAATCCTTCCCCCAACTCTTCCACAAGACTCCTTGAGCTCCATATAATGTTTGACTGAGGGTCTCTGCATCCGTCTTCATCAACTGCAGGGTGAAGCCTCTCAGATGACAGTTATGCTAAGCTCCTGTTTGCAAACATAACAATTGGAGTCAGGTCTGTCTCTGAGTCAGATTGTTGTCTGACTTTGGATCCCTTCCCCCTAGCTGGACTGGAAAGGATGCAGATTCAATTAGTCCTGCTAGGACTTGATGCGCTAGGGCAGTGCATTGGTGCAGGAAGGTGGGTAGTCCCCATCTCTGGGAAGAAGGGGAATGAGCAATAGTGGAATGGGACTGGGAAGAGAGGAGGGAGGGGGGCTGTGAGAGGATGTAAAGTCAGTGAATGAATAAATGAATGAATAAGTAAATAAATACATAAATGAGTATATACCATGCATGTCCTTTTGGGTCTGAGTCACCTCACTCAGGATGATATTTTCTAGTTCCATCCATTTACCTGCAAAACTCGGGACGTCCTCATTCTTAATAGCTGAGTAGTATTCCATTGTGTAAATGAACCACCTTTTCTGTATCCATTCTTCTGTTGTGGGACATCTGGGTTGTTTCCAGCTTCTGGCTATTATAAATAAGGCTGCTGTGAGCATAGTGGAACACATGCTCTGTGGTATGGTGGAGCATCTTTTGGATATATTCCCAAGTGTGGTATTTCTGGGTCTTCAGACAGATCTATTTCCAATTTTCTGAGGAACCTCCAGATTGATTGTCAGAGTGATTGTACCAGTTTGTAATCCCAACAGCAATGGTCCTCTTTCTCCACATACTTGCCAATATGTGTTGTCACCTGAGGTTTTGATCTTAGCCATTCTGATTGGTGTAAGGTGGAATCTCAGGGTTGTTTTGATTTGCATTTCTCTGATCACTAAGGACTTTGAAGATTTCTTTAGGTGCTTCTCAGCCATTTGAGATTCCTCTGTTGTGAATTCTCTGTTTAGATATATACCCCATTTTTTGATTGGGTTGTTTGGGTTTTTGGTGGTTAGCTTCTTGAGTTCTTTATATATTTCGGATATTAGCCCTCTATTGGATGTGGGTTAATGAAGATTTTCTTTTCTCAGTCTGTAGGTTGCTGATTTGTCTTATTGACTATGTCCTTTGCCTTACAGAATATTTTCAGTTTCGTAAGGTCCCATATATCAATTCTTGATCTTAGAGCCTGAGCCATTAGAGTTCTGTTTAGGGAATCTCCCCCTCTGCCAATGAGTTCAAGGCTCTTTTCCACTTTCTCTTCTAACAGATTCAGTGTATCTGGTTTTATGTTGAGGTCATTGATCCACTTGGACTTGAGCTTTGTGCAAGGTGACAAACATGAGTCTATTTTCATTTTTCTATAACATACAGACAGGCAGTTAGACCAGCACCATTTATTGAAGATACTTTCCTTTTTTCCATTGTATATTTTTGGAGTCTTTATCAAAGATCAAGTGTCTATAAGTATGTGGTTTTATTTCTGGGTCTTCAGTTCTATTCCACGGATCAAAGTATCTGTCTCTGTACGAATACCATGCAGTTTTTATCACTATTGCTCTGTAATAAAGCTTGATGTCAGGGATGGTGATTCCCCCAGCTGTTCTTTGATTGTTAAGAATTGTTTCTTAATATTATTCTGGTTTTCTTGACTTTCCAGATGAATTTGAAATTGTTCTTTCTGTGTCTTTGAAGAATTGTATTTGGATTTTGATAGGGATTGCATTGACTCTGTAAATTGCTTTAGTTAGTATGGCTATTTTTGCTATGTTAATTCTGCCAATCCATGAGCATGGGAGATTTCTCCATTTTCTGAGATCTTCAAATTCTTTCTTGAGAGACTTGAAGTTATTGTCATACAGATCAATCACTTGTTTGGTTAGAGATACTCCAAGATATTTTATATTATTGTAGCTATTGCAAAAGGAGTTGTTTCCCTAATTCCTTTCTCACCTGTTTATCATTTGTGTAAAGAAAGGCTACTGATTTTATTTGAGTCAATTTTATATTTGTCCACTTTGCTGATATTATCAGTTGGAGTTCTCTGGTAGAATTTTTGGGGTTGCTTATGTATGCTATCATATCATCTACAAATAGTGATACCTTTATTTCTTCTTTGTCAGTTTTTTGCCCTTGATCTCTTTTTGTTGTCTTATTGTTCTAGATAGCATTTTGAGTACTATATTGACTGGATATGGGGAGAGTGAACATCCTTATCTTGTCTCCGATTTTAGTGGGATTGCTTCAAATATGTCTCTATTTAATTTGATATTGGCCATTGGTTTGCTGTAAATTGCTTTTATTTATGTTTAGATTTGGGTCTTTAATTCGTGATCTTTTCAATACTTTTAACAGGAAGGGGTGTTATATTTTGTCAAATGCTTTTTCTGCATCTAAGGAGATGATCATGTGAATTTTTTTTCTTAGAGTTTGCTTATATAGTGGATTACGTTAATGGATTAACCAACCTTGTGTCCCTGGGATGAAGCCTACTTGATCGTGGTAAATGATGGTTTTGATTGTACTTGGATGTGATTTTCAAGAATTTTATTGAGTATTTTTGCTCAGTATTTATAAGTGAGATTGGTCTAAAGTTATCTTTTTTGTTTGGGTCCTTGTGAGGTTAAGGTATCAGAGTAATTGTGGCTTTATAGAATGAGTTAGGTAGTGTTCCTTCTATTTCATGGAATAGTTTGAGGAATATTGGTGTCAGTTCCTTCTTGAAGGTCTGGTAGAATTCTGCACTAAATCCATCTGGCCCTGGACTTTTTTTTTTTTTTTTTTTTGCTTGGGAGGTTTTTAATGACTTCTTCTATTTCCTTGTGAGATATGGGCCTGTTTATATAGTTTATCTGCTCCTGATTTAACTTTGGTATGTGATAGTTGTCTAGAAAAACATCCATTTAATCAAGATTTTCTAGTTTTGTTGAGTATAGGCTTTTTTAGGAGAGTCAGATGATTTTTTTGAATATCCTCCATTTCTGTTGTTATGTCTCCCTTTTCATTTCTGATTTTGTTAATTTGGACACTGCCTCTGGACTCTTTAGTTAGTTTGGCCAAGGGTTTATCTATCTTGCTGATTCTCTCAAAGAAACAGCTTTTGGTTTTATTGATTCTTTGTATTCTTCTCTTTGTTTCTATTTAGTTGATTCAATCCTGAGTTTGATTATTTCCCACAGTTTACTTCTCTTAAATGAGTTTGCTTCTTTTTGTTCTAGAACTCTCAGGTGTGCTGTGGTTAGTGTAAGATCTCTCCACTTTTTTTAACCAGGGCACTTAGAGCTATGAATTTTCCTCATAGCACTGCTTTCAGTGGGTCACATAGGTTTGGGTATGATGTGTTAGCATTTTCTTTTTTTCTTTTTTTCTTTTTTTTTTTTAAGTTCAGTAAAGTTTAGGCTATCATTCATTTTTTTTAATTTTTTTTATTCGATATAATTTATTTACATTTCAAATGATTTCCCCTTTTCTAGCCCCCCACTCCCCGAAAGTCCCGTAAGCCCCCTTCTCTTCCCCTGTCCTCCCTCCCACCCCTTCCCACTTCCCCGTTCTGGTTTTGCCGAATACTGTTTCACTGAGTCTTTCCAGAACCAGGGGCCACTCCTCCTTTCTTCTTGTACCTCATTTGATGTGTGGATTATGTTTTGGGTATTCCAGTTTTCTAGGTTAATAACCACTTATTAGTGAGTGCATACCATGATTCACCTTTTGAGTCTGGGTTACCTCACTTAGTATGATGTTCTCTAGCTCCATCCATTTGCCTAAGAATTTCATGAATTCATTGTTTCTAATGGCTGAATAGTACTCCATTGTGTAGATATACCACATTTTTTGCATCCACTCTTCTGTTGAGGGATACCTGGGTTCTTTCCAGCATCTGGCAATTATAAATAGGGCTGCTATGAACATAGTAGAGCATGTATCCTTATTACATGGTGGGGAATCCTCTGGATATATGCCCAGGAGTGGTATAGCAGGATCTTCTGGAAGTGAGGAAGTCTTTCATTTCTTTATTTCTTCCCTAACCAAGTTATCATTCAGTAGAGAGGAAACTAAGTATATTCTAACTATTCCTTTGAACATAAATATTCTAAAAAAATCATTTGTGAGTTATCTGACATCTATATTAATCTAGGTCTCATCTGCTTTTATCTGTGACATTGATTGGAGTTTTGAGTCTGTTGCCCTGTCAATGCCTAGAAAAAGCTCTACAAATTCTAAGGGAAAGAATTTGCTCTACAGACTTCTTGGTGGCTTTATGCCCTCCTTAAATATCACCTGAGACATAGAACTGTTGATAGTCCCCATTTTTAGAAAGTTCCTTCTTCCACTGAATCACAACAGCTTCTGGCTACATGACAGGAAAACTCATAGCCTAGGGAATTTTCTCCTTCCAGAAACTCATTATCAAAATGTCACTCTCATGAAGCATTGGTTTGATTTCCTTCACTACTGTAAACTGTAGTTACCAGAGTTAGTTAGCTTGGACCAAATACAATTCATCTGACCATGCCATTTAACTTCACATCAGGTTTTCTTGAATAATACTCTTGCTGTAGTGAATTTCTCAATCAATTAAATTCCTGAGGTCAAAGGAATTGCTATTATCTTTGGCCTCAAGTGTCTCAATGAGACAGACAATATTTTTCAGTACATTATGTCTGCTTTGCAAACATTTCATGCTATACAGTGATTTAGTTTTACTCCTCATCTTTATCCAAAATATTCACAAACCATTTATGCAAGCCAGAGATCTAGTCTGAGACACAGAGTCCTCGAACTTTAAAACTTGTATCCAGAGATCTTTGGGAACACAGAGAAATTTGAAAGGAGATGAAAAGGCAGAAATGGATGGCTGTATAGTGTTCTCATATGAGGGTCTCCAAAAAAGTAAATTAAAAAATAATAAAATGGAACATGTAATATTTCATGGTTTTAATAGAACAGCTTTCCCTCCTTGTTTATATAGCTTACATGTTTTTCCATCCGAAAGCTTATTTCACGTTGAAAGAAATTTAAGTATTCTGGTCTACTACCCTTCTACCTCAACCCTAAGTCTGGAAATAAATGATACATTTAGGATTCTGTACAGGAGATGAGTGGATATTTAAGAAGAGGGGGATGGGTGGTATTGCAAGCGAATTTACAGTGATAATTAGGATATTTGGTCATTTAAAGGCAAAAAGAAACACGCCAGTTACTAAATGTCAATTTTTTCCCAAAACATTGATGGTTTTTTATGAATCTCGGGTAAATGCCAGATTCTAATTAAGACTCTAAATTCACCCAGAGAAGCATTGGCTGAGTGTTTCAGTGTGACTCCTATGCAAGGAATATTTTTCTTGACAATTTTGAAAACCACACTTCTCACCCCAAAGGATAATCCATAGTTTATTCTGGAGTCAAATCTGAGTGACCATGTCCTGGGAACCCAGATTTCAGTTACCTCAAATTCCATGTCCCACTGTGCTAACATTTTTATTATGTTTTTATTGTAACAAAATAAAGGCATGAATCAAACCAATTTTAAAATACATCGGTGAGTACATCAGGTAGAAAGGTTATAATAAAGTAGGAAATCTATCATATGGGCCTCAGGCACATTTGACATTTTTAGCTGTTGGATTGGTTAAAGCAAGGGGTTTGTTTATACATTTCAAAAGATTTGTCTAAAAGTCACAGAATGTCAGTTAACACTCTGTGGTGGGTAATACATAGCTATTTAAGGAGTCTAAGGTAGCCCAAAATAATTTGGCTCTGAACCTGTAACATTCCAACACCCCAAAATTAATTAGTTAATCTAAACAGTTAATCAGACTTTATAGAATTAAATATAGGTTTAACTCCTTTCTATGATCTTTGGTTCACGTCATCTAAGTGTGGGACAAAGAAGGATCTTCTTCCATTGAGTAAAAAGTAAGATTTATTGGAAGTTTTGGAGGAACAAGGAAAGATAATTGACTGTTCTTTAATTTTGTGTTCAATCTCTTAAAAAGCAAAACACAAGGGAGCCCCTTTTTTCTCCCCAACATCCATAAGCTTTTGCACATTAAAGAAAAAACTCACAAACTGAAGTTTACTGAATGAACTGAACAAAATTACTTATTTACAAGGCCACTGCTGGGACTGTGTGAAGTAGGAATTTCTGGTTATGTCATGTAATTCAGACTCACATGATATTTTGCTGAAGCAGACCCTAGTGATGTTTTACTGAGTCAAGACAAGTTAGAGGACACGTGATACTTAGAGAGAGTATAAATAGGACTCAACAGACAGTGTCAGGCACTTGTAACTCTTCTAACTTGGCAACTCTTCAATGGTCTCCTGATGTCGCTGATGTTCACTTTGTAGAAACCCACTAAGACTGAGGTATGCACAGCACAGTCTAATTTAACTTACATTTAACTCCACCTTCCAGGCTGTCCAACACCTTCTATGGGCAAAGGTAGCAATTTGTGCCACTCTTAAGTACTCCTTGTGGCTTCCTTAGCTATTTGCAGGCATGACTGGTAAAAAGTTCAGGATGATTTATATCAAAGGGCAGACATTTCAAAGGACTGTTTCTCCAGTGTTTCCTTCTACCCACTTCTACAATGTTTCATTTCTTTTATAGTATTTATTACTTCATAATATATTATAATGGCACCATCTTTGTTTATTTACTATTTCTCCCCCAAGTAGTATATAAGTGGGAAATGAATTTCTATTGGGTTTACACATTATAAAATACCTAGCAGATGACTTAGTTTCTGATCTGTGACAGTGCTTAATATTCATTCAATGTTTCTTAAATACTTCTATAGCAAAAATCATTATATCTATCTTATCCATAAGCCTATCAAATATTCATAAGCCTGATAATATATAACACTACTAACTTGTTGACAATGCTTATCTAACTGCATGACTATGAATGCAGATGGGGGGACAAATTCTTGTTCTCTGCATGTTTCTATGACAAGTGCACAGCATCTGCTTTTTCAACATAAAGATGGGAATATTCCTAGTACCCCTCCTTAGGATTGTTGGAAAATTTCAATAGATCATACAGAGTAGATAATACAGTTTCATGACTTCTATGTATTTCTTCCAAACACAATGTCATAGTGTGATCTTGATGTTCTTAAGAAAATCTCAAATGTCCAATTTTACAAATAGACTCAGGAGCTTTGTGGTGCTGGGCTGAAAGCCTGCCAGCTCAGAGAGTCACAGCTGACATCTCAAAAGAATATCCCCCATCTCAGTGTTGCCTCAAGAACCCTTCAAACTGAGTGTCCCTCCCTCCTACTTCCAGCATGTCTCCCTGTCCATCCTCCTGACTCTTCTTAATCTCTATGATTTTTTTTCTATGTTCACTCCCTGTCAACTGGTTGACTTTATTTAATCCTGCTTACAATAAACAGAAAGCTCTTGGATTAAAGATGTGTGTTGGGGCTGAGCCACACCACAACTAGAAACGGGTTTTTCTAGTAAATAATGCAATCTCAGGGTTCACAATGTGATCAAATATCCTGCAATATAGCCTCATGATGTGTAATACAGCACCTATCATTTTATAAACCAAATAGTTAACTATGTGATTACCAATTGTCACAAGAATGACAGCCTCTTCTTTACTAGAATTACTGGACTGGCATTGAGATCAGTAACCAGGCAGGACACCTTCAGAAATAACCACACTCTATTTCTAGGAAATACTTTTCCCAAGCACCAATCAATGATGCAACCTCAAAAAAAAAAGTTAAAGACAAATACATCTGTGTATCTTATAGACAAATACATATATGTGTATATATATATATGTATATATACGCATATATATGTATATATGTATGTATATATTTAATGTTAATTATATATTAAATATATATTTAAATTTTGTCTGAGCCCCTCTTTCCTTAGTAATTGTTCTGCTCAACACACACACACACACACACCAACCCTACCTTGGACCTCTTCCATCATCTTCTCCTTCCTTCCCCCCTTCTTGGGTTGATCCTGCAGTTTCTGCTTCAGTTGTCACCCCATACATCCTTACAAAGCACTCCATCTTACACATAAACAGTACATAATATAAAAAGCACTCCTTTCCCTAGCACTAAATCTACCCACTGGCTGCTTCTGATCTCAAGAACTCAGAGTGGGCTAGCCTCCCTGTTCATGGTTTACATAAAGATATCCTACACTGTAGGATTCTCTTCTTCAGGTGGAACATTCCTATCACTTGTAACCACACCTTATATGGCAAAGTTGCTAGATTTCTTTACCCTGCCCACTACCCCTAATTTGCTTCATCCATTAAGAGTGGATTTGAATTGTGATGTGATGCACAAATACAGGTCATGACTCAAAACTATAAATATGGAATAACTTAGGCTTTGCTCTGAAATTTGGTTATAAAAATCTTGACTTTTTAGCCTCTTTAAGGTTATTGTGCACTTGGACAGATAGTCTAGAATCTGTATAGCAATATCAACTAAGAGGAGAATGTAATCACGTAAGCTTCTCTTGTCAGCTGCTATTTGCGGTTCAGGACTTATGACAAACATGGACCAATGTCAGGGAGGAAAGGGTTTATTGAGTATACACTTCCATGCTGTTGTTCATCACTAAAGGAAGTCAGGATTGGAACTCAAGCAGGTCAGGAAGCAGGAGCTGATGCAGAGGCCATGGAGCGATGTTTCTTACTGGTTTGCTTCCCCTGGCTTGCTCAGCCTGCTTTCTTATAGAACCCAAGAACACCAGCCCAGAGATGGTAACACCCACAAGGGGCCCTTCCCCCTTGATCACTAATTGAGAAAATGCCCCACAGCTGGATCTCATGAAAGTACTTCCCCAACTGAAGCTCTTGCTCTGTGACAACACCAGCCAGTGTCAAGTTGACACACAAAACCCGCCAGTACAATGCTCTAGATCCAAAATTGCTGTAGAACAGTGGTTCTATTGTTGCAAACCTCTGATACAGTTCCTCATGTTGTGGTGACCTCCAACCATAAAATTATGTTTGTTGCTACTTCATAATTATGATTTTACTACTGTTATGAATCATGATATAAATACCTGTGTTTTCTGATGGTCTTAGTCTATTTCTGTGAAAGGGTTGTTTGATCTCCAAAGGGATCTTAAACTCACTTGTTGAGAACCGCTGCTAGAGAAGAAGAAAGTTTTCTTCTAGTGCAACCAAGTCTAGTTCCTGTTGGGCAGCTGATAAGTGCTTGTATAAATCCATTTCAAGGGGATCTAATGCCCTCATGGCCACCTATCCATTTAGTGTGTGCACGTGTGACACACACACACACACACACACACTCGCGCACACAAATAAATTTAAAAAAAATTGTAAGGAATATTAAAGGTTTGGTATCAAGAGGAAACTCATTTGAAAAAAATTGGAAGAAACTGAACTGAAAGATTGGACAATTTGTAAATACATATGCATAATTCTGTGGTGATTTTTTTTTCAGATTCAAACATGTGGGAGTGTAAAATTAAATGTTTTGTGCTCACTGTTTCCTGGACTTTTGTCTATGTGTACTTTACACTATCTATAGCCATCCTCAAAGGTGTGCAGAACAATGTGATAATCGTTAACTTTAATTTTAGTATTTACTTATTTTTAGTAGTGTGTGCATATGTGCCTGAATATGTGTGGAGTATGAATGTGTGTATGCATGTAGGGTGTGGGGGCATATGATTGTGTGTGTGTGTGTGTGTGTGTGTGTGTGTGTGTGTCCGTGCATTTGTACATGCCATAAAGGACAGACAGACAACTTTTAGATGCCAATTTTCTCTTTATTCTCTCGGTTCCAGAGATTGATTAAACTCAATGCCGCAGACTTGCATGACAATTACTTTATCTACAAAGGCATCGTACTGGTCTAAATCCATGAAGTTTTTTTGTAGATTATCTGTAACTTTTATTATAGTCTAAAAAACAATGGAGACATGAAGAGCCATTTTCATTCTACTTTTGTATAAACAAGGTAAACTAAAAAGTTTTAGAAAAATTATTCAGGATTGTTTAGCAAATAGGTAATAGGGTCTGAATTACAGTCAAGGTCCTCAGACTCTCAGTCCTGGTTCTTGTCACTCCATACATAATTGTAGGAAAGTTTTACTAAGTAAAAAGGATGAATAATAAATGAGCATGCCTGTTCCTCCAAGAACAAAGCCTTCAGTCTTGCCTGGAAACATCTATTATAAAACATAGGAAACAAAAAGGGAAGATAAACAACAGGATATTCTAGCACAGGATGTTTATAATGAGGTGAACCACAAGATATTCAATTGTGTGGGTGAAACATTCTATCCAGTAGGGAAGCTCATTAAGGAAGGAAGGAAGGATGCAACTAAGTGTAGCAGCAGGAAATCCCTGAAACTGATAGGTTCACAAAGCCTCTCCTTGAGAAGCAGGGAAGACTGCCAAGAGTCACCCTCAAGAAGCCTGCAAGAAGCACAGACCGGCTGAATAGCATCTAACAAATATAAGCCAAGCTGGTTAGAAGACGCTCAAGTCAGCGGGACCACCAAGAATGGACAACTGTCAGCCTATAAAGCTGCCTTCAGGATGGACAGTTTGTTCCATGTACCTAGATTTCATAAACTGTCATTAATTCTGGGGCAGGATTTTGGTGATGAGCTGTTTTGTACCATCTCAGCTCCTATAAGTAACTCCTTGTCTATGCTCTGTACATAACCCAAAAAAAAAAAACCTAATGATTCAGCAGGTTAGACTTAGTGCACTTTAGTGGTATTCATTCTTTGGTCTGCTGTCCGTTCCTTATCTGGGTGAGTAGATGTTTGTTTCACATCTCCCCAACAATAGTGCCATACAACATATTACAAATATAAAATAATTTACTATCAAACTTAGATTGCTATATTTTAGATCAGCATATTTAAATCTCATGCCCAAAAGTGATCTTAGGCGTTGCTAATTGGACCCAGGCATAGCTAAAAGAATGGCATGTGACAAGGGTCGGAAATGCTCTCTCATAGATGTTATGCAATTGCTCTCTCTGTATTTTGTAACTGATGGTTTGAACATTGTAAACTTCAAAGTAAAATTTCTACTTCAAAGTCCAAAGGAACTTCTAAAAAAGGCATATTTAAAAACAATCAGTGCTTTATTTGTATATATGACACACAATAATGAAAACCATAAGATTCTGAGCTGTATTGTGGCTCTAATTGAAAAGTGCATACCTTTTATAAGTGGGAAGAAGGAAATAACAAAATAATGATCCCATAATGTCTGCAATTTGATAGTTTTTAAAGTGCTATTCTATAGTTGGGATGTTTGGGATTTGTGCTTTCAAAGTTTTCTTCTCATGTTGGTTGAGGTCTCAAATTAATGTGTTTTATCACAAACCTCCTCTTTCAGTTCCCATTCTGAAAACCTTTCCCCAGTATCCCTATTATCACCACCACCAAACAATGGTAATTTCATTACCAAAGGAAATCAAATCACACATTGTTTCTACCTAAACACCATAGCGTACATTAGGGTTTGCTCTTGGATTTTATGAGTTTGGACAAATAATAGAATTAATTATGTGTATCCATCTCTATAGTATCATACATGGCTGTTTCAATGCCCTGAAAGTCCTGTGCATTCAAGGTCTGTACAGTTTTAGATTTTCCCAAGTATCATGCGGTGGGATTTACAACATGCTCAGCCTTTACCGTTAGCTTCTTTTACTCAGGTATTGCCATTAAATTTCCTACAAATCTTTTCCTGGCTTGATAGCTCATTTCTTAGTACTGATAGGTGACATAAATAAGCTATTATCCCAAAACACCGTCAACCATGTGGACTAAAAGGACTAAAAGGAATTGAATCCTAACAGTTTCCATGTTCTTGAAAATGGAAAAGAAAGATGCTAATCCATTTCCACACACAGTTGTTTATGTGGATGTTAACTTTCCAACCGGAGTAACTACCAGGTCATTCAATTGCAGTATCATAAGCTTCAGTATATTTAATTCCATAGAAACTGACACTGACTTCCAAAGCAATTAATGGTTTTATTTTCCTATCAGCAATGCATGAGACTTCCTATGACACCCAACCCTCCTTAACAGTCATTGTAGTCCGGTTTTACTTTGTCCATTAAAATCAGTGTACACAAGAATAGGTAGGCCACAAGCCCACAGAAATCCCTTGGTTCGATTCCCACACACCCAATCTGCCATCATCCTTGCCCTTGCTAGTGCCCAG
Source organism: Apodemus sylvaticus (assembly GCF_947179515.1). NCBI lineage: Eukaryota > Metazoa > Chordata > Mammalia > Rodentia > Muridae > Apodemus > Apodemus sylvaticus. The sequence goes on from NC_067487.1 coordinate 45,299,638, forward strand.
CCCCTTTGCTGTGTCCCTCTATCGTCGGGCAGCTATCCCTGCTCAAGTGCAGGCCACTACAACCAGAAGAACAGCTAAGCTGCCCACCCAAGGAACGCTCACTGGCTCTGCTTGGATACCACAAATAGGTGTGCACCAATTGTTTTAATTTGCATTTTTCTTATGAAACTAGAAGTAGAAAGTCAGTTTATACTTTATCATTTACATATCTTCTTTGTTGAGATATGTTTTAAAGTCTTGGCTCACATTTTCAATGTGTAAGGTAACTTCTTTATTGAATTTTAAGACACATTCTTTTTACTTATTTGAACAGTAATTTTTGTTAAATATATATTTTGCAAATAGTTTCTTTTAGCTTATGACTTGTCCTTCATTATCTTGACACTGTCTCAGACTAAACAGAATTTTTTTTAACTTTTTGTTTATTTTATGTGAGTATACTGCCACTGTTGCTGTCTTCAGACACAACGGAAGAGGACATCAGATCCCATGAAAGATGGTTGTGAGCCACAATGTGGTTGCTGGGAATTGAACTCAGGACCTCTGGAAGAGCAATCAGTGCTCTTAACTGCTGAGCATTCTCTCCAGCTCCTAAACAGAAATTTTAAACTTGTGTGTGGAGTGGTGCACACAAGATATGCACCATAGTTTGCATGTGGAGACAATTTTATAGGGTCAGTTCTCTCTACCTTAACCTTTGGTCTCTAGCTTGGAGACCAAAGTAAAGTTGTCAGACTTGTGCTCCACCTGCCATTCCGTATCAACCACAGAGAATTTGTAATTTTAGTGAATTCCATGAGAGATTTTGTGGCTTGTGTCTTTGATGCCAAATCTAAAAGTCAATAGGGCCAAAACTGTGCAGATTTTTCTCTGACTTACTTACAGTGTTGCATTTTATATTTAAGCTTTTATTCCATAATTCATTTTGAATTTCCTTTTAAGTGAAAGTTCTAGAAAAGACTCTCAGCCGGGCAGTGGTGATGCACAACTGTAATTCCAGCACTCTGGGAGGCAGAGGCAGGCAGATTTCTGAGTTTGAGGCCAGCCTAATCTACAGAGTGAGTTCCAGAACAGTCAGGGCTACACAGAGAAACCCTGTCTCGGAAAAAAAAATTCAAAAAGACTCTCTTCCACATTTTCTTGCATTTGCAAGTTGGTCAGAATCATTCAACTGAATTGTTAGAGGTCTGTTTCTGGGCTCTCTACTCCATTCCATAGATGTAGTTCTTCTATTAGCATGACAGCATCTTAATTACTTTATCTTTCTGGTAAACTTTGAACCAGCTTTTACTGGTTTTCTAACTTTGTTCTTCAATTATGGTGTCTATTCAAAGTTTTATTGGTCATTCATGTAAACTTTAGAGCCATTTTGTAGATGCCTAGGATATTTTCTCAAGGTTTGACTGGAATTGCACCAATTATATATCAACTTGTGGAAAAACTACTATCCTCATTGTAATGAGTCTTCTTATATCAAATGCATTTTTGCATCTCTTTCCAATTCTTTAATTTTTTTTATTTTTTTTACTAGATCTTTATAAACCTTGTACATAAGTTTTCAGATTTAAACCTACATTTTTAACTCTAGAGGATACCCTTGTACATATTACTATGTTTATACATCCAATCTGTACTTACTCATGACTGGGTGAAGTGGCTGGCTTTTATCTATGCATCCTACAGTCTTCTTCCAGTTACTTATTATTTCTGACAACTTGGTTTGGGGTTGACCTTCCGGATTTCCTACATGCATCATCACAGTGAGTATGTGGATCAGGCATGAGTATGATTTCCTACATGCATCATCGCAGTGAGTATGATGAGTTCAGGCGAGTTTTCCTTCTCTCATCATCCATACATCCTTCTCTCTTCGCTTGTGTGACTGTGTCATCTGGGGTTTTCAGTTTAGTTTTCAAAAGGATCTGTGAGTGTAGATCTCTTTGACATATCCCTGAGCTTAGTGAGAGTGTGTCTTGAATCTCCCCAATAAAATCTTAGTTACTATGTGTGTGTGTGTGTGTATAATATATACATGTAATATTATATATATAATTTTATGTATTTTATATAATTTATGAGATTTACTTGATGCCACACCTTCCTCAACAGTCACTGGTGTCTGGTTTTATTTTGTCTATTCAAATAGGTTTACACAAGAACAGGTAGGCCACCAGCCCACAGATACTAAATATTATATATATATTACCATAATAGTATATATATAATTTTATATATTTATATAGTACATATATAGTATTATACCATTATTATCACATATATTAATATAATTTATAAAATTATATATAGATAATAATTTTATATATAACAAAATAAATTACATAAAACATAATTTGTAAATTATATATAATATATAATCAAAACTATATTCTTTATAGATATTCTCTATCAAGATGAGAACAGCTGCCTGTATCCCAAGTTAACGGGGGGTTGTTACAATGAATAAGTGCTCATCCCCTTTTACCCAGTGTTACGCTGATATCATCACTTGTTTCTATTCCTGAAGCTTATTTATGTAAAGAGCTTAATGAACTGATTTTAAAATGCATTTATTTATTTTGTGGGAGAGTACAAATGCCATGGCATCTGCATAAGTTGTCCACTTTTGAGATTTTTTTTTCTCTTCTTACATCATGTGGGTCTAGGGAATCAAACTCAGGTCATGGGCTGAACAGCAGGGGTCTTTACACACAGCCTTTGCTGGTCCAAAACATTGCTTTTGAAAAGTGAACCAATCATATATACCTAGAGTGAATCACATTCACTGTGGTATCTGAATTTTTATTTTTATTTGATTCTTCTAATATTTCAAAAAGATTCTTCTGCTCTATCCTGAGAGATGAGGGTCTCTGTTTCTTTTTTTGTGATACCTTTTGCTGGTTTTAGAGTTAAGGTAATGCTGGTTTCATAGTATCAGTTAGGGAGAATCCACCTGCTCCTGACATCTGAAAGCAATTGTATAGAGTTGACATAAACTTTTCCTGAATCTGCTGGAGCAGTGTACTTACTTGCATATATTCACACTGAAATACACGCATGTACAACCTCATACACAGATATACACACATGCACATACTCACTCAGAGAAAACACCCACATGCACAACCTCATATACAGATACACACACATGCACATACACACAGAAATACACATAAGCACATATTAATACATAGAAACACACATATGCATATACTCACAGGCAGAAACACATATATGCACATAATTTTAATTTTTTTTATAATTCATTAAGCAGGTGGTCCTCACATCAAACCTATATGAAATCTTGAAAAGGATATTTGTATTTTTAGTAAAAAAATTTTCCAACTTGGTGCTTCTTTGAGATGGAAGTATGAGTGAACTGTCTGGTAAATACATGTGATGTTTAGGGCACAGGAAGGAAGGAAATAGATGGAGGAGCTGAAGGAAAAATTACAATTGTGGGGGCTGGAGAGATGGCTCAGCGGTTAAGAGTATGACTGCTCTTCAAGATATCCTGAGTTCAATTCCCAGCAACCACATGGTAGCTCACAATCATCTGTAATGGGATCTGATAACCTCTTCTGGTGGGTCTGAAGAGAGTGACAGTGTACTCACATACATAAAACAAGTAAATAAATCTTTTAAAAAAATTGTGTGTAATACAATCATTTCAGCAAGACTTAAGAACAACAAAATAGATGCACAGGTGATCCATCCTGAAGGATCTGAAATAAAAGAGGTGGAGACTCTTGTGGAAAGATCTGTACCCTAGAGTTAGACCACAGACACCACAGAAAAGCTCGTACACCTGAGCTCAAGGATGGCAGAATGACCTAAAACAAATCTATGTGGTCCAGTCCCAGATACGTGCTGCTTTAAAAATAACTATGGAATGAAATAAAATAAATTTGGGGAAATATGAATTTTTATTTATATTTGCTTCTTTCAAAAACACTAAAAAGAATTTTAGTTCACCAGGCACTCAGAAATGCATATTAAATGCCTGGTCCTTGACTTCAGTCCCTAAAATTTATAGCTGGTTTTTCCATCCTTCCTTCCCATAGGAATTCAGTGCATCCTGCTATCTGATGGCATCCCATCTCTGAACCACAACTTCCCTCAAGAAATTCTTCTCAGCTTGCTTAGTGTTGGGGGCTATTTTAATTAAGAGACTCCCTTCCATTTTAACCAGTTCCTTCTCTCCCTGAGGCCACTTGTTGGTGGAAGTGGGACAAATGACTGTTGTGAATTTCCAACTTGTATTTTCCCCCTCCACTGGTTTCAGACAACGTTATGATTAGACTATAGTCTTGAGGGCCACCAGAAAGAATAGAAAAAACAACCTTGGGAGGTAGAAGGTAGGGGAATCCTCTAGAATGTACAGGAGACCTGGGAGGTGAGAGACTCTCAGGACTCAAAGGAAGGGACCTCAGATGAAGTGCTCTACAGAGGGGAGGGGTGTAGAGCCCACCTCCAGTGGAGGGACAGGACATCAAGTGGAGGGGTAGGGTTGCCATCCCACAGTCAAAAGTTCTGATCCAAAATTGGTCTTGCCTAAAGGAACTACAGTGACAAAAATGGAGAATAGCATGAGAGAAAAGAGGTGCAGTGACAGGCCCAAATTGGGATCCAGCTCAAGAGAAGACCCCAGGGCCTGACCTTGTTACTGATGCTGTGGTATCAGTATTCAGTCAGGACCCTAGCATGACTCTGAGAGGCCCAACAAGCAGCTGAAAAAGTCAGATGCAGAGACTTACACCCAACCAATGGATAAAAGCCAGGCACTCCTGTGGTTGAATTGGGAAAAAGCTGGAAGAAGCTGAGGAGAATGACCTCATGGGAAGACCAGCATTCTCACCTGACCTGGACCCCTGAAATCTTTCAGACACTCAGCCACCAACCAGGCAGCACACACCAGCTGATATGAGGCCCCCAACCCACATACAGCAGAGGACTGCCTGGTCTGGGTCGGTGAGAGAAGATGCACCTAAACCTCGAAAAACTTAAGACCCTATGGAGTAGAGGTCTGATGGGGTGGGTGGGGGGTGGGGGGACATCCTCTTGGAGACAGGGATGGGGAGGATGTATGGGATGGGGAGTGGTGGGGGGGCAGACTGGGAGGGGGATGAAGACCAGATTATAAAAAACAATTAAAGGATAAAAAAGAAGATTGTATCCCTTTTAAAAATGTGTTATGGGCCAGCTAAGTAGCGATGACCTGAGGTATTCACTGTGTGTGATGAATCAAGTTACCTTCTTTGAGCCACACAGTGCCACCTCTACTCAATTTCCTAGAATGAATTATGAAGATAGTCCACCACTTCCTTTCTGTACAATTTACTCCTCCTGGGAGGGGGCTGTTGAGAAAGCCTATTTTAGAGACCATGGTACGGTTTCATCTAACTGCCCTCGGTGAAGATATATGTTTCACGGTCTTGAGAGACTGGTGCAGTGCCAAGCATTCAGTAGGGATTGGTTGCATTGACTGATAAATGGCTTAGGACTTGTTAATCCATTCAGATCCATCTACACCTGAAAGCACAACACCATGAAGGAAAGAAACAATTAAGAACACCAGAGCAGGATTCACTTGTACTTCAACCTGGATCCAGGAATGTGTCAAAGTGCTTGTATTACACGGTGGCCACATGGGACCCCATTGTTACCTCTGTTCAGAGAAGAAGAAAAAACAGGACAAAGCTTCAAGGTAAGGCTCTGCTGCAGGAAGGTAACTATCCTAGTTTCTCTGGACCCGAAGATTCAAGGGAGTGGCCAGGGTCAGGGCTTTCTTTTATGACATTTGCAGGTTGCTGCTTGCTGGTTAGCCTCAGCCACCAGAACTGTCCAGCAAAACTTCCTGTTGTTTTATTCTTCAGATTCAGTCTGATAAGCGCGAGGGGGGAAGTCACAGAAGTCCATGTCCGGTTTCTCACATCTCTGCTGAAGGGAAGTCTATCTTCATACAGGATACTGTGGCATAAAACACAAACCATCAGAGGTACGCAGCCAATTCTTAGTTTCCTGCCCTTGACAAAGTTTGCTTGCTATGTTTTCAAGTCAATAAACATTCCTCTGCCTTCCCTGTCTTGGTGGTTCCTGTTTGCAGGTCCGTGATCTTCCGGTTCATCGTGGACCTGAGAGATGAGGCACACTTGAGCTTTAGATCAGGTTCAACTGCTTCGATAACTGCAGAAATAGACTGTTAAGTTAAAGGACAGGCCATAAGCAATGGTGGCTGGGAGGCAGCCAGAAGTCCAGTTGGTGTTTACTAGAATGTAAAGCTTCTAAACCCAAGAGGCAGACAAAAGGCCAAGTTGCCCATCAGGGTTGATTCCCCCAGCAGCTGCCATCCTGTACATTCAAATAGATGATGTGTTCAGACTTCTTGGAAAGGTCCATTCTTGGTTGGCAAAGAAAAAGAACGTGGGGTAGATAGATGACAACAAAACAAATGGGTTCCGGCTGTTTAAGATCACGCTGCTTAAAAAGAGAAAAGAAGTCCTTCTGAAAGCATTCTCCATTTCCTAGGACTATTGCATTTTAGGTCAACTTAAACCTACATGACTTGATCATTTTAAGTACCAAAATTAAGTCTCCAAATTAACACTGAGACAGCAGAGAGACTGTTAATAGACCTGCTGGGGGCAAAGATGCTGCCTCCATATCTTTAATTACCTCTTTTACTTAGTTTGGAAGCTGCGTGTTTATAAAAAACCAAAACAATTGACTTACCACCCAGAAGACTCTGACTACACCAAAAAACCATATGACTCATGGCAAAGCAACACAGAATAAATTGGAACGTGATGCAGGAAGCATCATAACCAAGCTACCATCTGTCAGTCACATGAACCTTGGGTACCTCTCTTGAGGTCTCTTGCCTAGCTTTCATATGGAGATGGGTGTCTCTTGATGTACAATCAATTTTAGGATGTTTCTGGCATGGATTGTATTTCTGACATGTCTAAAAATGAACCAAAAACATGTAACTAGATCTCCTAAGTTGGTGGGGCTTTCCCAGGACATGCTCTGTGCTTCTTCCCATGCCTTCCCCATGCCTTCTGATGGTAACAGAGTGGGAAGGGCCTTGCTCAGTTCTGTTGCTCGAATCTCAGAGTCTGATCTTATTGTGATATTGGCAACTCCTAATTTCAAAACTCCCTGCTTCTTTGACATATCAATTCAAATTACAATAATTCATCTAAATTCAGAGGGAAGCTAAAAATATATGGAAATTTTTATAAGCCTTATTTGTTAGATTTTTATCAAATGCTAAATGGTAAATACTAGCTGTTTGATATCCAAACATATAAAAATGTCATAAAATATTTACAATGCACAAACCACTCACCACTAAGTAGAATAGCTCATATCTATTTTTTTTTGAAATACCTACTTTAAATGACATGAGATCCCGTATTCTAGGGAGTTAGGAGACCCACAGTCAACTCAGTGTTGGCCTTTTTGCCTCTGTTTGTTTTTAAAAACAGAAAATCCTACAAGCTTTTGTTTCTTAAGAATATATCCAGACAGACAGACAGACAGACAGACACACACACACACACACACACACACTTTGGCTGAGCTGGGTTTGATGGTGCATACCTTTAATGGTAGTACCCTCAAGGCAAAGACAGAAAGATCACTGAGTTCAATGCTAACCAGGTCTATAGAGTGAATTCCAGGGCAGTCAAAGCTACACAGAGAAAGTGTCTTGAAGAAAAAGAAGAAGAAGAGCGAGAAGAGGAGGAAGAGAAGGAGGAAGAGGAAAAAGACAGTTACTATGTCTGACATATTTTTCTGAAGCATTATTCTAAGATTTAAACAAAGAAAGTTGTGATTCTCTAATATAGGAGCATACACAGTTCTTCTGGACTTTCCTACACAATCCTTGTAAACATCTTCCCAAGCCGCATTTACTGCGTGAAAAGATTTGAGGGACCTTGTGCTAGGGACACTTCAGTGTGTCACTGACACATGAAAAGACTTGCATAATGCAGAATACACAAATCCATTTCATTAGGGAAGGTAGATGGGTTGACGTGATCAGTTTGTACAGAGTGTGCTGGCTTGCTATCTCTGGAGAGCTATCATTACCTTCCCCCTTCAGGCTTAGCAGGCTCTTCTCCCCCTTTGAATCTCTCCCCAATGTAATACGGAACAATGTTACATCAGTCTTATGCAGGCTTAACGAGATGCTGCCAGGTTTCTTACCTGACATCTTTCTCCTTTGCTGAATCAATTATTATTTTATATAAGCTGCTCCCTGCATTACTTCATGAACTACCAGCAATGTGAACACTTTATTAAGTGCATTTGTAAGACAAGATTTAATGTTTTTAAATTTAACAAAAAGTTTACAAGTCTTTCCTAAAGGTAACGATAAAATATAAAATTCTGTATCTTTTGACAGGCACAACATTACTTGTATAAAACAATTCTTAGGAGAAACAAAAACAGCAAAGTTGTTCTAAAATAAAAAGACCAAAAGCCAAAAGCTGTGGGTAAAAATGTAAATGCCAGTTAGGAATGCACCTTCTTACCTTCTGTCATATAGAATTTTTTTTCCTACAAATGGTATTCAAGCTTTCTGTAAACAATTTCTGTTTACAGATCACAAGTGAGGTCCCGCTCATGTCTCTTGTCTCAGGAAAACATGGGCTGCAGAGCTGTTATCTTTCTGCAGGGCAGCTGCAGAGCTCGAGGTGAGAAAATTGAGGAAAACCAAAAGACAGAGCTGAGTCTGAGATGGTGAGAAAGAGGGCTAACCCAAAGATCTTCCTGCTGATTACCCTCACGCTGCTCCCTTATCCCACAGGAAGGAAGGGGTTGAGTCTTCTTGAGACCAGAGATCAGTGAGGATCCCTTTTGGCCACAAAAAACACTAGGCTGCCAACGACTAGGAATACATTTCAAAGGGACAGAGACGGCAAATCTCCAAGATGTCAGTCCACATGTTATTTTTTTTACAGTGAAAATAAATCCTTTATATTTTTTATTTCATAGAAAGCTACCACATGCTGATTATTTGTAACTTAGATGTGCATAAAACCTCAAGTTGTATACCATAGATTGGTACCCAGGCAGCTAGACTCCAAAGTGCAAGCTCTATACTCTGTAGTAAATCACCACTACCTCCAGCATCTCCCCCAAATTTAATAATCCCCAAAGTCACTATTTGTATCACAATCCACTTAAATATAAGATGAGTGCGGTGGCTTGAATAGGCATGGCCCCCATAGGCTCATATATTTGAATCCTTGGTTACTAGGAAGTAGCACTATTAGGAGGTATGGCCTTGTTGGAGGAAGGGTGTGTCTCTGGAGGGGTGGGATTTGAGATTTCAAATGCACAGACCAGGCCCAGTGTCTCTTTCTCTCTTCCTCCTGCCTTCCTATGCGGATGTAGACTCCTTGGCTCCTTCTCCAGCACTATGTCTGCCTGAGTGTCCCCACATTTACTGCCATGACAATAAGAAGCTGAACTTCTAGTCTGTAAGCCAGTCCCAATTACATTCTTCCCTTTGTAAGAGTTGCCTTGGTCATAAGTGTCTCTCTACAGCAATAGAAACCCTAACTAAGACGGGGAACAGTTGCTAGAAACTGGGGAAATGATGTCAAAAAAGAGGTTTAGTAAAGCGATACAATAAATAGTAACATTGAGACTTAACCTGCATATAGTAAAATATATTATACCAAATTATATTTGTTTGTGCACACACATAATAGTGCTTTGTTCTCAAAATACTCTATGAGTTATAACGTAATTTCATCATTCTTCAAATCTAGTGATGGAAACTCAACTTTCATTGCTAGTAACATACTTTCGATTGGATTCCCAGTTCTTGGTATGAACCTTTTGAGTCTCAAGATAGGTGAAATACTGTGGAAACCAAAATAAATACAAAACAGGAACGAAACGTCATAGATCATCTCTTCTACTACAGTAGGTAGCTATTAGGCACCAAGATCATCTGAGCCCTGATGCTAAGTCAGCTATTAACACGATCCGTGGTATAAGCAGATCCACCTGGGTCTGGACTTTGGTTTCTCTAGCTATGAAGTCAGCAGGACACAGTAAGCTGTTGATTCTGAATCATCTAGTGATGATAAACTACTTTCAAGAACTGTGCATCTGAGAATGAGACACGAAGCAGTTTTCTATTTGGTAGTAGCATCATATTATATGAAAAGGATTTCTTATCAAAGAGGCTTTTGTCTACACCCTCAGTCGCTAAAACTGTAGTTGGCGTGTCTTAGGTTCTCCAGAAGCCATCAGTTAAGTTATTAAATTGATGAGATCTCCTCTTCTCTTTGAAGTCACTTCGCATTTACCCTGACTTATATCATACCCAGGTCTATTTATTTCCACTGTGCTTTTTGGATCTGAAAGACCAATGCAAAGGCCAAATGCTGCCATCTACCAATCCGTGTACTACGATACAATGTGTCTGACTCACGATTTACTAGCTTGTCTAACAGGGAGTGTGCATGAGCACATGTGCTATCCCAGAGGGTGCTAATCTTCTAGTATTAATGCTGCTTATCTTTGACAGCTGTTACTTACCTTGAGTTTACCACATGACGAAACCCAGGCAAGCAGATAAATGCACAGTATTTCCTGCATCTTGTAAATTGCCTGCGAACACAAACAGAGCCCATTTCTGTTTAAGGCTCCGCTCAGTTGTATTTCTCCTCAAATTACAGGATTCAAAATTTATCAGGGCTTACATAATTTCAAATGCTGCTTTAATGATGTAGCAACGAAACAGGTTAAGGCTAAATTTAATATAAATGAGTCAGACTTCCCAAGTAATTGCTAAAACAAGAAAGCACTGTGCTCAAACAGAAGCAAAAGCCTTTAAAAATGCATGCCAAGTTTAAACTTTGGGTTGGTCAAACTCTTAGAACAGTTGTTCCATTGTGAGACTTCTGTATTTTATCATAAAACACCATGGTTTGCAGCTATTCTGCATTCTAGGTATCCTATAACATCCCATCCATTATTTAAGCACTGAATGATGAATGTCTATGAGTCTCTAGAGTGATCTAATACGCAAGACCCCAAGTACTAGAAAAAATATAAATCATTGAAAGAAATAGAATTTACTTTTGTAAGTTAATTTGATGAAGTAAAACTATTTCAGTTCCAAAAAATATTCTCTGGAACCTATTTCCTAATTCTTACCTACTGCTTAAACACAGCACTTTAATTGTGAGTGGTAGAACAAATGACCGTGGACAGCAGCTTCCCATGTTAAGAATACTCTGACCCCTCTTCACCACTCTTAGTGAATGAGGTATTTCAGGAAGACCTCTGCCGGACTCCAGCTAAGCTGTAATTTGTTCTCTAAGAAAATAGGCCTAGGTAAGTATTTTGGAAAAAAAAAAGAAGAAGAAGAAAGAAGCACCATACAGAAAGAATGAAAGCTAAGAGAGATCTCTTAAGGTTACCTGCCAAAAGCTAGAGAAAAGAAAACGTGTGGTACACTTACATAATATTCATCACAGATTATTTTTAAGCCCCCCCCCCCCTTACTGTCTTGTACATCCATTAGAAAGTCAAAAGTTTTTCTTGGGAGCTGGGGGACAAGTGAGTGGTACTTTCTCTTGTTTTACGAAATCTAAAATTAAGATGGAGGCGCAAAAGGACTTTTGCACTGCTTTGTGCTCTACAGGATTTAAATTGGCTTCTCCAATGCTAGGAGGTATTCAAAATATGAAAAGGAAAATACAGACAGGATAAATCTAAATACTAAACAGTGGGACAAATGTAACCAGGGCGTGTAGGCTGGGAACAGAAGTAAAGTTGAAAAGTGTCCAAACCCATAAAATCTCTGTTTGAGACAAAAATCTCATCTTGAGAACAGCAGGAATAAAGATCCCTCCCCATTCTCAGTCTGCAGACACCAGAACACAAGCCTCACCACCCCACCTCTACCAGCACTTAGGTAGTCAGGTAAGCCCTGATGGCCAAATTACAGGTTTAAGCACCTGAAATCCCTCTCCACGCAAATAAAGCATTCCCAGCACCTCAGCCCCAGACATTAATGTATGCTCACCTCAAAAGCCCCTACCCAACTCCCCAAGGTTTTATAGCCCTTGTTACCCCAGAATGAAGAGAACGGGTTTCATTAAATATCATCTCAAAGAACTATTTCACTTCTCACAACAGAGAAGAGCTGTAATACAGAAAAAAACAATAATCTTGGAGAAGCACAGCCCCCAACCCACTTCAGATTGAGTTCCTGTGAACCCTCCCTGCTCAGACAAGCTCTGGTCATTTCATTCTGGCCTAGCTTTCAATGGTGCCTCGGTGGCCAAGGCAGAGCTGGGCTTCTGGAGGGGCCTGTCTGAGGATACTCTAGAAAACGGACCTTACTAACACATAATAACATAAATGTTTCAATAACATTGCTATGATATAGTCTCATTCTGGGAAATATTAGAGAAAGGTCGATGATTGCATCAGGGGTGCAAATCAGAGGGAAATCAGTTGCCAGTCCAGTGTGGAGAACTGTGATTCACAAAACACTTGAAGAACTTGTTTGTTAATTTTAATTGATTTTTATGTTAACCTTCTCTTCTCACAAAAAAAGTTGATTGTATCCCACAAATCATGTCAATTCAAAACTCACATGCAGAATCTAGTCTCATTTATCCTGAAGAACTACCATTCACAGTACTGAATGTAGTTGAGACTGTAAAATTTGTACTTACCCAAGTAGAATATATATTACAAAGTCAAGTATTTGGAAAACCAGTGGTTTAGGACCCCTTCCCAACAACCACGACACCTACCTCTGTCTGTCGGACATTCTGGAAGAATTCAGTAAAATTATGTTCTTTTTGAGGCTATTAGTTGTTAACTATCAGGCATAACCATGGGCAGCTGAAAGTGACTCTACAATATCAGGCATCTTTACAGCCAGCTTTTGAGGGACCAAGCGACTAGAGATGTCATCTCTAGCTGTCCAAGAATGATATGGTTGCTGCACTGAATGTCCCTTTTGCGCATGTGCTGCGGCCCCAATAAAAGTCACAGTCTAGGTCAGCCGTGCAGCCGTGTGGGGCAAAGCTTGGTGGAAATCGGTATTCTGTTCCAAGCTCTTCGTTGTTGGGATTCAGTCCATTTTGGGGAGACTCCGCAGCAGCTCACCTTGTCCGTCCCAAACACACTTATGAAGCAGCCTCCTGTTCAATCTATGGTTGGCGACATCCCAGTTGACAATGAGAAAGGTGAGATTTCAATGGAAAAAGGTGAAGGTAAAATGTTATGTGTCGGGAAAGAGACTAGATTATGCCCCTGTGGAGTCCTCAGATGAAGAGGATGAAGAATTTCAGTTCATTAAGAAAGCTAAGGAACAAGAAGCAGAGTCTGAGGAACAGCAGGAGGAGTCATCCAGTGTCCCCTGACTTCCGCGTTTACAGAACCGCATTAGCGAAGATGTGGCAGAGAGATTGGCTCAACACAGAAAAATAGTGGAACCTGAAGTAGTAGGACAAAGTGACTCAGAAGTAGAAGGAGATGCTTGGCGCATGGAAAGAGAAGATGGCAGTGAGGAAGAGGAGGAAGAAATTGACGATGAAGATTTAGAGCGGCGCCATGGCATGATGCATCAGGGAGCACAGGAGAGGAAAAAAATGAAGAGAAGGAAGTCATGGAGGTGGAAGATGAAGAACGCTCTGGGGAAGAGTCTGAGCATGAGAAGTGAACAGACCCTGAGGATGAGATGGAGCCTCCACTTAAGCCTGTCTTCATTCAAAAGAAGGATCAGGTGACAGTTCAAGGACGAGAGGCTGAAGCATTGAGACAGAAGGAAGCAAAACGCATGGCTGAGGATCAGCGCAAGCGAACACTCAAGACTGTAGAAGAGACTGAGAAAAAGCCGGAGGAGAGCAAGCAGTCTTTTGCCGCCCAGGATGCACTCAATACCGATGATGAAAATGAAGAGGATATTCTCTAGCTCCATCCATTTGCCTAGGAATTTCATGAATTCATTGTTTCTAATGGCTGAATAGTACTCCATTGTGTAGATATACCACATTTTTTGCATCCACTCTTCTGTTGAGGGATACCTGGGTTCTTTCCAGCATCTGGCAATTATAAATAGGGCTGCTATGAACATAGTAGAACATGTATCCTTATTACATGGTGGGGAATCCTCTGGGTATATGCCCAGGAGTGGTATAGCAGGATCTTCTGGAAGTGAGGTGCCCAGTTTTCGGAGGAACCACCAGACTGATTTCCAGAGTGGTTGTACCAATTTGCAACCCCACCAGCAGTGGAGGAGTGTTCCTCTTTCTCCACACCCTCTCCAACACCTGCTGTCTCCTGAATTTTTAATCTTAGCCATTCTGACTGGTGTAAGATGAAATCTTAGGGTTGTTTTGATTTGCATTTCCCTAATGACTAATGAAGTTGAGCATTTTTTAAGATGCTTCTCCGCCATCCGAAGTTCTTCAGGTGAGAATTCTTTGTTTAACTCTGTACCCCATTTTTTAATAGGGTTGTTTGGTTTTCTGGAGTCTAACTTCTTGAGTTCTTTATATATATTGGATATTAGCCCTCTATCTGATGTAGGATTGGTGAAGATCTTTTCCCAATTTGTTGGTTGCCGATTTGTCCTCTTGATGGTGTCCTTTGCCTTACAGAAACTTTGTAATTTTATGAGGTCCCATTTGTCAATTCTTGCTCTTAGAGCATATGCTATTGGTGTTCTGTTCAGAAACTTTCTCCCTGTACCGATGTCCTCAAGGGTCTTCCCCAGTTTCTTTTCTATTAGCTTCAGAGTGTCTGGCTTTATGTGGAGGTCCTTGATCCATTTGGATTTGAGCTTAGTACAAGGAGACAAGGATGGATCAATTCGCATTCTTCTGCATGCTGACCTCCAGTTGAACCAGCACCATTTGTTGAAAAGGCTATCTTTTTTCCATTGGATGTTTTCAGCCTCTTTGTCGAGGATCAAGTGGCCATAGGTGTGTGGGTTCATTTCTGGATCTTCAATCCTGTTCCATTGATCCTCCTGTCTGTCACTGTACCAATACCATGCAGTTTTTAACACTATTGCTCTGTAGTATTGCTTGAGGTCAGGGATACTGATTCCCCCAGATTTTCTTTTGTTGCTGAGAATAGTTTTAGCTATCCTGGGTTTTTTGTTGTTCCAGATGAATTTGATAATTGCTCTTTCTAACTCTGTGAAGAATTGAGTTGGGATTTTGATGGGTATTGCATTGAACCTGTATAGTGCTTTAGGCAGAATGGCCAAGAAATTCTTAGGCAAATGGATGGAGCTAGAGAATATCATACTAAGTGAGGTAACCCAGACTCAAAAGGTGAATCATGGTATGCACTCACTAATAAGTGGTTATTAACCTAGAAAACTGGAATACCCAAAACATAATCCACACATCAAATGAGGTACAAGAAGAAAGGAGGAGTGGCCCCTGGTTCTGGAAAGACTCAGTGAAACAGTATTCAGCAAAACCAGAACGGGGAAGTGGGAAGGGGTGGATGGGAGGACAGGGGAAGAGAAGGGGGCTTACGGGACTTTCGGGGAGTGGGGGGGCTAGAAAAGGGGAAATCATTTGAAATGTAAATAAATTATATCGAATAAAAAAAGAGAAAAATAAAGCTAATAAAAAAAAAAGAAAGAAAATGAAGAGGAGTGAGGTGCCCAGTTTTCTGAGGAACCGCCAGACTGATTTCCAGAGTGGTTGTACCAGTTTGCAACCCCACCAGCAGTGGAGGAGTGTTCCTCTTTCTCCACATCCTCGCCAGCACCTGCTGTCTCCTGAGTTTTTAATCTTAGCCATTCTGACTGGTGTAAGGTGAAATCTCAGGGTTGTTTTGATTTGTATTTCCCTAATGACTAATGAAGTTGAGCATTTTTTAAGATGCTTCTCAGCCATCCGAAGTTCTTCAGGTGAAAATTCTTTGTTTAACTCTGTACCCCATTTTTTGATAGGGTTGTTTGGTTCCCTGGGGTCTAACTTCTTGAGCTCTTTGTATATATTGGATATTAGCCCTCTATCTGATGTAGGGTTGGTGAAGATCTTTTCCCAATTTGTTGGTTGCCGATTTGTCCTTTTGATGGTGTCCTTTGCCTTACAGAAACTTTGTAATTTAATGAGGTCCCATTTGTCAATTCTTGATCTTAGAGCATAAGCTATTGGTGTTCTGTTCAGGAACTTTCCCCCTATAACGATGTCCTCAAGGGTCTTCCCCAGTTTCTTTTCTACGATACACCACTCCTGGGCATATACCCAGAGTATTCCCAAGCATGTAATAAGGATATGTGCTCTGGTATATTCATAGCAGCCCTATTTATAATAGCCAGAAGCTGGAAAGAACCCAGGTATCCCTCAACAGAGGAATGGATGCAAAAAAATGTGGTATATATATATATATATATATATATATATATATATATATATATATATACACAATGGAGCCATTAGAAACAATGAATTCATGAAATTCTTAGACAAATGGAAGGAGTTGGAGAACATTATACTAAGTGAGGTAACCCAGTCTCAAAAGATCAATCATGGTATGCACTCACTAATAAGTGGATATTAGCCTAGAAAATTGGAATACGCAAAACATAATCCACACATCAAATGAGGTACAAGAAGAATGGAGGAGTGGCCCCTGGTTCTGGGAAGCCTCAGTGTAGCAGTATAAGGCAAAACCAGAACAGGGAAGTGGGAAGGGGTGAGTGAGAGAACAGGGGGAGGGAAGGGGACTTATGTGACTTTTGGGAAGTGGGGGGGCCTGAAAAGGGGAAATCATTTGAAATGTAAATAAAAAATATATATTGGATAAAAAAATGAATAAAGCTGCTATGAGCGTAGTTGGGGAAAAAAAAAGAAAATGAAGAGGAGCACAAGGCATGGAACTTCGGAGAACTCAAAAGAATCAAGCAGGACAGAGAAGCCCGAGAAGCTCTTCAAAGGGAGAAAGCAGAAATTGAACGTGAGAGAAACCTGACTGAGAAAGAAAGGAGGGCTGAACTTCAGGCAAATGGCAAAGTCCTTACCAACAAAGCTGTTAGCGGCAAATACGAGTTTTTACAAAAAGGTGCCTTCTTCATGGATGAGGATAAAGAAGTCTACAAGAGAGATTTTAGCACACCTACTCTTGAGGACCATTTCAACAAAACCATCCTTCCAAAAGTAATGTAGGTCAAGAATTTTGGACAGTCTGGTCTCGCCAAATATACCCTCCTTGTGGATCAAGATACCACTTCCTTTGACTCTGCATGGGTCCAAGAGAGTGCCCAGAACACAAAAATCTTTAAACAAAAGGCACCAGGGATAGGAGATGTACTTGAGGAAAACCACCTGTGTCTCAACTACTTATTCCAACTGTGGGCCACAGGGGATCTGGTCCTCAGTTTTCTTTAACCATTATTTACATAGTGTTTATATAGACCTGCCCAGACTTGCAGCCATAACTTGTGTTCGAAGGTGCTTTGTAAAAGGTTTGGACTCATACCGAGAAACTCACAGAAAGGCACTAACCACGTTGGATTAAAGACTTCCCTCTTAAAACTATTTCTGATACATGTTAGGTTTCTCTACCATGGCTTCCCATATGGACTTGGGACTATGAATTTGTTTTTCCGGCCTGGATCAAATACCTGGGCATCCGAATGGATGGTGCATTACTTTTTCCTTAGGGTTAGGAGTAGACAGGCTATCCGGAATCCAAGCTCAGTCCAACCTGTTTTTGCATTTAGGGTGTTGACTTTTCTAAGTAAATATACTTTTTGATCTGAGGAAAAAAAATAAGAGTTCACGGTCTCCTCTCCCCTCTCTCTTCTTTCCTCTCTTCCTCTCTTTCCCAGAGGCTGACTCTGTATCTCTGTCCCCATTAAACCTACCACAGGAGACCTGTAGCAAGGTGTGTTTTTTATCGGGACCCACTGCTGCCTAGTCCTACCATTCGTATTAAAACCATAGAAGATTAAAAGGAGATGGAAAAAAAGCAAGAAATCAGAAAAGGCAGACTCACTCAGTTATGCTTTTCAAAGGTTGTGTGTGCAACACAAGCGGCAATATGAACAAACCGAGGAACTGCAGAGTCAAAGCCAGCACCAGAGTCATCAGGGACAGCGACATCCCTCGGGTCATCTTATCTCCTAGTGTGAAAAGAAACAGAAGCAAAGGCCAGGTCTCTCCTCGATTAGCAGCCAGAAAACCAGCTCTGAAAGAAAAAAGGATGCACTGCTTGTAGGAACTTGTTTAAAATGATGGAAATTCAGATAGAAAAGTCACTAGACTTTTAATATGTATTTTAAAAATAGAGGCTGGAGGGGAAATGGGGGAGTGATGTAATCATATTTCAATTAAAATGTGTAAAACATAATAAAACAGTAGAAAATTTTAACATAATTACATTTTAATCCCCATAGTACCAAATAGAGCAAAGGTGAGTCTGTCCAAAAACCAAAGCAACCGCAAACAGCTATATTTAGCCATCAAATGAACAAAGACTTAACAATATTGATATGAAGTAGTGCTTGACAAAAAGGAAGAGTGGAAATTTAGAAATTCTATCTCTCACTGTAAAGTGATATAAACTGTCAAGAGTTTATACCACTTTATATCACCCAGACAGTGAGACATAGTTCACCTTCACCTAGAATCTCGGACTCCCATCAGCAGGAGCAGAGAGGCAGCTTCCTGTGGAAGGACACTGCCTTAGAGTTACTCTTGTGAGGGAAGAGTAAGCAGAAGCAGCTTGGGGAGGAAAGGCTTCATTCCAGTCACAGTTCCATAAAACAGATCATCCAAAGCAGTGAGGGCAGGAATAGGGCAGAAGCCTGGAGGCAGGAGCTGAAGCAGAGGCCACGGAGGGTGCTGCTTACTGGCTTGCTCCCCATGGCTTGCTCAGCCTGCTTTCTTATAGAATCCAGGACCACCCACCCAGGCATGGCACCTCCCACAATAACCTGGGCCCCGCCCCCACATCAATCTCCAACCTCTAAAATGTCCAACAAGCTTGTCTACAGCCTAATCTTAAAGAGGCATTTTCTCAAGTGAGGGTCCTTCGTCTCCAGTAGCCCTAGCTGTGTCAATTTGACAACAACACCAACATAATAATAATAATAATAATAGCACAGATACCTCCACAGAAAGCCTGTCATTGTTCCAGCTCACAGTACCTTATAGAGTTACAGGTGTTCACTTGACAGCTCTCCTCCTCCATCAAGATAATCAAGGTCACACAGTCTCCGAGTCTGAGCTGGGAGTACCGCTCACTGCAACCCTCTAACCAGGAAGTATCAGCTGAGGCACTTGCTGGGTGGTCTGATTTCAGGATCCCTCACAAGGAGAGCCATCTAAGAAAAGGCTAAATGAAGCACATCTTTGATTATAGAACAGCCAGCCTCTGTGACTCCTCATGAGACACTTCACTTGAAGTTTGCTCTTGCTACTGTAGGCAGGAGCTATTCCACCTTAAGCAGGAGCTATTCCACCTTAAGCAGGAGCTATTCCACCTTAAGCAGGAGCTATTCCACCTTAAGCAGGAGCTATTCCACCTTAAGCAGGAGCTATTCCACCTTAAGCAGGAGCTATTCCACCTTAAGCAGGAGCTATTCCACCTTAAGTAGGAGCGGTTCTACCTCAGGCAGGTGTTGTTCCCTGAATTAGAGGGAACTATTTAGATTGATCATAGCAAACCCCACACATTTTCCTCTATTCCCTATAGATCAGAGTGAGCACAAGCCAACCGACTTCCACATTTGGGTAAAAGAGACTGTTTAAAGGATTTTCAACTTTGCTAAACCCAGAACTGTTCATCGGTTCACCAGACTGCTGACCACCCAGGTTCAAAGAAACACTGCTTTGAAAGCCATTTCCTTTTATTTCTCAGTCTATGGACACAGTCCAGGCAAGTCTGTATTTATACCTGATGTTTCCACAGGGGAATAGATGGCTCCTTGTCTCCATCACCAGACGGGTTAGAGGTATGTTGGCTGGCTTGTTTGAATGGCATTTTTCATAGATAGCATTTTAAAAATTATCTCCAAATAACTGACCACATATGTAGGGTTGGGCAATCCTGATTGCACCCCCCTTCCTACACTGCCTTACTGTTCTGCACTCCAGACTCGCTAGTAAACCCTCTTAGAACACAGTGGGGTTTTCACAAGAGTCACCCTTTGTAGAAACCATTATACTTTTGGCTGCTGATCAAACTGCACCCTACAGAAGTCTTGCTCTGTTAGCTTAATGAAACTTACAACTGAAAGGTCTTTTTCATAATGCATCCCTAGAAGTTGCTTGGCATGTTCCAACACTGCTAAGCCGTGTTATTTGGCCTCAGATTAATTTGGCATTTAGGGATCAAAAATCAATCTATGGAGGTTGATGAGATGGTTCAATGGATCTGATGCTTTCCTACAGTTAAAACAAAGCTAAATGTTGTTGAAAGGAACAGTAAAAAGTTACTTCTTTCACTAGTCTAATCTTTGAACCCTTCAGAGACCTGAGAAATATATATATTATAGTCTAAATGGACTATGTGTCAATTAAAATGACAGACGTACACGTTACCTAGAAGGTCACCCTACTTGTTTCCTAAATATTCACCTTACCCATTGTTCTAGGGTCTGAAACCCAACACTTTTACCATGCGCTGCAATCCCAGCACTGGAGAGGCAGAGATGGGTGGCTTCCTAGGGTCTTCTGGCCAGGGAGTCAAGTTTACTTAGCAAGTTCCCTGCCAATGTAAAAGCCTGTACCAAAAAAAAAAAAAAAAAAAAAAAAAGCACCTGAAGTTGTCCTGTGGCCTAGGTTCATATCTGCCCATGCGCACGTGGTGGGCACACACACATACACACACACATACACACACACACACTCATGAGCACTTTCACACGTATACAAATAACTTTATTTTCACTCTTCTATATGGTTTCAAAAATAGAATCTTAGCACTTGCTATTTTAGTACTCCACATTCCAATAGCAAACATGTTCTGTAAAACAAGACAGTGTTTTCCTACTTTAATGATGTTTTTGTTTCTATGGCCATGATGAATCACCCAAGCAATTCTATCCTAATTTAAGATGTGTTAAAAAAAAAAAGTATATTGTTGTTATAGCCATGGATCACCTTAATCACTTCTAGGGGAGATTGGAGTTGATATTTGTAAGATAGCTACTCATGTTTTATAACAACAAAAAAAAAGTCACTCTTCACATTTGCCCAGTTCTTAACTGTAGGGTTGCTAGGCTTGGAATCTTTGAAATGAAACTAATAGTTAACATTCATTTTATGGATCAGACCCCATACCATAATATCACGCTAAGCGCTAACTCCTCCTCCTTTGGAACATGTAATATTATGCCTTGAAAATGACTGACTAGATTGGAGTGTCAAAGACAATCCTCTGCCCACTCCTCTCCTCCAAAGGGACTGGATAAGATGGTGACATTGATAATAACTCTCCAGGCCTTGGGAAGCTATTCTACAAAATACATCATCTGTTTCCTGCTTCAGCCTGAAATCTCATTTGCAGCTAAGTGGCATGCTCCTGGGTTCATGGCTTCCTTATCTCTTCAGCTCCATCTGCAGCTGCACTCCTGGTAATTCTGTAAAGGCAACCTGATGTCAGCCACTGGATTTCACCTATTTTATTATTCCTCTGACTCAACTATAATCTCCTGTCTTTTGTCATCTAACTTTTTTGTATCCTTATTGTTCTATCTCTGCTGGTTCTATCTCTGAATATTTAGCCTTAAATAACAGCTGCATCCGCTGTGTGTCAGCCCAACGCTCACCTCTATTTTTCAGATTCTCTCCATATGACCCCACGCTACCTCCTTTCTTGCTTTCTTTCAAGTTTAACACCTTCATCCTTTCTACACCCTCCCTGGGATTTCCTCACTAAGCAATCGAGCCAAATTGGTTTGCTGCAGGTTCAGTGGGAAAGTTTGTCTTAAAAACTAAGAGGAACAATTGCAGAAGATATCTAAGGAGGACCTCTGGCCTCCACATGCATACATATATAGACACACATGCACACACACACACACAGACACACACACAGACAGAAGGAAATCTCAAGCTGATGGTACAGGCCAGTGATAGAGTACTTGCCTAGAACACAGGCCCTGGGTTTGTTATCCAGCACTGAAAAGCAAAAGTGATAAAAAATAAGAGATAAATACCAAGTTAACAAAAAGACTAGTAAGTTTAGTGGGTTTTCTTGAGTAACATTTTACAGGCTGTTTGATCAGAGTTGTACACGTGTTTACATATTTCCTAGCATTAGAAATATGTATGTACTGTGATCAAGAATCCTGGTAGAAGTTGTTTTAATTATTAAATACTATATAAAGTTACTAGCCATCAGTTACAAAACAGGTACTTTCCAGTTTCTCTAACTATAATACATCCATCCCACTGTGTGTATGATCCTTCAATTACTGTTTTGCATTCTCCAACAATATCTAGTCTGACCTGTACTTAATTCCCAAAATGCTGATGTCAAACCCCACTCCTTTACCTACTACCATGGTTTTCCATGAGTCATCAGCAAAAACACAAGGTGACTGTACAAGTACAGACCCTACTTCAAGTAAGATAAATCACTCATAACAATTAGAAAGCACATTGCACTCCAAGCTAATAAAAAAAAAAATCTACCACTTTGCCTTCATCTAAAGAATGCTTGGGCTGGAGAGATGGCTCAGTGGTTAAAAGCACTAGCTGCTCTTCCAAAGGTCCTGAGTTCAGTTCTCAGCAACCACATGGTATCTCACAATGCTCTGTAATGGGGTCTGATGCTCTCTTCTGGTGTGTCAGCATGACAGAGTACTCATATACACAAAAAACAAATAAGCACAATTTTTAAAAATCTATTTGTTTCATTTAAATATTGTTTTCATTAGAGATTTCTCTGAAGGATTGGAAGATATAAAGTCAGACAATACTAATATATAAGGGTTATCTGAAGCCCTGCCACACAGAATTTACAAGAGACACTATACCTCATTAAAGGTAAAGATTATTATTAGAGAGGCAAGACAAGTATGGCTTTTCATGGGCTTCATAAAAATCACTGTCTTCTAATCAAGGTCAATTGTTGAAGGTAAAGGTCTTTTTGCAGAACACATTAGATAGGTTGGGGAGGATAGATAGATAGATAGATAGATAGGATATAGATGTAGAAATATTCAAAATATATTACAAATGTGTACAGAGTATTGAGGAGAGAAGGCAAGACTCATGAATACGGCCTGCATTAAGGGGGAGCTTTTGTTATCCCTCAGGGAATAATAGAATTTTTAAATGCAAGAATAGAAAATAGATTTTATACATCTTATCAAGCATTCTGCGCAACACACATGACTATAATAGTGTTCTTTGCTGCACATTGATGTTTAATATCTTCAGCTCTTACTAAAATTATAATATGACTAAATAGTGTCCTGGCACTTTAAACATGTAGATGAGAAAGGACACAGAAACCACACAATCTAAATATCAATTTTATAATGGAAAAGCTAAAGCAGAATAAGGTGAATCAATATCTCATATCTCACACAGACAATAGCTTCTCAGCTCCTTGGGCCTTGTCTCTTTAATGGGAGAAAGCAGCCATGTTTTTGTGATTTGTTTCCACAGTGTGGAGGCCATGTCTGCACATGATTCCCATGTGTTCCTTTAGCCTAGAGCACTGGATAAATTTACACTGTTTCCAGAAAGGCACAATGCCAAGACTTTACATTTTCCTTATGGGTGCCACGGCATCTGCCATGTATTCAGCCACTGGATGTACCAGATCTTGTGGTCTGCACCTCATCCATACCTTTTCACCTTATCTTTGCAATGACCTTTTATGGATACTTCTGTCCTCATCTGTCAAGGAGGAGGATGACATTAATGAAACGCATGTTATAGCCTAGATAATGTAAGAAGGAGGTGATACAACGAAGGCAGCCTAATGACTAAGGTTTTTATCTGCTTCTTCCATCACCAAACCTTTGTATCATGGTCCAGGGATAAACGATGGAAGACAAGTTAAGGATAAGCAAACTGTGGGAATAATCATGAAACAGTCAAAGTGATACCTACACATTGTGCAGCCAACCTGAAATCCTTCCATGATATGCCTTCCATTTGGGCTGGGGGAGAATATAGAAATATACTAACATAGGCTTTCATTGCATAATCTCCAGGATCAATTGTAGAAAGTACTGATGATCTTGGAAAAACCTGGATATCAATTTAATAATAGGATTGTATTCCCATGGGAGGGGAAATCAAACTGTTTAGAGGCCCGCATTTAGAAAAACCCTTCTGCCTGGGCTAGATTAAGTAATGCCTATTGTCAAATTTTAGTGAGTCTTTCAATTCTATATACTAATCCCTATGTGAGAGAGAGAGAGAGAGAGAGAGAGAGAGAGAGAGAGAGAGAGAGAGAGAGAGAGAGAGAGAGAGAGAGAGAGAACTGAGTGAAACAGGGAGAGGAAACAGAGAAAGAGAGAAACAGAGAGAAACAGAGTTAGTACTAGCTAACACTGGTGATCTTACCAGAACTTCTTTTGTTTTTATCAAGACAGGGCTTCTCTGTGTAGCCCTGACTGTCTACAGAGACATTTCCAAGACAACCTCAGAGATCTTTCTGCCTCTACCTCCCAAGTACTGGGATTAAAGAAGTGTGTTACCACCACCTGACCCTTACTGCTACTCTTATTCTGTAAACAGAAACAGCTTTTGCCAGTAGTAATTTGTCACTAGAGTCTTTCCCTGTATGCTAGCAGAACTCCTGATGCAACACATATGTCAAGAAAGAAATTAGAAATATGGTAGTCTAGGGATGTCAAACGCCACGAGACGCTGACATGTCTTCCTGAGAGTTTAAATTGTGCTGAGTAGTCGTTCTGAGTAGCCATCTCTCTGAAATAACAGCACCTTTCTCTTTTTTTTTTTAAAGAAAACATTTAATTATTGTGAATATATTTCCCTACATTTGCTGACCTACCCAATTTCCTTTATACATATATGGATACATAGAAATATACATATATATTACCCCTATTGAGTATTTATCTTGGGAATGTGTTCTACATTTTTTATTAATTTTTTTATTTATTGATATATTTTTTATTTACATTTCAAATGATTTCCCCTTTTCTGGGTCCCCACTCCCCGCAAGTCCCATAAGCCCTCTTCCCTCCCGCTGTTCCTCCATCTACCCCTTCCCGCTTCCCTGTTCTGGAATTCCCCTATACTCTTGCACTGAGTCTTTCCAGAACCAGGGGCCACTCCTCCATTCTTTTTGGACATCATTTAATTTGTGGATTATGTCCTGGGTATTCTAAGTTAACAGCACCTTTCTAAAGTAGGCATTTCATTTAATTAACCAGATACATTAGCGTGCAAATCAAGGCCATTAGTGACTATGACATGAAGGTAGATAAATCACTCAGTCTGCAATGGGAACACTTCATCTCTTTCTAGCATAGTGTGAGCTACTTTCATCAGTTCGGAAGTCTTCATTTTTATGAATGAACTGTGATTAAAGGAAGTTTTTGGCATCTGGGTGATTTCTTCTCATGCAAAATAAGTGCATATATGGATATATGTAATACATGTGCATATACATAATATATGTAAGAATTTATATATGTAACATACATTTTTATATACATTTATATATGTAACAACTTTCACATTACATACATGTGAATGTATGATACTGTTTTATGTCTTTCCCTCAACTTTAGACCCAATAAGAAAGTAGTTAGAAGAAAGGGAGACACAGACAGAGAAACCATGAAGAAAACAAATAATAGAATATTATACCCTATGCTTGAAATGTCACATGAGAAAGCCGGCCTCAGGGATACGTTGCTAAGATCTACCAATCTTGAATCTACAAAATTGAGCTATATAGTTTCTTAACAGGAAATTTATATAAAAGGAGAGATAGCTCCATGGTTAAAACCCTTGCTGCTCTTTCAGAGGACCTGGGATCAGTTCCCAACACCCACAAGGTGGCTCACACTTTCTTTACCTACAGTTCCATGGGATCAAGTGCCCTATTCTGGTCTCTGTGGGTACCAGATACACAAGTTCACAGACATACATGTAGGCAAGCACTCATAACATATAACTCAAATTGCATATCGTTGTGAGGTGCCATGTGACTGCTGGATACCCGACTCAGCTCCTCCAGAAGAGCAACGTGTATTCTTAACCACTGAGCCATCTCCCCAACCCGATAAATAATTCCTCTTTATATAGAAAATATTTCTACTGATGAGCTGTTGCCCTTTTTGTTCCCAAGTGTCTTTAAAATTACAGTACAGAAAGATGACTGAATAGAGCAAAGAAAGTAACAGCCTATCTCCCAGCAAAGGGAAAGCACCGAAGACAGTGGTTCGTCAACTGTATATATAGCTCTTGAGGAGCATGGGGAGTCTGCCCTCCATGCATCAAGACAGGCAGGAATATATAAAGGCACACAGATAAAAACCCAAAGTCTACACACTTAATGGGGTTTAAAAGAGTAGTTATTAGTTATATAAAAGTTAAATGTTTATCAATTTATTGCATAAATGGTCATTATTTGCAAAAGCATAGTCACGTTAGCAGGCCTGTGTAGCAGAAATATACAGGGAGGAAGAAGAGAAGGTATGTGGGCATGGAAAAGCCAGAGGAAACGGCAGAGGATACAATTTTACTTACTACAAAAAGATGCTAAAACTTCATAGTATTGGCCTACTAGAAATATAAAACTGAATCAACTGTATTAATGTAATATAAGAAACCATGATCCTGAAAGATGAACCTATAGGAAAAACACTTCAGTATGATAGGATCCAACACCCAAGGAATAAAAGAAAAAAAAATGTTACATTAGCAAAAAGCTTCTGTGCTAATTGATGTAGTAAAGTTGATTGGATGAGCATACTAATGAGGCACACATCTAGGGGTGTCTGTGAGTGTATTTCAGAAGAAATTGTGATCATAAGGGCTCTGATGGAGTCAGTGGTTCAACCCACTGATTGATTCAAACTTTGAGTAAGCTATCATGAGGTAGTAGAGTGGGAAAATTTGAACTTTCTAGAAAAAGCTGATATCTGGCCTATGTCCTTGGCGGGGATTCCTTGTCCTAACCACTTTTCTCTTTGCTTCCTGACTACTACCGTTTTGAAGCAAACGGCTTTTATCTCCTATATCCTTCTTGTGTGATTTACTTTGGTTCTGACACAGGCAGAAATACAGTAGAATCAACTGACCATGGAGTGAAACAATGAATCAAAGTAACTCTTTGTTATAGCAACGAAAATGCCAACCTACAGGATATGGGAATGCACTTCCTCAAATTCATCTGACAAAAGGCTATTACCAAGAATATATATGGAACTAAATACACTTAACAAGAAAACCATGGTCGTGCTCTGAGTAGATCGTTCTCAAAAGAGGAAATACAAGTTTCCAGCTACATGGTGAAAGAGCTAAATATTATTAGCAATAAGGGAAATGTAAAGTGGAACTACAGGGAGATGCCATGCTTTGGTGTGCAGAGAACGGCAATTTTAGAAAAATAGATGTCAAAGAGCTGGAGAAAGGGAAGCTGTTGGCAGTGATGTGGATTAGTACAATCATTATGAAGAACGTAATGGAGGGTCCTCAAAATACTCACTAAATGTGAACCTATCATATGGTCCAGAAAACCTATTTCTGGGCATATCTTCAAAAGAAATGAGAATAATACCAATGAGCTATCTATTTTAGTGCTATTCAAATAGCTGATCAACAGACTTAGGTGACCGTCAACAGATGAACAAATAAAGATAGATAGATAGATAGATAGATAGATAGATAGATAGATAGATAGATAGATAGATGAGAAATCCTGCAATGTGGCAAAACAGGTAGAACTATAAAATATTGCATTAAATAAAATAAGCTAGACATGCAAGGTCAAGCACTACTTGTTTGCTCTCATGTGCAGAAACTTAAAAAACTGTTGAATTGAAAGAAGGCAAGTGATGTCTGGAGGTTGAGAACCAGACAAGAGTTGACAGTAAGGATTTGACTGGATTACATCAGTGTGCATCCTGAATCTGTATGATAATATCACACTGAATTCCATAAATGTGTACAATTTAAATGTTAATAATAAACAGTAATGCAAACAAAATACCACTTTAAAATGCTATTTATAAATGCTAAGGGAATAATGGGGAAAACACCCTTGGACATGAAACTGGAACCGAGCTAGACAGGGAAGAAGAAACTGCAGGTATTTAACAGGAAGCTTCCAGCCTTTCTAACTTAAATGTCTCACTTGATTAAAAAACAAAAGAATTTCAGGGAAGGCTTAGCTTAATAACTAGAAGCACTTGTCACAGAAGCCCAACATTCTGGGTTCAGATCCCCAGAACCAATAAAACAGCCCAACATCTAAAATCCCAGTGCCACCCATCAAGACGTGGTAGACTGCCTCAGACAAATCAATGCAAATTCTTAGTCCAGCTGGTTTGACCTGTGCAGCTTCAAAGATACCTGGTCTCAAGTGGAGGGTTGAGGACTAACACTGGAAGTTTATCCTCTGACCTTCACAAGCATACCCACATGCAAACATAGAACTTGTAAACATGCTCTAACACTCATGTTACAGGTCTCACACACATACACACATGTCAAAAATAGCAACAGCAAGAATTAAATATAAAAAGAAGGGAAGTGCATATATCTTAGGTTGTTGAAATAGTTGAAATATTATTCTGAAGAAAGTGAGATATAAGTAGGACAATAGAGGCTGAAGTTTTACTTTTTATAGACAACAAATCACTAGAAGGTTCTTTAAGGATTTATTTATCTTTATTAATACAAGTGTACTGTACCTGTCTTCAGACACACCATAAGAGGGCGTCTCCCACTGCAGATGTTTGTGAGCCACCATGTGGTTGCTGGGAATTGAACTCGGGAACTCTGGAAGAACAGTCAGTGCTCTTAACCACTGAGCCATCTCTCTAGTCCCAGAAGGTTCATTAAAGGAAATACTATCTTGTTCACTTCTGTAATTCCTAGGGAATAGAATGAGGCCCCACTATCATAGATGTCTTAAAAGTAGCTGTTGGACAAAACATAGGAGGCTGCAGACATATTACTTAGGAAAGTATTGTTGGACTAATTGTCATGGGGTGGAGAGGAAGGAAGTTGTAAGGAGCGCTCAACTCGCAGAAGGCCAAATGTAAGTGGGAACTATGCCAAATGAATATACTAATATTCACATCCTTAGGAAGACAAAACCAGAGCAAAGCCACGTCAAACCACTAAGAAAGGGGAATAGAATAAAATATATTCAAGGTGATTTTTTTTTCATTCTGTTAGTGTGGACATAGTGGACATTCTGAACTCAGAATACTGGTTGCTAATTTGATATTCTAAAATAGATAAAGGCTAGTGGTTGATATACAGATAGGTCTGATTCTTATTATTAGACTGGGTCCAGCCTAGAAAATATGAGTCCTTAAGTATGCATGTGCATGAGTGTAACGTGTGTGTGTGAGCATGTGTGTATGCAGGTACTGTGATTACATGATTTTGTGTCTGTGGATATCAAGTTTTGATGCTTTGTGCATTTCCAGTCACTCTATTCTTTTGGTTTTGTTTTGCTTTTTAAATAGAGCATCTCAAAGGACATGGAACTCACTGATTCAGCTGAACTGGCTAGCCAATGACTCCTAGGATCTCCCTGTCTCTGCCTCCCTGGTGCTGGTTTACAAGTGTACCCTCACTGTACTTGCATTGTGTGGATGTCAGTGATCTAAACACTATGAAAATGTCATAATGAGAACAGTTATTTTAAACACTAAGTAATAAATTTTAAAAAGTCAAAAGAGGAAATAGTATATTTGGTATATATACTAATATATCATTAGTATATGATATCATCAGTATACGACAGCATTTGATTATAGTATTAATGGTGAAATATCCCCCATAAACTAGTGTTTTGGTCACAAGTTCCCAAGCTGGAAATGGGCCTTGAATTGAAGCTTGATACAGGAAGGGGTCATTAGGGTGGGGCATTTCTTAGTGCAGCACCACTTTCCTGTACTCTCCCTTGATCCCTAACTGTGAGTGCAATGTTACCTCATATTCTGGCTGCCATGCCTCCCTTACCATGACAGATTCTATCCTTGCTTAGATTGTAAGACAAAACAAGCCCTTCGCCACTTCAGTTGCTTTTTGTCAAGTATTTGGTCACAGCAATTTTAAAAAGTAAGTAACATAAAAAAAAAATACCAAAGACGGGAACTGTTGCTACAATAAATTGTATAAAGCTTCATAAGCCTTTGACACAAGTTTGTAAAAGGAATGTAAAGGAGTTGGGAATCACTGACTAAAAGAGCCGAAAATGCAAAGATTTTGGGTCATTCTGGAAGATAAGCAGGCTGAAAATTTATGAACAATAGAGGCACTGCTTATGGGGTTTGAAAGGAACAAGGACTCAAATGAGAAGTAGTCTAGAGATGTCCTGTGTTATATTCTGGAAAGGAATATTGGTATATCCTTTCCATGACCTGAGAACTTGAGTGAAGATGAATTCAAATCTATGGACTAACTTCTTTGGTAAAGGGAATCTAAAACACCCACGCCATGTCATGGTTTCTGCACACTGTTGTCATCTGAGTCCTCAGTGAGAAACAGAACCAAGCCAAGTAGAAAAAAACAACCAAAAAAAAGTGCAAGATACAGACTATTTTTGCTGCCCAAACTGCTACAATAGTTACAGAGTGTATCCCTATTAAAATAAACTTGGGTTCTTCACTGGAATTATAGGAAAGGTACATGGAGGGTAAGATATATCAAATGTTTCTTCAAATGTGGTTGAAAAAGATGGAGCCAAATTACTTAGAACGGTGCCCCAGGAATTCTCTGCTAAAATAAAAAGCAACAACAAAACTCAAGGAACTTACACAGAACTAAATGCACCCAGAATCCAAGGCTCTAGGTTCTATTTCCAGATAACAATAGAATTTGGCAGCACCAAACATGTATATTAGTTACAGAAGCACACAAGTCCAGGAGAAAATAGACCACAGAACATAAAGTCTTGTACATCAATAACTGAGAGCCTTAAAGCCTGATAATGTATGATAAAGATATATCTTACCAGGAAGCCTTGAAATACCACTGTGCAAAACTATAAAAATGAAGCCTAAATTATGACAGAGACCTATATTGTGCAGCTATTTTATCTGGGTTGAGAAATTCCATTCTGGGGATAGAAGTTTGACTCTTGAGACCCAGGAACTAAGCAAAATTTATAAGGCTAGGGAAGTAAGCAAATTTCACAAATTTCAGGAAACCCTTGAAATTTACCACCCTTATTTTCTGGAGAGTAGACTCGTCAGCCAACCATGTTGCAGCCTATGGCTAACACTGGGAGTTTCAAGGATAAACTTTTCCAAGTTATCCATATTGACGTGGGACTGTCAGTGATGTAACTGACTTTGTGTCATCTGCAGTGTTATATAGCAATTTCCTCTGGAATGAACCATTCTTTCTTTGAGGACACTTATTAAGACTCATAACACAAGGAAACTTAGAGGATTCAGGAAGTAAACAAAACTGAGAAGTCTTAAGTTGCTTATGCAGCTTACAAGACCTAAATAGCCTGTCCCCAAGTTATATAAACAGTAGCAATTGCAGAGGCGAGAAAATCTCTGATTGTCTGAGCTTAAAGTCATGTAAGAAACTCCAGGGGTGCAGCTTGTGTAATCAACTACCATATAAGAGTAGGTTTTTGGTGACAGAGCTGTCATGGAGTCATCTGGGGGGAATCTAATATTTGAGCATGCTCTTCCCTTGGAAAAGCCCCATAACACAATTGATATCTGAACAAAGAGCAATTAGACCAAAGATGAGTTAGAGAGGAGTGGCTGCATGGTTCCTTCAAAGGACATCTAGACATGCAACCCAGGATAATCTATGTGAAGGTATCCATGGATACAAACTCGACATGACTACCTTTCCATATGAAATGGTTCCTACTGAATTATCTATTTCTTGACTCTCCTCTGAGTACAATTCTGTTTGACCTAGTGAACAGAGCATCAATCATCACCCTGCTCACACCCAATGCCCACAACAGTGTCTATCCTTCCTCTATTGCCTTCTAGTCACTGACACTCATGGGATCTCATCTGGAAAAACTATATGCTCCTAACGACTCATATGAACAAGCTGACTTTCATTTTAGTTGTCTTCTTTTCATCCAAGGTCTTATGTAGATGGTCTGTATTAAGAGAGGCCAACTCAACTCAAACAAAAACAAATATTCCATCTGTTAGCCTATAATTTAGGATAAGAACAATAGTAGAATTCTGTCTTTCTACCAATTATCAAAAACATACAAAATAGAGCTGGCTTGTTGACCAACCAACCATAGATAAATTTGGGTGGTGTTGTGGAGGCTTTTGAAAACAAAAGCTTTTGTGTCCCGGTTTGCAAAATGCTGACTGTCTCCATTTTTCACTGTTATCTCTTCCTTTCCTGTTTGCTCATAAAATTTGAGTAAAGTTTGAGGTCATCTTTGGCACAGTTCTCAGCCACCCTGTGAGATGAATATTTGCAGGAAGTATATTGATAAATGTCCCTGTACTGACCTCTCTGGAGGAGAAGGGAGAGACCTGGAGATTAGTTAAAATGCAGTTTATCCTACATCTCAAGAAAACCCCATATCTGGATTGCCTAGAGGCAAGAGGCAAGATTGTCTACACCATCCTGGAATTATTCATAAGTTGGGGAGTAGGGGTTAGAGGATAACTTGGCTAAGCATTGCTATTAAAATGTTAGCATCAGGATAATGGTCTCTGCCATCCTGGGAAAACCTGTTTAATGATCCAAAGCATCTCTTACAGGGGTGCTTAGCTACTGGGAAGATTCTCTCACTACCAGGTTGAGTTTGAAAAGTAATACTTGTAGAACACAGAATATACCTAAGGGGATTTCCTCGAATGTGTGTGCTGGAGTCCTCTCTATGTATTCTTGACTAAATATTGGCATTATGGGGAGACCTAGGTTCCCCAAGAATTGGTGGGGTCATCTTAGTAGGAGGTCAAGAAATTAGGATGTGTCCTTTCTCTTTATAACCCTCAGAGCTGGGAAGCTAAAGTGTTAAAGCTAGCTGAATGCCCAAAAGCCCTCAGAGAAGCCACGTGTGGTGTGTGTGTGTGTGTGTGAGAGAGAGAGAGAGAGAGAGAGAGAGAGAGAGAGAGAGAGAGAGAGAGACAGAAAGAGACAGAGAGACAGAGAGAGAAGAGATGGACAGAGAGACAGAGACAAGACAAGAGGAGAGAGAGAGAGAGAGAGAGAGAGAGAGAGAGAGAGAGAGAGAGAGAGAGAGAGGTACATATCTGTAGAGGGTGAGGGCAGCAGCAACAGAAGACAATGAATGATGCCTACCCAGCCCCACCGTTTCATGTATCTACCACGGCATCCCTCAGAACCACATCATTCCCTCTTCTTGCTATTATCACCATCAGAGGCCTATGATTCTTTAAGTCAGAAGAAAAATATGGTAAGAAGATAGAGAAATGATTGATATGAACAATAAACTATAATACAATATTACTTAATATTTATCCATTAAGAACTAGTTTCAAGCATAGTTAGTGAACAGCTACTGGATCAAGCTGTTTTGACCCTAGCATAAATTTAGCTTTCACACTGGCAAGTAAAAACGAGGAATTTAGCAGGGCGGTGGTGGCACATGCCTGTAATCCCAGCACTCTGGAAGGCAGAGGCAGGCGGATTTCTGAGTTCGAGGCCAGCCTGGTGTACAGAGTGAGTTCCAGGACATCCAGGGCTATACAGAGAAACCCTGTCTCGAAAAAAACAAATCCAAAAAAAAAAAATTAAAATAAGGAATTTTCCCAATAAGAACACAAGTATATGTACATGTATATGTGCCTGTGTCCTTTTGAAGACTTTATATCTATTGCATATGTATTATGTCTGAGTTAAATAAATGATGTCCAATACAGTCCTTATACATTATTTTTATTTTTTCAGAGAGGGACATGAAGACTTTATAAAACTTGCCATATGCCAAAATTACATTTGCCTGACAATGCTATGTTTCAAACCTAACCTGAGTTCAGTTTACTTCAACTATTTAATATGCTCCTTGTGAGTGTGTTAGGATCATATGCTGGGTATGTGTCTTATCCTTGCTATGAAAGATTAGAAATTGTGGAATTTATTTCTCACAACTCTGAAAGTTGAAAAGTCCAAAGCAAAAGTGCTGTCAGGTCTAATATCTGGGGAAGACTTCTCTCTCTACTTCCAAGGTGTCTGCTGCTGAGTTCTCAAATAAAGTAAGGCAGAAAGGCAAATAGAGAGAACTACTCCCATCAAACAAATGTATAAAAACAGCTAATACAATTGATGTGCGCAAAGCCCTGGACACTTGGTGACCTCCTCAAACTACACCCACCCATGGTGTTTTATTGAAGATTGAGCTTTCATGTGAATTCAGAAAGTGGCACCATTATTCAAGTCATCGTACTAAGTAAGAATGTGTTCAGGGATCCCTGATCCATGTTTAGCCTATGGAGAGTATTTGGTATGGGCCTAAATCAGGAGTGTGTGTCCAGATGTAAAATATAAGTCACACCTCGTTAATTCCCCATGGCTGCTGCAGGTCCTAGCTGTGAGCTATGCAGGGCGTGAAGCTGCTGCCTGGAGAGTCACTCCACAGATCTCAAGGAAGGGAGCCTGAATCCAAACCCAGAGTGCTATTTCTATCTCTGACCTAGTTAGTAAAGGAAGAGGGTGGAGTGAAAATGAATGGAAATAATTTTGGTTCAGCAGGAGCTGTGTTTAATTTACCTAGTGTCATGTCAAGAAGTGACTATAGCATCTAACTTGGGCTCATTCTCTGACTGACCAACATTTAAAAGATTACAATATTTAAAAGATATGCTCCAAAATCACTCATTTATTAAACACTGCCTAAATATTCTTGTGCTTACCTTTAGAAATGTTTACTAGAGTTGTTTGGCTATTTTTGCTTTCCTCATTGCAATATTGTTTTCAACAAATAGGCATTCATT
The DNA here is from genome assembly GCF_947179515.1 of Apodemus sylvaticus. Lineage (NCBI taxonomy): Eukaryota > Metazoa > Chordata > Mammalia > Rodentia > Muridae > Apodemus > Apodemus sylvaticus. The sequence goes on from NC_067487.1 coordinate 45,334,742, forward strand.
GCCTTCCATTCTCTGAAAGTCCCTTGTCCAGTGTGAGCTTCTTGTGCGCTGACCTTTGAAGTGATTCATAATTAAACTGCTGAGTGCGGTTGACTTATTTTCCAACCTCAGAGTTAACCAGTAACTGCTAGAATAGTCCGTGACCTATAAGAAAGAATGCTAAAAGCTTTATAATCATTAGAGAACAGTGTTCTTTTCTGCAAACACACCAAACATTAAATGTCCAGCTCTAAGAGAAAGCAAATAAGAAAGATAACATTTTTCCTGTATATGAATGTATAACTGAGTCTTAAATTATGTGTTAAATCAAATGCCTTATTGACTATATTTCATATGCATCAACCAAGCACAGACATTCTTCTTGGGACAGAGATTCAGAATGGCCAAGAATTCCACAGTCTTGTAACAAGAATTAGATGTAGAAATAAATTAATTTAAATTGACTTTGGGAAGTGTAACAACAGAACTATGTACACAATTCTGGGAAAGGAGGTGTTTATTTCTGTGAGAATGTCCATAAGAAATATCCAGATAACTGAATTTCCTAAATACAGGTCCAAATGATAGCATGATTGTGTTGGTCTCATGCACAAATCTCTATTATTTGCTATTCATTTAATTAAGAGTTGTTAAATTGGCAGATTTCAGACTTAAAGGCTTTGAAACAATTTTCCCAGTGGCTGAGAGTTTCCTAAAGGAAGCATAGTAATACAAAACAGCATGCAGTTCTAACAGCCTGATAGACAGCAAATATGGCTGTGGGGCTTCTCTCCTTCCACAGCTTCCTGGACAGGACACGGGCCCCGAGCCCGGCGGGCTGGCAAACAAAAGCCGCCTATGTGCTCCCACTGCTGGTGGTATTGCAAGACGGTGAAACCACTTTGGAAATCAGTATGGCGGTTCCTCAGAAAACTGGGCATGTCACTTCCTGAGGACCCTGTTATACCACTCCTGGGCATATATCCAGAGGATTCTTCAGCATACAATAAAGACACATGCTCAACTATGTTCATAGCAGCCCTGTTTGTAGTAGCCAGAAGCTAGAAAGAACCTAGGTGTCCTTCAACAGAGGAATGGATACAAAAAATGTGGTATATTTACACAATGGAGTACTATTCAGCCATTAGAAACAATGAATTCATGAAATTCTTAGACAAATGGATGGAGCTGGAGAACATCATACTAAGTGAGGTAACCCAGTCTCAAAAGATCAATCATGGTATGCACTCACTGATAAGTGGATATTAGCCTAGAAACTTTGAATACCCAGGACATAATCCACAAATTAAATGATGTCCAAAAAGAATGGAGGAGTGGCCCCTAGTTCTGGAAAGACTCAGTGCAAGAGTATAGGGGAATTCCAGAACAGGGAATTGGGAAGGGGTGGATGGAAGAATAGGGGGACGGAAGAGGGCTTATGGGACTTGCGGGGAGTGGGGACCCAGAAAAGGGGAAATCATTTGCAATGTAAATAAAAAAAACAGCCTGGTAGACAAGCATAGTAAGTATGTGTGGTATGATTCCAAATACAGCTCCAAATTCACAGTCTAGGATTAACATTTTAAAGGGTTTACATAATAATTGGTATAAGGTGAGTTCATAATGTATACTAGCAACTATTTTTAGTACAAGTTTTCTGTGCATTCTGTTTTCGTTTGTGTAGGTACGCTTGTATGTATATGTGTGTTTAGATGTGTGTACATATGCCTATGGAAGTCATAATACTATCTTTGCTTCTCCAGGGCTGAGATTGCACATGTGAGTCACCATACCTGGCTTTTATTTTTAAACTTCTGAAGATTAAACATACTAAACTTTACTCTCTTCTGCAGTTCTATATTACAATTTTTTTTATCTGATATTCATGGACAAACATATTGACAGATGGGGTGGGTGCTAAGGTTTTGAATGCCACCAATTATGGACAACTTAGGCTCATCAGAGATTACTAGACTATGCAGGCCATGGGATACACTATTCTAGAAATGGCTGTCCATTGTGTTACCTATGCATGCTAAGTGGTTTTCATTCCTTTTTACTTGTATATTTATTTTTATTTATGTTATATGCATGGGTGGGCTTGCTGATTCCCACAGAGACCAGAGGACCAGTAAAAGAGATGACTGTGAGAGGCTCTGTGGGTGTTGGAAATTGAATCTGGAGCCTCTTGAAGAGCATCCAGTGCTCTTAACAGCTGAACCTTCTCTCCAGTCCTTCTATGTGTTTTTAGATGTTTTCCCAAAGTTAACTTATAGCTCCTATACGACTGTGCCACCCGTTCACTGCATGCCTGTCAAAAGAACAAATGGTGGTAGATTTGCCAAGCTCCAGTTATACTTTTTGAAAGAAACTCTATAGTTTGCATGTGTTCTAAGCTTGAAAGCTAAAATTTTTATAAATGTAATAATTTATAATTAAACATTTAGTATTTTTATAAATCAGGCAGTACCATCCTTTGTCCATAAAAATAAAATAAAAAAAACTTAGTAGTTGAGCCTCATGAATCAAAGACTATCTCTTGCCAAACTTGACACCCACTCTAAATAAATCCAAGCTTTGATGGCAAGATAAAAACGTTTGGATATTTGTGATCACTTACCCATAAGCAAACTTATCTTCCTCTTCAGGAGGGTAAAACTAATACTAAGCTCATTTGAAAATCCCCAAAGATTTTTGTTCAGACACCACCCATCTTCTTCAAATGAAAAGCTGGAAGAATCAGAATAAATATATCAAAACATCTGGTTTTCATTTCCTTGAAAATGTACATTAACTCCTTTTAAGTTCAGGCAAAGGTCTTTTGAAAGAGGCTAAGAGTGATATGAAGCCAAAAATGTGTATCTCATGGGATTGTAATATGAGGTTCTGGTTTCCCGTGTGCAAATATGCACACAATATTGTGAATGTGCCTCATTTCCTACAAGGGATCGATTAAGAAACCAGAGAATCTGGAAGCCTTGAGAGAGTTAAGGTATAGCGACTAGTAGTTTTAAAATCCTCCAATATCTATGAGTAACTTAGGTAGGACAGCTCCCCTAAGATTAGAAATCGGTGCACTCCTCCACTGCTGGTGGGGATGCAAATTGGTACAACCACTCTGGAAAGCAGTCTGGCGGTTCCTCCGAAAACTGGGCACATCACTTCCAGAAGATCCTGCTATACCACTCCTGGGCATATATCCAGAGGATTCCCCACCATGTAATAAGGATACATGCTCTACTATGTTCATAGCAGCCCTATTTATAATTGCCAGATGCTGGAAAGAACCCAGGTATCCCTCAACAGAAGAGTGGATGCAAAAAATGTGGTATATCTACACAATGGAGTACTATTCAGCCATTAGAAACAATGAATTCATGAAATTCTTAGGCAAATGGATGGAGCTAGAGAACATCATACTAAGTGAGGTAACCCAGACTCAAAAGGTGAATCATGGTATGCACTCACTAATAAGTGGTTATTAACCTAGAAAACTGGAATACCCAAAACACAATTCACACATCAAATGAGATACAAGAAGAAAGGAGGAGTGGCACCTGGTTCTGGAAAGACTCAGTAAAACAGCATTTGGCAAAACCAGAACGGGGAAGTGGGAAGGGGTGGGAGGGAGGACAGGGGAAGAGAAGGGGGCTTACGGGACTTTCAGGGAGTGGGGGGGCTAGAAAAGGGGAAATCATTTGAAATGTAAATAAATTATATCGAATAAAAAAATTAAAAAAAAAAAAAAAGAACTGGGCCTTGGCTCCTCCCTCTGCAGTCAGAACCAGAACTCTTCAGCAGGACTGACATAGTCACCAAGATTTTCCCTAATCTGCATTGTGGAATCCAGGAGCCCCTAGTTCCCCATAACTTCTTGGGTGAACATGCTTAATGCCTCAGATGGGTACCCATGTGCAAATAGCACGTAGCAAACTGTCTTGTGGCTCTGGTGAGGACAGTGGAATCCCAAGGATCAGAAGGCTTTTGCACGAGACTTTAGGTTGTAGGTGACCTTGATGGACTCTCACACATGGCTCATGAGCTTGGAGAGTCTTCCAAAGTGGAACAAAGAATGCAAGTTGAATAGCTGTGTGCTAAGTGAGAAGTGTTTGAAGTCACACAACTCTACTTCTACTCTCTCACAACCAAGTGCTCATCTCTACCAGAAAGATACAACCAAAGTCTAACAACCCTCCATCACTTTCAAATCAATCCAAACTACTGTCAAGCCACACTGGAAGTCTCACAATTGTTGTCTCACTACTGGTTTTTGTTTCCATCCTTGCTGTGTTGTAGTCTGCTTTGAAAGACTACAGAGCCTCTCAGGTGACTGCTATATCAGGTTCCAGTCATCAAGCACTTGTGGACATCCACAATAGTGCCTGGGTTTTGAAATTGTATATGGGATGGATCTCTAGGTGGGGAAATCTCTGGATGGCCTTTCCCTCAGACTCTGCGCCACACTTTGTCTCTGTATCTCCTCAGGGGGACACTCTCAGCCAGCCATTGAACTGAGCACAGGGTCCCCAGTGGAGGAGCTGGAGAAAGGAGCTGAAGGGGTTTGCAATGTCATAGGAGGAACAACAATATGAACCACCCAGTACTCCCAGAGCTCCCAGGGACTAAACCATCAGTCAAAGAGTACACATGGAATTACCCATGGCTCCAGATGCATAGGCAGCAGAGGATGGTCTTGTTGAACATCAAAGGGAGGAGAGGCCCTTGGTCCTGAGAAGGCTCGATGCAGCAGTATAGGGAAATGCCAGGACAGGGAAGTGGGAGTGGGTTGATTGGTGAACAGAGGGAGGGGGGATAGGATAGTGAATATTTTCCTTCTCTCTCTCTCTCTCTCTCTCTCTCTCTCTCCCTCTCTCTCTCTGCTTCTCTCTACCACTAACTCCCATCCCCTACTCTGAATAAACTCTATTCTATACTATGCCTGTGTGTGTGTGGTCCCTCAGGGGCAGAGGTGCCAAGGCAAAGGCCCGCCTGGACACCTTCCCCCACACCGCCTAGCCACACTCACCTAACCCCCTATACTCTCCCCTTTTAAGCCCTTTCAGATGATCTTCTGAAGATGGCACCTGTGATGAATAAGAGTCACATACATATGATAATACTTAAATATCACCTGGGTACATGCTGTTAAATATGGGGCTTTAAAAATTCCCTGGTAAACAAAAATTACAGAAAACCCAAGATGGCCTTATACAGTACATGGAGTCGCTACCATGCTGCTGCCTTTAAATGAATGTGTGTAGCACGCACAAAGTAACAACGAGCACGTAGCAAATTAACCAAATTGATGTTTGTAATGTCCAGGAAATAACTCAATAGAGAAATCCTTGTTAAAATTCTTAAGCAGGTACCCCTTCCCTATTGCAGCTTCTTATTCCAAGATAGGGAAAAAACGGAGTCAACATGTTAATTAATTTGAAGAATGCATAGAAATGAAAGGAGGTATTTGTAGAAAACCAACAATAGACAACAAAAAACCAAATGTGTCTTTTCTATCAGATAATCATAAAACTTGTATTTAGAACAAGAAATGCCAACCTTTTTTATCTCCCAACCTTGTAAGACTTTTATGTAAATATTTTACCTAACACACACACACACACACACACAAGAGAGCATGCACACAGTGTAAGGCCTTTATTTGCATTCCAGTAATTGGATGCCCTGGAGCAGTGACATTTCCCCTTTAGAACAGTGACTCCTTTGCCCTTCAGCCTTCATTTCCTGTGCTGCAGCTATTCAAGAGCAGCCAATTGAATGAGGCTGTGAGATCGGACTCCAGGCAACAAGGAAAAGACACCATCAACAACCGAGAATAAAATCCAATCAGACTTCTGCCTCTGTTCACTCTTCAGAATACACCCTCTTGATCCAGAGCAAAGGTTTGCCTTCTCAGACATTAAAAAATGAAAAAGACAAGAAAGATGGAGAAGGAAAGTGGGGAAGGTGAAGGAAGAGAGAGTGGGAGAGAAGTAGATGAGTGTTTGACAGATACTTGACATATTCCTTTCTCTTCTCTCTGTCTCTCTGTGTCTTTCTGTCTCTCTCTTTCTGTCTCTGTCTCTTTCCGTCACACACACACACAAACTCATACATGAACACACATTACAAAAAGAGAAAACGTTTATAATCTACTAAAAATATGTGGATGAATTCTCTGCTATCTTCTAGATGTGAGTACTGATAGAGTACAGATACAGTAGACCTATGAGTTACTCTAAACCCTGTAGAGATTCTTTGGGCAATTTCCTCTGAATCTTTTTGGTTAGGAGAGAACAACCATGAAGTAGATAGTTTCCAAATATTACAAAGTTCTGAATTATTTGTAAAACTTCTGTAGATTTTCTAACACCCCATAGTCTGAAAAGCATCAAGCAGCTAAGTTCAGCTGTCCTATGGATTCTCTTCCTCCTTTTCCTGCACTAATGTTAGATTTTAACTAGCATCCAATTTTATATCTATTTATATGTTACTACGCTAAAGCGTTTTTCCATCCCAGTGTTACTATCAAAAGTTCTGGGGATGAGAGCAAGACAAATGTAAAGATAGAACTGAATTGAAACAAAATGAGAAAGTTTATATTTTTAAGCTGAAAAATGTCCTTCTGCATTTGACCTTCTTTCAGGCTAAGTAAATCTGGGTGGAAATGGTGCAGAAGGGTTCTGAGCTTGAGTTCTCTATCTAGTCTGGGCACAATGACTAGCACACTTCACAGATAGCAACGGAAAGCCACTGGCATCCTGTTCCTTCTATCATCTGAAAGTTATGTGCTACTAAGTTCCTACCCCACAGCATGGAGCCTACAGAAACCCCAGAGGCCAAGTCCTATGTAAGTCTGAGAATCTTAGTTCCTTAAATGAAGTAGAACTCTCTTCGTCTAGTTTTATTTCCTGAATTTTCAATTTAATGTGTAGCAATAATTTATTGTATTTCCCAACCTTCTTGTGGAAATTTTATAGCCCTCTACTGTTCTTAAATTATTGCTAAACTGAGCTGCGTGTGGTGGTGCAGGTCTCTGGGCCAGCACTCAGAAGGCAGAGAGGCAGCTAGATCTCTGTGAGTTCCAAGCCAGTCAGAGTTACAGGGTGTGACGCTATCTTAAAAAATAAACTACAGGAGTCACAAGTCCAGAAGTTATTTTCTTCCAACTTCTAGCTTCTGTTTACTGATCCCTCCCTCCCGTAACTTTCGGTGGCTCAGGATCCTGCATTCTATAGTTCATGCTTGCCACAAGACAATGGTACCCAACCACCTCACTCAAAGTAGAAGCAACACACAAAAGTAGTAATGTGTGTATCACTAGTTCCCTAAGACCAGATCTTGAAATTCTCATCAACCAGAGGAGCAAGAAGGCTCAGCGGGTCAAAGTGCTTGTTGTACAGCCCTGACTATTTACCTATTTCATTCATGGTGGAAGGAGAGAATGGACTCCTGAAAGCCCTCCTCTGACCTTCCCATATGGAGTTGGCATGTGCTTATGCACTTATACATTTATACACTTATATACTAATACACAGAGCAATATGTAATTAATAATAATATAATAAATAAATAAAATTTAAATAGAAAAGAGAAACCTAAATAAATACATAATGAATATTTTTGTAACTTTACCTATAATCCCCCATTTCATTCATGACTCAAGTACAGGTTGGCAAAGCCACCATTTTAAAACCAGTGTGTTCCAGTAGTGCTGTGTGAGATCTGGGAATCTCATCTCTCACTTGTATTTTCTACGGTCCTATCTACAACCATGTTCCAGTATGTAAAGTTGGTTTTCTTGTTGAATCTTTGCTTTGCCTTTATTTCCTTTGTGTCTGCAGCTAAATCTGTGATATCTAATTCTATTCAATAGTGTTGTATATTTGTTATGTTTCTCCTTTTGTCTTTAAAGTTTCCTGTCTTTAAAGTCCTAGCCACAGGGTCATGCTCAAGGACCACAGTTTATACTTCTTGTGCTTTACTATCACTTCTTGGGTTGCTATGTAGATGATGCTGGAAATGTGCTTTGATGGATAGTTACCATTTTACCAAGATGAAGCAATGAAGATAGACTTTCATTCTTCAAAACTCTGCAAACACAGAGCGGATATTTGACTACTTTTCAATAGGGCTTTATAACCGTCATTTCTACTCACAAAGGATAACCTTTGTATGTTAATGGTCAACACATTGGAGCTGATTAAATCAAACTATCAAGTATTTGACTATAGTTTAGTTGCATAATTATTGTGCTGGTTACACCTGGAAACAAGGGAGGTCAACATTTTATTGTGCTCGTACAGGTGGCAGTTTTATTAGCAAGACAGAAAGAGCAAAAGAAAGGGGGGAATAAGAGAGTAAGATGCTTATTGTTGAATTTGGAGTGTCACTGAGAACAAGCAACCATTTCAAAATTGTTCCACTCAATTAATGATCACTGAGAGATTAAGAATAAAGGCAGATGGCATTCAGCTTGGGTCTGCTCATCTTTCTCATCATTTGCAGGTGAGTTTCCCATACCTCAGGTTTGAAGTTTCAGCTTCTGATTACTCACAGCAGACTAACTGTCCATAGCATATGCATTTATTACACTCTGATTATCCCTGGCTAGGCACATAAACATGTCATTCAGTATAAGAAAGATTGAAAGGTCTGAAATGATGAGCAGAAGATGGCATGAGAAACACCCGCAGGGAAACATAGTAATCAAACATTACAGTGTGTATGTAGATAATACATGAATGACCAGGAATTGTGATTCATGTCTGTGCTCCCAGCACTTGGTAAGTGAAGGCAGTTGAATCGGAAATTCAAGGTCATTCTCAGCTAAATCATAAGTTCTAGGCCAGCCTAGAATAAGTGAAAACATGTTTTTTTTTAAAAATATATAGTAGTAAACTCTTATAATGAAAAAATAGATTCAAAAAATATAGTAAGTATAGTGTAATCACATTTTTATAATATATACACTGCACTAAATAAGAATTAAGGATTATAATTGTTACTAATACATATTATCATGTAATGTTAAGACTACACATTAGCTTCATTAAATAATTTTTATATTTATATTGAACATAAATTTCTTGTCTCAGAAGGGGAAGAACAAAGGCTATTGAAGCAAACATTTTCTACAATAATTGGTGGATTAACATTCTCATTCATTCAATAAAATGACTCAAAATTATTCTACTACTTATCTTTCTAGACTATCCACATAATTATAAAGTTAACTATCTCAAGATATATACTTTTGTGCTTCAGTTAATAATGCCTTTCTTTTCATTTTTCTTATGGAAAAAACTAATTTGAAAATAATTTTTATTAATTAACAAATTAACTTTACATCCCAAACAGAACTTCCTCCTCTTTCCTCTTCTCCCTCTATGCTCCTGCTTTTGTCCTCAGAGAAGGGCACACCTCCCAGGGATATCAACAGGCCTTGGCTTATGACCTTGCAGTAGGACTAGGCGCATCTTCTTCTATTGAGGCAGGACAAGGCCATCCAGTTAGGGGAAAGGGATCCAAAGGCAGGCAGCAGAGTCAGAGACAGCCCCTGCTCCTGCTGCTAGAGGTCCCACATGAAGACCAAGCTGTGCATCTGTCATGTATGTGTAGGGGGACTAGGTGTGTCTTGTGCATGCTCTCCGGTTGGCAGTTCAGTCTCTGAGTTCCTGTGTGCCCAGGTTAGTTGATTCTGTAGCTTTACTTGTGGTGTTCTTGAGCTCTCTGGCGCTTTCAAGCCTTCCTCCCCCTCTTCCACAAGATTCCCTGAGCTCTGTCTATTGTTTGGCTGTGGGTCTCTGCATCTTTTTTCATCAGCTGCTGGGTGAGCCACTCAGATGACTGTTATGCTAACCCCTTCCATCTGCAAGTATAGCAGGGTATCATTGATAGCATTAAAGGTGGGATCTTTCATGGCATGAGACTCAAGTTGGGCCAATGATTGGTTAGCCATTCCCTCATTTTGTGTTTCTTCTTTCTCCCTGCACTTCTCATAAGCAGGAAAAATTATGGGCTGAAGGTTTTGTGACTGGGTTGGTATGCCTGTCTCTCCATTGGAAGTCTTGCCTGGTTACAGGAGGTAAAAGATTTGTATAAAAATGGAACTTAAAATGAAACCCAGTGGTTCTCAAAATACTAATGAATTCTACATGCCATTCCTAAATGCCAAGTGTAAGCTATCTGGATCTTCTGGCATGGTGCCTACCTCTGAATGCACACCAGACTCACCTGGTTGCTTGTTTAGTGACTTTGGTTTGTACAGCACAAGTTATGAACTGGAAAACAGTTGGCTCAGACCTTTCCTTGCTTGAGTTAATGAGATCAGATTTGTTGCTGACCGTTTTTTTCTCCAATTAGGAAGAGCTATTTACTAATGACTCCAAAATGGAGAATGTCTCCTAACAGGTCTTGAGGTTATGAAGGCTCCCCATTTAGATTGAGTCGAAAGATAGAGAAACCACAGCTTGAAAGAGGGGTTATCATCATCATACCAGTCCACTAATTAGGAAATAAAGAAAGGAGGGGGAAAGAACAGCAAGGAAGGAAAGGAGAGGGGGTGGAAGCTGTAGTGAGGAAGAGTCACGCGTATAACTGGATTATTACTAACCTGCTCTTGATAGTTGACAAATAATTAACCTTACAAACAAACAATATCATTTTTTATTTAGGGTAGAGTACTATCTCTAAGTCTACTTATCATGGACAAAATAATCTGATGTCTTATAAATTCCTTTCCTTTCCAGCACAAATTGTGTTGCTGTTGCTTTGAGTTCTGCCTTTGATAACACTTTGCTTTTGCAGTCCAGTAGACAGAAACCTACGAAGTAGAAAGAGATGGCAGCTTACTGTTCATGTTGTCCTGTCTCACGCAGCTTCTACACACTCCCATCCAGGATTCCGGGATTGGTTTTACTTTATATTTACCTCTACAAATAGCTGCCCTTCAATGAGTGATTTATTTCTTTTTTAAGGTGTGTGTGTGTGTGTGTGTGTGTGATAGCTGTAACAGACAGGAAAAAAATATCAGATTCCCTTTAAGATGGAGTTAAAGGTGGTTTCCAGCTGCTCCACATAGATGCTGGGAACCAAACCTGGATCCCCCTGTAAGAGCAGCTGTCTAGTGCACTTAACCCACTTAGCCATGTCTCCAATCTCAATTGGTTATTTTTGTTTCCCCTGACACTTTTATTTGTTATCTGCATATGTCCACCAGACTTCTTGAGTGAATTATACGCAGTCTCACTGGATGAATAATAGGGAAATGTGTGACCCAAGCAGATTGTCACATTCTTTCTTATGTACTTGTCATGACTCCTAAATAAAGAATGTCTCCTAACAGGTCTTAAAGTTATGAAGGCTCCACATTTAGATTTAGTCAAAAGATAGAGAAACCACAGCTTGAAAGAGGAGTTAGCATCACCATCCCACATCACTGAGATAATCCTTATGATGGGCACAAAACTTGTCAGTCATACAGCACATTATGCTTCATTTGTCAAGGAGGGTCTTCTTTCAGTATCTGAGTGGCGGCCACTGGCACGCTGTTGTAATAATGTCAGTTACATTTATTCATATGTGACATGTTTTCTTATTCACATATCATGTGTTGCTTATGCTCTCCCAGCTCCATCCACTAAAAGGGGAAAAAAAAGTTTCATGAGAACAGGGACCTTCTTTGGTTCATTTACATTGCTGAAAATTATTTGGGCTGCACAGTAAGTGCTGAAGAATAAATATGTGTGGCAACTCTCCTATCTGAAACGAGAATCACTAGACTATCTGGAGAGACTTCAGACATCAATGTGAATAATCTTTCTACCCAGTCCTGCTATTTCTTTCTAGACCAGTGGTTCTCAACCTTCCTAATGTTGTACCCCTTTAATACAGTTCCTCATGCTAAGGTAACCTACAAGCATAAAATTATTTTATTGCTACCTCATAACTATTTTGGCTACTGTTATGAATCATAATGTAAATGAATGATATGCATCCCCCAGTGGGGTTTCAAGCCCCGAGTTGAAAACCACTGTTGTAGACATAGTCAATGTCAACAGGAAACTAGACATGATGGACTGGTTTCATTAACCAACAGTACAAAATCTGTAACTCAGTTACACTATGTACATCAGTAGACAAACTCATGAACAGGATGTTGAAAACTGATCATAAACAAATATTCTGAAAAAGGCAATCAATATAACTTCATAAATTACTGAGCTTAACTTTAATTTCATGCCCATGAAGTTAGCCACATTGCTAAAATGTTACATTGCTCCTTTATGGTTCAAACCTAGCAAATATTATGTTAGAAGGCATGAAGCAGAAGAAGCAAGTTCATAAACCTTGTTTATTAAAAACGCATCTAAATAAACTGAGAGTATGAGTATTTAAGAACAAAGCTTTTCTGGGTGTATATAAAACTCAAGCTATATGCCTGAAAAATGTCACAACAAATTCTTAAATTGTTTTTTTTTTATTTGGCATCAGAAATGTTATCTGAAAGGTCACTTGATTTCCTGTAAATGCAGCTCTATGGCGTGATCCCAATAATAAGCAGCACATTCAGTGGTCGCCAGCTATTTAGTGTCACGCTGCATTTCAACAAAAGCCAATACATCCTGTGTGACAGGAAAATGGGTGGAGGACCTTGTGTATCGAACTTCCAGAAAACCTTGTTTGTAAGGCTGAGTTTTTGTGTCATAGTGTGAGCATCCAAAAAGTTTTGAGCAGGTCATGGATTTCTTTCTCTAGGAATGTTATCTTCAGAGAACACATTAAAGTTCTTTCCTTTAAAAAATATGTAATCAAGAAGCTGGGAGTCTTAGCAGCATGAAAGAATATTAAATAAAAGAAGATGCTTGATATTGAGTGATATTTATGAATCTATATGTAGTAAGAGAGCATATAGTCACTACTCTGTAAGTATTATTATTATAATAAAATAGTGTATGTGTGTGTGTGTGTGTGTGTGTGTGTGTTATGTATGTATTATTCCAGTGGAAAAGGAAATTGAAATGCAAAAGCTTTTTTTAATATCTCTTTTCTGAAGAGTTTTGAAGTCCCTAAATAGCAGAAGAGGCAAATCATAAAGATAAACCAATTTAATGGGTTTATTGAATATTAATATGAACAGATCATATGTTTTGTAGTTTCAAGTCAAAAACAATAGTAAGACAAGGGCATTCTTTCCCTTACATCCTCTATCATGACAAGGCCTGTGTCCCTGACTATCTGCCCAGCTGTCACTTGTTCCTGTCCTTGTAGTCCTTTTATCAGATCACCCAAATGAAATGAAAGTACTGATTGATATTCCCCTTGACCCAAGATGTTTCAGAAAACTGAAACAAAAACTGAAGAGTTCCAGATCTTACTATTGAGTGTGAGCATTTCAGAGACCTTCTGGTTCAGCTACACTGAAAACTCCCAAACATTCTTTTCCTTGCATTGTCTTAGCAGAATTTGATCCCTCTAAGTAGGGTAAATCACTGCCTGGCTCAATGACTTGTCTCAAGAAAACATCAGAGTTCCGTTCACATGCTAGCATATTCTTGGTATTTGTGCAACTTTCTATGGCTACCCCGGCAATTGAAATAGAGCGTCAGAGTATATGCTAGCTACAGAACCATGAGAGTCCCTAAAGACAAAGGGATTCCAGCTGAGAATTTGTGATCCTACATAGTTTTTGAGAAATATAGTAACTGTGCCGTGAGGTAGCAGAACCTTGGCCACTGACTGCTCTTTCTATAGCAGAATGCTCTAATGCCTGTATTTCCTGTTTGTATGTTTAAAATCTTTTAAAGTGTGATTTTGTGATTTTCTTTTCTTCTTCAACTTCCTTGATATTTCCACAAAAGAATTAAGAGTAGCTACAAAGGGACATAGTATAGAAATAATAATTATTCACCGGTTCTGAAGTTTCTCAATCTTCTGAACAAATTCTGAAAACTGTTCAGTGAAGGAACATTCCATCAACAGAGTCACCCAGTAGAAGACAGTAGCTAATTCCCTAGGTGGGCTACAATATGTCTCTTGACCTTCAAGGAAGGTGAAATTATACAACTTTAAAATATAGGAAAATCAAATTCACAGGGGCTTAATAATAGTAAACTATTTTCATGTCATCCCATGTTTATCCCTGCCAAACAAATGTGCTTTTGGGGACACTGTCAGCACCTTTTGACAAGATGGTTTCTTTTTTAACACGAGACCAAGAGCTTCACACAAATGTAACTTAGAACAGCTTATTTTAAGGTCATATTGGAGAGGTAGTGGATTCATCAAATATTCATCAAGGTCTGAAACTGAATTTGATTTTGTATAGCATGTTCACTTTATAGAATCATTTTTATTGAAACACTGTCAGAGTTCTGGACATGTGAGCGTCTACTCAAATCAATTCTTGTCTAGCTGGTCAACATAATGTGCAGCCAACCCTCTGCTGCTATCTATCTCAGAATGTGGGCCAACATGGCAGCCAAATCTTGACCTCACTAAACTTCACTGAGAGGGCTGTGGTTCACTGGAGTCAAGGGTCATGTTGGGGGACTACATGGTTTCAGGGATGTAAATCAATTGCTAGTTTTGTATAGGTACCTTTAGGAAATCTTTCCTCTGACTTCTGTCCTAAATTTGACTTATCCCACTCAATGTGTTATAAAGGTCTGAAGTTTAGAGGAAACTGTTACAAGCACTATTCTGAGGTGTAGTAGACAAAAAAAAAAAAAAAAAAAAACATGGCCAATAGAAAATCTTGGCCAATTCAGTCTTAGGACTCCATGGGTAGTTTTCCCAACCTTGTAGGAAGAAATTTTTACATATGTTAACAAATATCAAAAGTGTAAGTGGTTCCCATTTGGAGCTAGGAAGCAGCTGAGAGCTTAATATCTTTCTTCAGTGTTGGTGCTCAATGCCAAGTCTCAGAATCCAAGCAATCTACTCTCAAGGGATTACACACCAGGGGTTCCAGTGCCTCCTACCAGCACAACAGATGCCAAGCTATGTGGATCTAATACTGACAGCAAATCTCTCCCTTGCTTCAGTGTCCACTGTCCTCAGTGAACAAGGAATAATGGGTTTCATGGATCTAGGGGCATGGCTGATGCCACTAATGGGCAACGTGTTGGTACAGAACGAATTATCACTCATCCTCCCCTATATGACAATAAAGACCCATATACCTCGGAAATAAAGGACTTTTCTCAGCTGCCTTCTTCCCAAGCACCATTTGAGACATGATTCTCATTTATGTCTGCTTCCTCTCATAAGAATAGCATGATTCATTTCTGGCCCTTTCTGTTGCAGACAGCAGATGCCACCCATGTGTGAGACCTCCATGTGACATTTGAGTACCACAACAAGAATGACTAATGGCTTCGTCAGTAGTTGATATAACTTTTGATGTAGAAAAGGGGTAGCTTCTTTTGCCTAGACAAGAACGAAAACCTCCTGTGGTAAAGCCTTGTTTTACAAGCTCATGAGGATAGACTGAAGCCAGAGGATGGAAAGAAGCCCTATGCCCTTGAAGAAATGTTAAGATGAGAGAAATACGAATTCCTCAAAGCTGTTACTCGCAGGCCCTACTGGTAGAATCTGCTGTCCCTACTCTTTCCATCTGCCTTTTCCAGATGCAAAAGCTTCAGCCAACTTGCCCTGACAGCTTGGCTTCTCTTACTCTCTATCTCTAAAGGAGCCCTCCTTCCATCTCACCCTATGCAGCTGCTTACAAACTTCCATTACTAAGCCTGTCTGCCTTTCAACCTCAAACTCTGAAAGGATAACTACTGCTCCTTTTTCTCCCTTCATCTCTTCCCAGCAGCGATCTAGAGTGCAGCTCCTCTGTTCTGTATTCTCTAATATGATTGTCCTTGAGGTTCCTTCTGAGTCCATTTTTTAAAGTTATTTTATATATGAAACTAAGAGTCTACAAATGGACAGTGTGTCAGAATTCCTGAGGCTTAGGAATGGGAACAGTTCTTGGCCCAACATTGCTATCCAATTGCTCTCCACTACCACCTACCTCTGTAAATATCTGTATTGAAGAATAAGTCAAGTCTCCATTGTCTATAGCTTCTCAAGTCTGTCTGTAACTGCAATTCCAGTTGATCTGGTGCTATCTTCTGACTTTTGTAGGTACCAGAGACACATATGTTGTTCACATATATGCATGCAGACAAACCATCATATGCATTAAATGAATGAATGAATAATGTATAAAAAATTTTAAATTAGGCAGGATTCTAGCTTAGATCCAGTTCAGACAGAGATACATAAAATGATGCCTACTCAAGAAAAGAAAACATACACATGAAAATACCAAAAAGAAGGGAAAACTCTTATTTTGATGACTTTATACCAAAAGACAGATTTTAATAAACTTTCTTCCAGATTGAAAATTAGTGACCTGCCTATAGCATGCTACAATTTCAAAACCTGTTCACCTGCTTAGAGTTGCATTCAGGTGCTTCAGCTGTGCTCCCTAAAAGGAAGAATAATATGTATTACCACAACTGCATTATAAATGAAAACAGAATAATCAACAAAGTTTCTTCCTGATGTTCCAGTCAGTACTATTAGAAGGCATGTTGTTTCAAAGTTTACTTTCTAAACAAAGATATCCCGAAGCTGGCTTGATTTCTTAAGGGCTTTTGAGATCATCTGTTCCTGCATCAGTCATGAGTGATGCAAAACGTTGCCGCAACTGCTATTGTCATTTCTTGAGGTTTCCAAATGCCACTCTTCATTCCAAAAGCTTCCAACAGGTTGTACACAATGAGCAGGAAACAGATGCGTCCTAGTGATTTATTTAAATATTTTATGAGTATTTACTCCAGACAGAGAATGAAAATACCAGCCCCACAGAATGCAAATTCTGTACAAGAAATTCTCATTAAAATGTCCCCACCTTGTGGGTTCACAGACTGAAAGGCAAAACATAAAACCTCCAAAGCCAAGTTCTAGTCAAGCTTCCATTGATTGCCTTTGTGTCACTTGGTTTCTGAAAGCTATGGTAAGTCAGAAACGTTTATTTCTAATGAGGAACCTGGGAAATAAAGACTTAAAATTTGATGGCATAAATTCAGTTTATGAAATTATGAAATATCATGTACTTATATTACAGCTTTTTTTTGTTCCTGTGAGGTCTTATGAAGTTTCATAATTGCTTTTTAGTTTGGAAATAATCTTAAATCTTTGCAGGGTGGCAAAAGACAAATTCATTTAAAAGGCCATAACCAGGTGACAGTAAGAAGAAAGAGCTAAAATACTCTTTCACAAATTGTCACATAACCGAGTAAGTGGGTATTCTCAAATGACCACAGCTGTGTTCCTTCATGGACCACTGTATCACCATGGATTGTGTGCTAAGGTAGGTTAGAACACGTGCGTGTGCGTGCGTGTGTGTGTGTGTGTGTGTGTGTGTGTGTGTGTGTGTATGTGTGTGTGTGTGTGTGTGTATGTGTGTGTGCAATGTAATATATCTGGCTATGGCAGATGTAGACCATATCCATTATCTTCTTCACTTGCTCTCCACCCCCATTGTTTTTCAATTAAGTCTGGTTTTGGGGAGGGATTGTTTGGTTGTTTGGTTTTTGGTTTTTGTCTTTTTTTGGTGGTGGTGGTGGTGTGGTACTGGTGGTAGAATTTTTGTTTTGTTTCTGTCTTAACATACTCACTTTACATCCAGTTCACTGGCCCCCTCCTGGTCACACCCTGCCACAATCCTTTCTCCCCCTCCCCCCTCCCCATCTCCTCTGAGCCAGTGGGGACCCCTTTGAATATCCCCCAACCCTAGCACTTCAAGTCTCTGCAAGGCTAGGTGCATCTTCTTCCACTGAGGCCAGACAAGGCATCCCAACTAGAAGAATATATTCCACATACAGGCACCAGAATTTATGGTCGAAACCTCTGCAATTGTTCAGAACCCATAAGAAGACCGAGCTACACATCTGTTACATATGTGAGGAGAAGCCTCGGTCCAGCCTGTGTTTTATCTTTGGTTGGTGGTTCAGTCTCTGAGAGACCCAAGGGTTCAGATTAGTTGACTGTTAGGCTTCCTGTGGAGTTCCTATCCCCTATGGGGCCCACAGTCCTTCCTCCTATTCTTCCATAAGAGTCCCTCAAGCTCCATCCACTGTTGGGGTCTCAAGTTGGGCAGGTTATTGGTTGGCTGTTCTCTCAGTCTCTGTTCCATCCCCCCGTCCCTGCATTTCTTGTAACAGGATAAATTTTGGGTTGAAAGTTTTGCGAACGAGGTGTCCCTAGCATTCCATTGAGGTTTCTGCCTGGCTACAGAAGGTGTCCTCCTCAGGTTCCATATCCCTAATGCTGTGAGTCACAGATAAGGACACACCCATTGATTCTTGAATACCCCCTGCATCTTATCCCAACTGTCTTAGTTAGAGTTTTACTGCTGTGAACAGACACTGTGACCAAGGCAAATCTTATAAGGACAACATTTAACTGAAACTTGATTACAGGTTCAGAGATTCAGTCCATTATCAGGGTAGGATCATGGCAGCATCTAGAGAGTGATGTGACTGGAGGAGCTGAGAGTTCCACTCTTGGTCTGAAGGCAGCTAGGAGAAGACTAGCATCCAGGCAGCTAGGTTAAGGGTCCAAAAGCCCATGCCCATAATGACATTATTCTTCCAACAAGGCCACACCTTTTCCAACAAGGCCACACCTCCTAACATTGCCACTCCCTGAGCCAAGCATATACAAACCATTATACCAGGTCTTTGTCTATTCCTGGAGATGCCCTTTACCTCCCCACCCTTGTCAGTTGCAAATTTCCATTCATTCTCATGGCCATCAGGCCATCCCTCCGTCCCACCCTACATCTGGTCCTGAGTGCCCCACTCTCCCCAAATCCCTTCCCCATACCCTCTCCTACCCACTTTCCTTCTTCAATCTGCTCCTATGGCTATTTTACTCTCCCTTCTAACTGAGATTTAAGCATCCTCACTTGTGATTTCCATCTAGTTTAGCTTCTTTGGGTCTGTGGAGTATAGCATGGATATCCCATATTTTATGGCTATTATTCACTTATAAGTGAGTACATACCATGTATGTTCTTTTAGGTCTGGGTTATCTTACTCAGGATGGTATTCTCATGCTCTATTTCCCTGAAAAATTCATGATGTCTTTGTTTTTAATAGCTGAATAGTATCCATTGTATAGATTAGCTTATTATCTTTATCCATTCTTCAGTTGAGGGACATCTGGATTGTTTCCAGTTTCTGGCAATTACAAATAATGCTACTACGAACATAGTTGAGCAAGGGCCTTTGGAGGATAGTGGAACATCTTTTGAGTATATGCGCAGGAGCAGTATAACTTGGTCTTGAGGTAGAACTATTCCAAGTTTTCTGAAAAATTGCCAAATTGATTTCCAAAGTGGTATACAAGTTTGCAATCCCACAAGCAATAGATGAGTGCTCCTCCTTTTCCACATCCTCCCTAGCACATGCTGTTACTTGAGTTTATTTTTCTAACACTTCATAAATTTGCATATCATCTTTGCACAGGGGCCATGCTAATCTTCCCTGTACCATTCCAGTTGTAGTGTATGTGCTACCAAAGTGAGCACTCACTTGAGTTTTTGATCTTAGCTACTACAGTAGGTGTAAAATAGAATCTCAGAGTTGTTTTGATTTCCATTTCTCTGATGACTAAGGACTTTGAACATTTCTTCGAGTACTTCTTGACCATTCAAGATTCCCCTGTTGAGGAATTATCTGTTTAGTTCTGTGCTCCATTTTTAAATTGGGTTATTTGGATTGTTGGTGTCTAACTTCTTGAGTTCTTTATAACGTTTAGATATTAGCCCTCTGTCAAATGTGGGGTTGGTGAAGATCCTCTCCCAATCTGTAGGCTGCCATTTTGTCCTATTGACAATGTTCTTTGCCTTATGGAAACTTTGCAGTTTCATGAGGTCCCATTTATTAATTGTTGTTCTCAAAGCCTGGGCCATTGGTGTTCTGTTCCGGAAATTATCTCCAGGACCAATGTGTTCAAGGCTATTTCCCATATTATTTTCTAAGAGATTTATTGTATTTGGTTTTATGTTGAGATCCTTGATCCACTTGGACTTGCATTGCGAACAGGGTGACAAATATGGATCTATTTCATTCTAGTACACATAGGCATCTAGTTAGACCAGCACCATTTGTTGAAGATGCTTTCTTTTATCCATAGTATGGTTTTGGCTTCTTTATCAAAGATCAAGTGTCCATAGGTGTTTTGGTTTATTTCTGGGTCTTCAACTCAATTTCATTGATCAACATTTCTCTTTCTGTACCAATACCACACAGTTTTTATCACTATTGCTCTGTAGTACAGTTTGTGTTCAGGGATGGTGATTCTTCCTGAAGTTCTTTTATTGCTCAAAATTGCTTTAGCTATCTTGGGTTGTTTTATTTTTCCATATGAAGTTGAGAACTGCTCTTTCAAGGTCTACAAATAATTGTGTTGGAATTCTTATGTGGATGGCACTAAACCTGTAGATTGCTTTGGGTAAGGTGGTCATTTTTACTATGCTAATCCTCCTATCAATGAGCATGGGAGAGCTTTCCATCTTTTGATATCTTCTTCAATTTCTTCCTTTGAGCAGGGTCTTGAAGTTCTTGTCCTATAGATCTTTCACTTGCTTGGCTAGATTTACAACATGATATTTTATATTATCGTGGCTATTATAAAGGGTGTTGTTTCCCTACTTTCTTTCGCTGTCAGTTTATCATTTGTAAAAAAAAAAAGAGAGAGAGAGAGAGCTACTGATTTCTTTGAGTTAATTTTGTATCTAGCCACTTTGTTGAAGGTGTTCATCAGCCTTAGGAGTTCTCTGGTAGAATTTTTTGGGTCACTTATGTGTACTATCATATCATCCACAAACTGATAGTTTGACTTCTTCTTTTCTGATTTGTATCCCTTTGGTCTTCTTAAGTTGTCTTATTGCTCTGGTTAGAAAGAGGGCAGCACTATTTTGTTCCTGATTTTATTGGAATTGCTTTAATGTTTTCTCCATTTAGCTTGATGTTGGCTACTAACTTGCTGTGTATTGCTTTGATTATGTTTATGCATGTGGCTTGTATCCCTGATCTCTCTAACACTATAAACATGAAGGTGTGTTAGATACTGCCAAAGCTTTTTCAGCATCTAACGAGATGATCATGTGTTTTATTTCTTTTAGTTTATTTATATGGTGGATTATGTTACTAGATTTTTGTATATTGAACCACCCCTGCATTTTTAGGATGAACCCTACTTGATCATGATGGATGATGCTTTTGATGTGTTTCTGAATTCAGTTTTCGAGTATTTTATTTGAGTATATTTCCATCAATGTTCTTTATGAGTTATAGGGCCATTTACATAGTTTGCTGATCTCGAGTGTTATCTTTCTAGAAAATCCTCCATTTTTTAAAGATTTTCCAATTTTGTGGAGTATGTGCTGCTGAAGTGGGACCTAATGATTTTTTGAATTTCCTCATTTTCTGTTATGTCTCTTTTTCTATTTCTGAGTAGTTAGTCATTTACTGATATTGTTTCCTACTGAACCTGTGACTCACTAATTTATCTAGACAAGGACCTTCCTGTTTCTACTTCTCAGTGATGGGATTTTAACTATGTACTGCTGCGCTTGGCTTTTCACAGGGAAGCTTGGGATCCAAATTCAGACCTGTACGCTTGGGTAGCAAGCACTTCACCATCTCAGCTATGTCTCCAGCCCCACTTTCTTTCTTTTTAGAGTTCCCTAATCATATATATGGAATGAAAATACATGGTCTGTTCTACATACACAGCCCTGTCACTCTTAGTGGTTCTAGGGTTTTTTCATGCTGAAACATATGTTAGAACGGTATTTCTTTTCAGGGTTGAATATCACTACATTATATCAATATACCATGTTTTCCCATTCATCTACTGATGAATATTGGCATTGTTTGTAGTATTCCATCCTTGTGAATAATGCTGATATTTGTCTATATGACTTTGTATGGCAAAATGTCTTCTGATGTGAGTATCTACTAAGAGTGGAATTAATTGGTTGTCTGAAAATGCCATGTGAGCCTTATGTCGAACTTTGAAAAACAAGGAGACTTTTGAAAATTGGTTGTACTATTTAGAATCTATGGAGCCATAGGGATAGCTCAGTGGTTAAGAGCAATCATTGCTTATAAGTTTAATGCCCAGCATCCATATGTCAGGTCACAACTGTCTGATGCTGTCTTCTGACATAAATTTGCAAATATACATGTAAAGTTTCAATATACATAAAATACATAAATAAAAAATATAAAAAAGTATGTATGTGTGTTAATTTTTCTACACATTGCCTAATTTTGTTACTGTCTCATAATCATGCTTGATGGTCATGAAGTGGTAGTTTTTCACATTAGAGAATGATGTTGACATATTTTCATATACTTTTTGATAATTGTTATTGTCTTCTCATTTAAATAATATTTTTAAAATTATTGAATTACACATTATTACTAGACACGTATAGATTAGTGATTTGCAAACCGTTTCTCCACTAGTGTAGCATTTATTTCCTTTTTTGATTGTCTAACATTTTTGATGATGGATTTTGAAGTATATCTTTCAAATTGTACTAAAAAGCATTTTGTATTTTTTTAACACTTGTGTTATTGCCATTGCATCTAAGAGACTACTAACTAATCCAAAGCAGTGAGGATGTATTACTGTGTTTCTAGTAAGCATCTTGTAGTGTTGTTTTTATATTTATGTTTATGATTTATTTGAGTTAATATTTGTGGATAGTTTAAGAAAAGTACCTCTACTCCTGCATTATTGCCTCATGTTCTGTTGAGTAGATAGTTTATGATAGTTTATAATACACTATAGTATTTGCTTTGTGCCTACTTTTGCATGCTTTTAAATCTAGTCTCTTCATATTGGTCTTGCAACCTGGGCAAATTTTAGTAATATATAATACCTTTGCTCAAATACAAGCTCACCAGCCTTCCATATCACTATTTCCATTCCATCTTTCAGACCATTACTGACATATAAATTGTATTAATTTATGTACATTGATAGGTTTATAATTATCATACTGTATAATTTCTGTTTATCCCTTTGGTTTTTATTTTGCTTCTTTCTCAACATGGCCTCAGCTCTGTAGAGCATTCAAGTCTCCATTATGTAATTATTCTTCTGTTTCTTAAATTCTGGCATTACAGATGTGCCCATTTCACTTATGACATCTGCTGTCTCTTGAATCTTTTAAGAATTGTAAATAAAAACAGGCTTTATTATCTTTTACACTTATGAATGTTGAGTTCGCTTTATTGATGTTCTTTCTTCTTTAATGTAAATTTGAGTTACTGCCAAGTGTCTTTTCAGAACGGAGGGTTTCTTTAGCATTCGTTATAGAACAGAGATACTAGCAATAGTTTCTTTCAGAATTTACTAAGACCTAAGAATATCTGAATTTCTCAGCTCTACTCCTGGACAATCTTGTTGCACTTGATTAAAAGTCTCTCTCTCTCTCTCTCTCTCTCTCTCTCTCTCTCTCTCTCTCTCTCTCTCCTCTCTCCTCTCTCTCTCTCTCTCTCTCTTTTTAGAAGGCTTTACTCTGATAATCATGGTGTCTCATGAGAAATTGTTTCTTAATTTTAGGGTCTCCTTATGTAGTAAGAGTGTGATTGCTACCTTATTATGCCCTTTTCGACCTTTGACAGTTGACTGTGAGTCAAGATGTGGATCTCTTTAGTTTTTACATAGAATAAGAATTTTAATACTTTTCATCCTATTGAGTAAGGTTGTCAGATTGTACTTTATTAAACATACTTTCCTGTTCTAATTTTCTCTCCTCTCTTCTGTGATTCTCATCACATATATACTAACACTTTCTTTTCTTTCTTCCTTGATTTCTTTATTTCTTGCCTGCTTCTTCTCTCTTGTCTCTTCCACACACTGAAAACTCTTCTTTGATCTATTTGAAAATGACTAATTCTTTTCTTCTGAAAATTCAAATGTTGTTCCGTTTTCCTTGTAATTTTTTGATTATTAGATACTACACCTTTCAACTTCTAGCTTTTGAAGATTTATCTTCATTACTTTTAATTATGTGTAGGTGTGTGTATCTACACACACACATTCAGGTGCTCTCTGAGCCAGAGGTGTCAGGTTCCATAGAGCTTGGAGTTACAGATGACTGTGGACTGTCTGATATGTGAACTGAGTATACAATTCATTTTCAGGAAGAGCCACAAATACTCTTAACCAAGCCAACTCTCAAGCCCCAGCCTTCCGATTTCTTATTTTCTATTATTATATTTCTTTTCTTGATATTCTATATTTAGTGAGATTTCATTAGCCTATGTCTATTCTTTGTATTTTTGTTAGAATTTTAAAGCTTTAAAATTTTTTCTTTGTTGTATGTGGTGGCAGACAGCTCTAATACCAGCAATAAGGAGAGAGAGGCAGGCGAATCTCCATGAGTTGCAGTCCATTTCAGTTTATGTAGAAAGGTCGAAGCAAGCCAGGGCTACACTGGGAGACTTGTCCCAAAACAAACAAACAAACAAACAAACAAACAAACAAAGATTCTTTGTAAAAAGTTTCAACTATTCATGGAACCTGTTTTACAATTTTTTTTCTAGTAAGTCCAAGGTTTCCCCATTGTTGGTCAAAAGAATGGAGTCTGAGCTGTATCTCAGGCCTAGGGTGGAGATATAACTTTCTGAATAGCCAGGAAGATTGTAAGATTACTATCTAGCAGGAGCCTTTCAGATAAAAAACAAAGACCATTATTTCCTTCCCTTAAGACATAATCCAAATGAGTCTGTCATTTACCTGGACTGGAATGCACCATTCAGGAAGCTATCTGTTCCAGATATTTTCTAGAAAACAGTATAAGGCCTCTGGAAATGGCAGTAAGCAACTGCAGGCCCAAGTGTATAGGACAGAGAGCAGGAGTGTCAGAAATCCTACGCCCACATGAAAGTATGCCTGCTAGTTAGAAGTCTATCTAAACATACAGATCTGCATTTTGTGATGTTTCTTGTTACCTTGTAATGAATCTTACCCATTGTCTACACTACACTCTGTAGATCTCACCTGAATTACTTCAAAAATGATCACAAGAACCAGGGAGCCCAGCAAGATGAAGCCAGCAGGAGATGTGGTTCCCCTCTCAACTAGGCTGAGAAAAGGATAATAAAAATGAGTTTGAAGATTTTACAAAAGAGTCACATAAATATCCAGTTCCCACACTGACCCAACTAACTTCATTGTTCCTTTTGCTTTCCCCTCTACTCTGAGTCATCTCTTTTATTTGTGAGTAACTTGAATTCTAGATGTCAGGCTCTGATTCCCAGTGACACACCAAAGTGCATGCTGGCCTCCAGCCTCTCGTACTTCCTGTCTCTTCTCAACCCTTCTCAGCTCTTCTAACACCAAACTTCTCTACCTCCTAGGATTCCCTCCAGCTTCTTTTTTTCCCATATAAACCTGACATTTCTGCCATATTTTCCTTCTCTCTCTCTCTCTCTCTCTCTCTCTCTCTCTCTCTCTCTCTCTCTCTCATCTTCCTCTTTTTTCCACCCCTACACACACACACACACACACACATATACACACATACACACACACATACACACACACCACACACACACACACACACACACACACACACACACAGGTCCAGTCTGCTAGCCATATTCAGTTTACCACTCTCTCTTCCTGCTCTGGACTCTTCCAGATGCCTCTGGCTGTACTCTCCCACATATCTGTAATAAAAGACCTTCCTGTCAACTATATCTTGGTCAAGTCCTCAAGCTTATATATTAGGAATAGTAGGCTTGGTTGACAAACATGTTTTTGACAAGGGACTAAACACAGTCCTAATTGGGAAAAAAAAAAAAAAGCCCAGGAATGAGATCAGGCAAAACAGACCAGTTACCCCAGGAGAAGAACCAAAGGGACCCTCCGGCAGTGGAGGATCTCTCTTTTCTGGAATTTTGCAGAACCAGTCTTGAGATAGTGATCAACCAGGTCAAGCTTGACCAAGCTTACCTTCAGTGTCAGCTGTGAACATTTAATTGAAATCTCCAACTCATGCCTTTTGTCTTTTTGCTCTATAGAGCCTGAAAGTAATCTTGTCAGGTCTGCGGAACTGAGTCTCTTCATCTCTTTCTGCTATGGCCATACTGATTAAAACCTTCCTCTGTGCTTCACCACTGCTCATCTCTTTGATTGACATATATTGGGTAGAAGTTCACAACAGTGTGTTGAGATCCCTGGTCTTGTGCTCTGAGGTTCCAGCAACACAAGGAAGCCAGGTGCCAAACACATATTGCTTCTAGCTTTCCAGGTTTTGTTTCTAAGCACTTAAAGATCCATTTTTTTGTGAGATATCAAATAATCATTTCCAGGCTAGTTAAATATAAGTTGGCTTTTAGTAAATATATCACAGCTGCTTTTGCTCAGTTGTGACTCAGGTGAAGACCTCAATAGGGCTTGTTAGGTATATAAAAACAAAGTGGGCAGAAGAAAATAAACGATTTCCTCTTGACTTATATTTATATGCAAATTTTTAGGTTGCTTGAGGCAGCCTACAGTATTTAACCTTGTGCTGTAGTCACTGGTATTACCATGCAATAACTGAGGTGATAGATAGGCAAACATGAAAGCTAGCTATATGGAGTCCTGCTATAAAGGATGTTTTCTGTTTATCCACATAGCAAAGGGTAGAATCATGAATAGCAGGCTGAAGAAGTTTCTTTGATATTGCCATTATTCTGGTCTTGTTTATATAGCCATTTCTAGGAGAGACTGTTTCACAGCAGACTTCCTGGTATTCCAGCTCTTACAATTTTTTCTCCTCTTTCTGAAATGTTCCCTGAGTCATATATGGAGGAGCTATGATGCAGATATAACCTTTGGGGCTGGCCTCCCAATAATTTGTTGATCTCTGTAATGTGCCAGTTGTGGTTTCTTCTGGTGGTCTTAGTTTTCTGTAAAGAGAGGCTTCTGTGATCAAGGTGTGTATACATACACCTGGGTAAAAGGATACAATTTAGAATGTAGCAAGAAATGATGATGTGGGAAACACACTAGTCAAGAGGGGATTTTAAATGAGGAGGAGTAGAGGGAGTCAATACTAAAGGAGGAGGGGAAAAATCCAATGGTGCTTATGTTTTTGTTTTCTTTTTTCTTTATTTTGATTGACAGGTTTTGACAACTTCAAGTGTCTCTTATTACAATAACTTACTATTTTAGTCATGTACTCTTCCTTTACATTGCAATAGAGCTTGCACAAAAGAAAAAGTCAAAGCAGAGATCGGGAGAGGACAGCACTAAATTGCATTTTAAGATTGGAACCTGTGATGGCTTATATTGATTGGCAACTTGACGTTATCTTCTTCGAGTTCAGTGTACAAATCTGGACAGATTTCATAAATTACATTGATTGCAAGTGGCATCATTCCATGGGCAGGGCTCCCTGAGACCACGAAAATAAGAAAGTAAGCTGAGCACTGGCATTCACAGCTCTTTGCTCTTCCACTTGGGCTACAGAGTGACCAACTGTCCTCCAACTCCTGCCACCGCATTGTCCCTACTACTACATGTTATCCTCTCCAACTACAACCAGATCTTTGCTCCTTTAAGTTGCCAAGAATTTTGTCATAACAATGGGAAAAAAAGTAATTCAGAAAATCGGTCTTGAGAAATGGGGCCATTCATGCTATAAACAAAATCACGTGGTTCTTAAAGCTTTGGAATTGGATTGTGTGGAGACTGTGGAAGAACTTGAAACTTTAAAATGAAAACGGCCAAGAATGCTGTGAGCAGAGCATTCTTAGTGGGCTATTTTGGTGCAAGTTTGATTGACAAGAATGTTGAGAGAAATGTGGGCGATAGGAACCTGGTCCATAGAGAGGGCGATGAAAACTCTCAAAAGAACTGGTCTGGGGGCAGTTCTGATGATATTCTGACAAAGAACTCATTCTGCCTGTGCTCTGAAAACTTGAGTGAGAATGAATTTAAATGGATTAGTTTAGCAGTGGAACTGCCAAGATGAGATGTCCATTAGTTACTGTTCACAGTTACTGTTCATTGTTATTTCCTAGGTCTTCAGTGGGAGAGAGCAAAGGGTAGAAGAGAGGACTGGAAAACTGTGACATGTGTCAAGGATAGGGCACAAGAGTTTTGGATGTGAGTAAAGTATCTGGGATGGCAGATTAGTATGAAGGAGAGAATGAGTCACTGTACCCTGAGACAATAAGAGGAAAGGTGCCTTGAGGGATGTCTCCTCAACTGATGTCTCCATCTTGTGAAAATCCAGTCATCTGAGTGGAGAGAGAAAATGCAGATGAAGAACGCTGCTGCAGGGAGTCCCTGCTCAGGAACAGCTGTCCTGGGAAGCATGTCACCAGGGTCATCCTGGAGAGCACACAGAGACCAACCCAATTGGGTTCCCAGAGTGAGCTGGCAGGAGAATCTGGCACCATCATCCATGTGGTACTGGCTTGACAGCATGAAAGATGCAGGCGAGAGGGGGTCATGGAGTCCTTCTCTAAAGTGTCCTATGCTCTTTTTGACCTCTAGAACTCTCCACCCACTTCCCCCAATTCTAGACTTCTGTGTTTATTATCTTTACCTATTGATTTTTACTTATCCTATGTTCTTGAGGACCTGGTATAATTAGAACATGTATCCCACACATGTGTTTCTGGGTAGCTTCTGAATTTACTTGTTAGGACTCATCACTTCAACATCTCTGAATCCTTAAGTCAGAAGAGGCCTCTGGAAATAACTTGATGAATGTTGGAATGGGTTATATGCAGTCAAATGTTGGAGGGCAAATGTCTGTGGTTGACTGTCTTGATATAGATATTTTAGAAGAGTACAGCAGATCATTACTTGTAAAAACAAACTATTTGACCATCATTTCAGGATTGAACAATAAACTTCCCTTCCCTTGAACTACTTTCTTAAAAATTAGAGACAAAAGGTATTTCCCAGTAGATGTATTTAATGACCCAGTCTTGCTGTAAGGAATACTGATGCTTTATTTTCTTGATATCATCGTATTACCTTTAAATGTACTTACTTCATTTAACTTTTTAGAAGTTGGTAAAAGGGGAAAGCGCTAAGCCAACCTGGTCAAACCATCCTAGAACTGCCTAAATGCATAGTGTAATAAAATAACAGAGACTTGTATTTCAAATTAAGGGACCCTTCAGTGCAGCTCAACTGCTTCTGGCCATCATTGGTTTTCATTCTGAGTCATAGCGTGCCACGAATAGAGTATTCCTGCCAGGGTACCACCCTGGCACAGCCTCTCTTCAGCGGCATAGTGTGTCACTCATGGTGAAACCAGCCAAGCAGTCAAGGGAAGCTTTATCCAGTGTCAAGAGCTAAACTACCCTCATCAGGATTCTGAAGCCAAAGAATTTTTTTGCTTTTGTACCAGTGGCTCAAATGCCTTTGGACATGGTTTCTGGCACAGATACGTTCAGGAAATGGGGAGGGAGGAACACCTATTTAAGTGAAAAAACACTCACGCAAGAACATTACGCAATAACAGAAAACAAATGGTTGGCTAGTGGTGAAGTCTGAGCTCTCTCCATTGCTGGGACTTGGTTTGGTTGTAGAGGGAACAATCGAGAATTTTCAAGGTGTAAACACATCAATGAATCTAGACTGCATAACTTAATAGGCTTAAAACAAAGCATGCCAATGTTAGAATTGAGGGCAGACCAGTTATTTTCTGTTTCTAGTTATAAGTGAAAGATGTTAATGGACAGCAGATTTGCAGCAGAATAACAACCTTGCTGCTTGGTGGTTTCACCTCAGAAGAAAAAAGTGCTGGAAAACAGTCTGCAGAAGAACCTAAAGAATGAGTCAGCCACACCCTTTACCTGTGTGGGTTCTCCCAATTAGTAAGCACCATTGCCTGGACACTACCCTGATCGCTTACAGATGATAAAATCTAAAGTGTTACCGACTCTGGGGCTGGAGAATGTAGCTCAGTGCTAGAGCACCAGTCTAGCAAAGGCAAGGCCCTGAGTTCAAGCCCTAGTACTGCAACAAAATGAACACAACTTACAATTTTAAGTTATTAGTCAGGGGGTGATGGCACATCCCTTTCATCCCAGCACTTGGGAGACAGAGGCAGGCAGATCTGTGAGTTCAAGGCCAGCCTGGTCTACAGAGTGAGTTCCAGCACATCCAGGGCTATACAGTGAAACCCTGATTCAAATATATTTGTATGTATGTGTGTATATATGTATGCATGTATATGTATATATACATATATAGTGTATATATATATATACACATAAAGTATGTGTATGTATATATATATTAAATTAAACAAATAAAATTAAATTGTACGGACTTATTGTAGAAGGCAACACAGATCTAGACATTCTATCTACAACTGAATCTTCAGAGTTGTCAAGGAGTGGGATGAGGGTACATTTTGATGATACCTTATAAATGTGGCAGTTAATAGTATCGGCGGAAGTGGGTACAAGTTTTTCCTGGGTGGTATAGCTGTTGCTAAGTTGCCCCTTTTCCAGCAAAAACTGACCCCACCCACGTTCATGCAGCAACCATAATTAAACTCAGCACGTCACATATGGGCGGGGCTGTGAGGGTACTACCTGGGTTCAAGGTTTTGGCAGAGGTGGAAAAGATGAGAGAATAATAGAGGGTGAAAGGTGATCAGAACTCATTACAGGTACAGACTTTTCAAAGCATTATTTTAAAGAAAAATATCATGAAACGGAAAGAAGTATTTGAAGGCTCAGTATAAACTTTACACACACACACACACACTTCTAATTTTCTTCTTAGTTTTTCTTCAATGTGGAACAAAGGTTAAATAATTTACTATTGTGAGCACCTTCTGTACCTTGTGGTGATAGGCTTTGTCCTTTGCCAAGGAACCCTCCTACTCTCCAAATCTTCATGACACTTGCTATTTTAGTTTTTTTTTTTTAATCCCTTTGACAGCTAGCTAATTTGAAAAGCAAACTGTGTCAGTGTTATAACAGTTCGGTACCTTAATGTATATCCATTTTGTAAGCTTATCTAATGGATAATTCCATGATTTCTAGTAAATATGCCAAAGGTAATTTAAGAAATAATAGGAGTTGATGGAGAGTTTGGGGCAAAAGTCCCCCACGTTCCCCTCCTGGTGGCCATCACAGTGTGATTGCTTTCTATAGTGTCCGTCACATAGGGACGGTCTAAGTTTGTGCTGTTGACCTAATGGCCATTCATCTACAGTGAGGAGGAAGAAGAATATTTAGTAGCTCAGGAGCATTTAATTCAATCCAACCATTGTGCTGAGCACTTGGAGGTTGTCTCATTTAGTCCTCACTCCAGTCTTCAGGGAGCAGAGCTATTTACATTAGAAAACCTTCAGGTACTTGAGGTACTAGCTCGGGCAATTAGACAAAATAAGGAGGTCAAAGGGATACAAATTGGAAAGGAAGAAGTCAAACTATCACTATTTGCAGATGATATGATAGTCTACCTAAGTGACCCAAAAAACTCCACTAGAGAACTCCTACAGCTGATAAACAACTTCAGCACAGTGGCAGGTTATAAAATCAACTCAAGCAAATCAGTGGCCTTCCTATACTCAAAGGATAACCAGGCTGAGAAAGAAATTAGGGAAATGACACCCTTCACAATAGCCACAAACAGTATAAAGTACCTTGGGTGACTCTTACCAAACATGTGAAAGATCTGTATGACAAGAACTTCAACACTCTGAAGAAGGAAATAGAAGACCTCAAAAAATGGAAAAACCTCCCATGCTCATGGATCAGCAGGATTAATATAGTTAAAATGGCCATTTTGCCAAAAGCAATATACAGATTCAATGCAATACCCATCAAAATCCCAACTCAATTCTTCATAAAGTTAAAAAGAGCAATCCTCAAATTCATCTGGAATAACAAAAAACCCAAGATAGCTAAAACTATTCTCAACAACAAAAGAAATTCTGGGGGAATCAATATCCCTGACCTCAAGCAATATTACCGAGCAATAGTGTTAAAAACTGCATGGTATTGGTACAGTGACAGCAGGCGGATCAATGGAACAGGATTGAAGATCCAGAAATGAATCCACACACCTATGGCCACTTGATCCTCGACAAAGGGGCTGAAAACATCCAATGGAAAAAAGATAGCCTTTTCAACAAATGGTGCTGGTTCAACTGAAGGTCAGCATGCAGAAGAATGCGAATTGATCTATCCTTGTTTCCTTGTACTAAGCTCAACTCCAAATGGATCAAGGACCTCCACATAAAGCCAGACACTCTGAAGCTAATAGAAAAGAAACTGGGGAACACCCTTGAGAACATCAGTATAGGGGGAAAGTTCCTGAACAGAACACCAATAGCGTATGCTCTAAGATCAATAATTGACAAATGGGACCTCATAAAATTACAAAGTTTCTGTAAGGCAAAGGACACCATCAAAAGGACAAATCGGCAACCAACAAACTGGGAAAACTCTGGGGTACAGAGTTAAACAAAGAATTCTCACCTGAAAGACTTCAGATGGCTGAGAAACATCTTTAAAAATGCTCAACTTCATTAGTCATCAGGGAAATGCAAATCAAAACAACCCTGAGATTTCATCTTACACCAGTCAGACTGGCTAAGATTAAAAACTCAGGAGACAGCAGGTGTTGGCGAGGATGTAGAGAAAGAGGAACACTCTTCCACTGCTGGTGGGGTTGCAAATTGGTACAACCACTCTGGAAATCAGTCTGGCGGTTCCTCAGAAAACTGGGCACATCACTTCCGAAAGATCCTGCTATACCACTCCTAGGCATATACCCAGAGGATTCCCCAGCATGTAATAAGGATATATGCTCCACTATGTTCATAGCAGCCGTATTTATAATAGCCAGAACCTGGAAAAAACCCAGGTATCCCTCAACAGAAGAATGGATGCAAAAAATGTGGTATATATACACAATGGAGTACTAATCAGCCATCAGAAACAATGAATTCATGAAATTCTTAGGCAAATGGATGGAGCTGGAGAACATCATAGTAAGTGCGGTAACCCAGTCTCAAAAGATCAATCATGGTATGCACTCACTAATAAGTGGATATTAACCTAGAAAACTGGAATACCCAAAACATAATCCACACATCAAATGAGGTACAAGAAGAATGGAGGAGTGGCCCCTGGTTCTGGAAAGACTCAGTGTAGCAGTATAAGGTGTTGGGAACCAGAGAGCTTGGCTCAACACCCCCAGTTGAGCTGTTTGCACAGGCTTCTTGAGCGCAAAACATCCCGTGGCTTAGCTTGATTCCTGCCTTCCTGCCCAGTGTGGTATGGACTTTCCAGGTGCCTGACCTATGACTATAATTGATTTTTCCTGTTCCCTTCCCTGGCCTCTAGTATATATATTGCTGGTCTCTCAGTAAAGCTTTGGCATTGTCCTTGCAGAATGACCCGTGTCTGTGTTTTTTGTTAATCCACCAGGCCTACGCCCGATACTTGGTACCGTGGCAGCGCGGGCACTGTCAATAAGGCAAAACCAGAACAGGGAAGTGGGAAGGGGTGGGTGGGAGAACAGAGGGAGGGAAGGGTTCTTATGTGACTTTCGGGGAGTGGGAGACCAGAAAAGGGGAAATTGTTTGAAATGTAAATAAAAAATATATCGATTAAAATAAAAAATAAAAAGAAAGAAAAAGAAAACCTAGGCTATGTTTCCATATCATACAGCTATGGCGCTGTGGTTCCAGAGCTAGAATCCATGTGACCTCACTCCAGATCTTTAGTAATTTTACAGTGTATTTGATGAGGCTCACCATAATAAGCTTCTGTGTAAAATATGTGTGTTTGTTTCTAAGGCCATCAGTAATACTAACTGTCTTAGTTCCATTTCTATTGTTGTGATAAGTCACCTGGACCAATGTGATTTACAGAAGAATGGGTTTACTGGGCCTTCCAGTTTCAGTGGGTTAGAGTTCTTGACCATAATGGCAGGGCTCGTGTTACCTGGCAGGAATGATGTTGGAGCAGTAGCTGAGAACTTTCAACGACCCCAATTACGAGGCAGAGGGAGGTAAGTGGGAATGGGCTTTTGAAACCTCAAAGGCCACCACCAGTGACATCCACAGTGAAATAGTGACACTTCCCCCAACAAGGCCATACCTATTCCCAAAAGGCCACACCTCCTAATAGAGTCACTTTCCATAGGCCAAGCATATTCAAACCACCTTGGAGTCTTGCTTGCTGTGTGTGTGTGTGTGTTTGTCTGTTTTTGAGATAGGGTCTCACTCTGGGGCCCAAGCTGCCTCTTGAATCGGAAGCGCCCTCCTTCCTCAGGCTGTCCAGTGGTGGGTATAACAGTCAATGGCCACTATGCCTGACTAGTTCACCCCATTCTTGACCTTCAGACTTCTTTAACATTTGTCCTTTCCCCCTGGTAGCTTCTATATTTCTCTGTTAGGCAGTTTACCTGTGGGCTTCTCCAGCCCTCCCCACTCCCTGCCCCTATGCTCCCCGCCTTGTGGTCTAGACAGCGGCCCTCCTTTGGGTGGCATCCTTCTCCTACTCTGTCTTACTAAGGACAGCAATGTTGTAGTATTGGCTCACTTGGCCTGATGTTTGCAAAGGGCTCTAACCACAAACCCACTCATCCCTTCCTTCCTCTTCTTTGAAACTCTCAAAAGTGCGAGGCCACTTGAAAATGGCACGTATTTATTGAGGCTAATATGGATCATGAGTGGCCAGGCACGGGAGGCCAACCAACTCCTGCCCACCTCTCTGAGACAGAAGTTACACGAACTGACTTAATACGCATTCATACAAGAAGGAAAACAAAACAAAACAAAACAAAAAAAATTAACCAGTGCCTTGGCTTCTATTAGAGCCAGTCCTCAATGTTCAAACATCCTAATTTAGCTTAGACAAAATAGCCCACATTCCATTTCTAAGGAGGCTGCCTTCCTACCCACACCCCACTCTTCCTTGCCCACCCCCAGTCTAGTTTCTCCCTTTTTCCAGGCATTCTTACCGGGATCCCTCCTCAAAAAACCTTATCCTCTACTTCCTTTAATCGGGAGTCTTCTAAAAGAGACAAGCTCTTTGCAACTTAAAGGAAAGCCCTCAGAGAAGCTTGCCTGTGGCAAGGACGCTCAGGAAGCAAGAAGACTCCAAGGTCAAGTTCCTGAGTCCGCCGGCATAAAAGGGCTAACTTCCTTGCGGGTCTGATCTCTTCTGCGCAGCTGGGCACAGGAAAGCAACCTCTCTCAGAGGATTAAAAGCCCGGGCACTTTGAAAGTGCCCTTTCTACCCAGATCCGGGAGAAGTCCTGGGGTGCGAAGGCGGGGCCACTAGACTGGCGACACCCTCCTGAACGTCCAGCCCCGCCTTCCCACCACCTTTGGGATTTGGTTCGTGAAGCCAGATCGCCCTCTCAGTGAAAGGCAGATGTCCCTTTAAGGTTTGCTTTGCTGCTGCCCCGTGGACTTTAGCCTAAACACGGTCCCGCGAAGTTGGCTTTATTTGTCCATGTCTCGGATAGAGCCTGGGTGGCTGCCAGTGAGATTTCAGAGACTAAGAGCGCAAAGGGGCGGGAGATGTGGCAATCCATCTGGGATGTGAGAAGCGTGGAGCAGGCTTAGCAGCATTTGACCAAAACACAGGAAATCACTTCTCCACCGCTCCCGGGCGCTGCAGCCGCTGGGACCACTGCCGGACACCCGCGGAGACCGTAGGAGTGACCCAGAGCACAAGTCGCCGGCGCCCGGGTTCTGCCTGTTCCTGCCAGCTCCTGCCCACGAACCAGCACGTCGCTGGTTCCAGCAGCTGCTCCAGCAATGGTCCCCAGGCGCCCTGCCAGCCTAGAGGTCACTGTAGCCTGCATCTGGCTTCTCACGGGTAAGCCACCCTGCTTTCCTGAGCATCTCCGGTGGGGCTTGGGGCTTGGGTGAGGGGTGACTCACAAAAGGAGGGGCAGGCGAGAGGCAAGTAGACCGGTCAGTTCAAAGGACTGAAGGAAGCGCCCGCGTGCGAGAGGCACTGCTAAGAACTTTCCAAGCACAAGTGACAGTTCAAATTAAAGTTGTTTTTAAGTTGTACGTTGTGTTTTAGGCATTTGAATTATTGCAAGGGAGAGTAACCGGAGGGCGCCTGATTAGTGTGCAAAGTTTCTGCCCTAGGGTTGCTCAGAAGTGGACTTGATAGCATTTTCTTTCTGTTCAGTATTTAGAGCCTTTTCTGCCAAAGAACAAGGAAAGACAGGCATGCGAGACAAATCTACTTCTTGTCCCAATATGACGTTTCTATGATAGCTCCTAAGAGGCGGAACATTTTGAAATTGAACGTTTAGCACCCAAATATCACAGTGCGGTCTTTCAAATACAAATGTATTTTTAAGAAGGCACAGTACCCTGGAAATTCTATTCAACAGAGAGAATGTGGGGGCATTTCAGATTTTCCTAACAGTAGCTACAGTCACAGCCTTTATTGTAGTTATCAGTTGGTGAGGGAAACTGAGTCCGTGTCTAAGTAAAAGGGTAGGAAGAAGGTTTAAGCACAGATTCTCACTTCATTAGTCCTTCAATTAGTGGTTATCTTTAATAGGACATGATATTCAATTGCCTGATGTTTTCACTGTTGGCATGCCTAACTAGTTAATTTCACATTTGACTGCTACATAGGGCCAGTTAACGCATCAGTGGATGGCTAAGCACTGAGAACTCTTCTGTTTGTTCACTTACGAAGGGATGTTTAAAAAGCCGGTCCTCTTTCATAGTGAAGTGATGTGGGCAGGTAACGACCTACGGGATTTTTATCCAAGCATTTCCCACTCTTCAGGAAATGTCCACAAATCCAGACAGCAGTGACTTCTGAACTGCATTATAGGCCAGGGAGTGGCTTTATCCTACCAACTCTTGCATTGACCCTTGATGAAAGTTCGCCTTGTGATTCCCTTCCAACCCAAACTTTCAGAGATTGTATCTTGATGTTTTGCAAAATCTGAATTGTTTGCTAGTTACTCAAGCTGTATCTTTTTTTTTTCCTCCACGTTTTACCAAGCATTCAGTCAGTGTGGAAACGAAGCTTCCATTTTCTCTAAAAGGAGGGGTGGGGAGGAGAAAGTTACAGTTTCAGGTATACATTGGTATGACATGCCTTGTTGAATCCAAGATGAGAGTTAAAAGAGGCAGATCGGCAGATATTTCTAAAGTATGCTCCATTTTTAGTGTACACTATGTAGAGCATTATTGACCCGGGAAGTACAGGTTCCTTATATTTAGTGTATTTATGTCCATTCCACAAGACACAAGACATTAAGGATCCTGGGTCTGACTTTTTTCCTTATCAGTTGCTCATACTTGGAAATCTCTTACTGATCCATGAACTCAGCTGTTAATCTGGAGTCTTACAGACATATCCATTTAGAAATGATGCTACAGAGCTTAAATTGTACCTCTGACCCACCTACCAAATACGACACTTTTCTTGTATTTATTTGAAGTAGATCATCTGTAGCCGTTCATGTTTGCCTCTCAGATAAAAATCTAAAGTTCTCAACAGATTGCCCAAATCCAGAACCCTGTATCCATTTCTTATTGATGTTGCAATAAGTTGCCATTGATTTATTGGCTTAAAACAAACTGTTTACTGCTTTATAGTTCTATAGGTTTTAAGTCATGCAGTGATAAATATCATGAGCCCCCGGGGGCGGTTCCCTCCACTTCCTGTGATCAGTTTCAAAACCTGATGTGCAGTTTTTCAGTCTTTCTTTCTGGCTCTGCTTCAGGGTCACATCTTTTCAAGTCTACCTGCCCCTGGCTCCCTGCATCTATCTGGTACCTCTGTCAAGAAGCCCATTCAATTCTCTCTGTCAAGTCCACTTTCTCATCTAAAGTAATACCCTCAGCTCTCATGGATTAGGGCAAGGGCATCTTGGGTGGTTCCAGACTGTTATTCTGCCTACCACAACCCTTAAACAGAGCACCCATCACATCCAGTATCGTTCCCTTTCTTTCCTCGTAATCCTCTTGCTCTTCTTGCCACTGTGGACTTGATCTTGTTTGATGCCTCTACAAAAGAGCCCCACCCTTCCTTCCCGCTACCCCTGCCTTCTAAACAAACTCTGTCTAGCTTTCAATGCTGTGTATCTATCAACACAAACCATCAGCATTCCAGTACACTTCCCGAGGAGTTACAACTTCTTGTGCTAGTTTCTCCCAACATAGATTTAAATGATTTGCCAAGAAAAAGGTTCTTCCCTAACTAACATTCAAATACAGTCTTTGTCATTGTTTTAGACAGGTCAATATCCTTGTGTGAGATATGACGCATACAGAGGATTCACCTGGAAGTAGTTTCGTAAGCAGACAGCCCAGAGGAGGCCTTAGGGGAGCCAGTAATGGTAGAGCACATGGGATAAGAAATGGGAGATAGAAATCACATGAAGCCTCAGTGGGAGAAGAGGTCGTGATTGCTCATAGACCTTGAGGAACCTGATTACCGGAAGAAGGCTGTTGTATCTACCTATGGGGACAGGTAGATTGCAGCTGAATCAGCACTGATGTTTAGCCAAGAAGGAACAGAGGGAATACACACCTTCTCCCTATCCCCTGTAATACTGTTCCCATTACTCTCGTAGGAAATATCCAATGGTTAGATTCAGCCTTCTACAAAGATGATTATTATAAGTAGCACAGATTAGTACTGGAACTTATTATATGATGGAATCTGGGCCAAGAGCTTTGTAATGTTGTTATCTCTAATTTAAAAAGAAAGTGGAGGCTTATACATCCACTGTCCATAATTTGAAGAAGAAAAAAAATTGAGAAACGAAAAGTACGAGAATTTTTTTTCCATTTGTCCAGTCTAACAGCCAGTAAATGACAAATTACTTCGATTCGCACCTCTGACCTCAAGTTTCCTGCTGTGAAACAAGCCTAATTTGTACAAGCTCCTTTTCCTCTATTGCTCAACCTTGTGGGTAAAATGCAAGCACAAATAGCTAAATTACTTCGATAAGGATACATATATAGTTAATAAAGCCATTATTTCCATGACTGTTAGGTATATAGCAAAATTAGATGATAGCGCACTCTATCATCTCAGTTAATTAGTAACAGGATCTACATATGGCCCCCGTTGAGCTGTATTTTCTTCTTCTGTAGAATCTTGCCTAGAAGTATGAGTCATCTTTCAAGCCCTTTCCACAGCCAGTATTTCCTATACAAACTGAACTCCAGTTAGGAGATGGCCAAGCATGGGAAGACGGTCATTGGTCCAATTGAATAACTGAACTCCAATGGCAGCCATGTATTAGGAGTTATGATCGGGGGTTGCCTTATTCATTATGATGTTTGTAAATACAGTGATGAATCCATTGGGATTTGTTTATTTTCTTAGCTAGAAGGCAACAAAAGTAACATATATGTGTGTGTGTGTGTGTGTGTGTGTATATATATATATATATATATATATATATATATATATATATATGCTGTTTTGTTCTAATACTGATGATTAATATTTAAAAAAAAAACCTCTCTACTGTCCCAAAGGGCTACATTTTCAAGAGATGACTAGATTGTATAGGCTCAAATGTAGTGGTTTAATCTACTGATGGATATAAAACTTAAACGGATTATTGAGAAGTGGTGGAATTTGCTGTGTGGATAAAGGATACCTAGAGAGGTATCCTTGGGAATTGTATCTTGCGTACCACCTCTACTTTGTGTCCGTCATGATATGAATTGCTGTTCTACCATGACCTACTGGCTGTGGACTGATACCTCTGTAACACCGAGCCAAAGTCAGCAATCCATTCTTTAAATTCTCTCTGTTAGGCTGCTGACTTCTTGACCTGTGTTGATATGAGTGCTCCTCTGCCCTTCTTCTTCTAACCTCAACCCCTAAAACTTCCCACTGAGATTCCTAACTGGCTGAATTTTCACATGCCCCTTAAAATACTTTAATAGAATGAATAACGTTGTTTGATGTATTTTCCGAGAGTTAGGATCCAACTCTATTCCCTACAACTGCTGTTCTGGTACAGGAGGCACAAAATAGTGTGCTTACGTTCATGTTAAGCAACTTGGATGAAAAGCTATTGTGGAATCGTTGCCATAGCACTAAAGTCAGAAAAGTTTGCCTATTCAGGGCTCTCTCGGTGACTGGAGAATTGGATCCATTCTCAAACTGGGTAGAGCAGAGTGTCAGGAGATGCAAATGAGATGACTATGCCTTTCCTCAAGATTTCTGAACTTCCTTCAGACTGCTCTACAAGTGCCAATCTTTCTCAAGTTGCCTCTGGGCCTTGACGTAAGCAGTTACTCCCAGCACTATAGATCCTTAACTCCCACACAAATGATTCCTAAGGGAGCCAATAAGTTGGACTAGTTGTCCTTCCCCAGACACCAGAATGTCCCTAGCACCCTCGTTTCTATAAAACAGTACATCATATGAGGCAATGATGAAATATGTAGCTGTCTGCCTTCCATCATGCTGTGTGCTCTGTGAAGACTGTGTATTGCTTTAATAATCCTTTTGTTTGTTTGTTTGTTTGTTTGTTGTTTTTGTTTTTCTTTTTTTGGATTTGGTTTTTTCTAGACAGGGTTTCTCTGTGTAGCCCTGGCTGTCCTGAAACTCACTCTGTAGACCAGGCTGGCGTCAAACTCAGAAATCTGCCTACCTCTACCTCCCAAGTGCTGGGATTACAGGCACGCACCACCACCTCCCGGCTAATTATCCTTTGTACTTAAGAATAATTGACACTTTTTATTGAATAAACTATGAAATAATGGACTATAAACAAACTTATAAACTACTTAAAAAGATTAGTTTGTCCTATAAATATATTCTTGCCTCTATTTTTATCTCATTGAATAGATGATCCCACTGTTAGGTCTCAAGATTGGGAACAAATGGCCAACTGAAGTGTCTATTTAACACATTAAAGTGGACCTGGCCCCTAGGTTCTCCCAGCATGCCTCAGTTCCTACCTGTCACAGGATTTGGCTAGCATACCTCACTCCTTACTCTGCCCTTCTCCTTGGCTGCCCCTCCCCCACCTGCCTTCCCCTATATAATCTAGTCCTTTTGACTCCCTGGTCCTTTTACCTATCCTTTACCCTCCCAGCCTCTTCAGTCTTCTAATCTCCCGGCTTTCCTCTCGCCTCTCCCTCTCCCGCTCTCCTCACATGGCCTCTCTCCTCACATGGCCTGACTCAGGGTCATACTCACTCAGGACTCTTCCTAGATTTCTCTATGTCTGACTATGTTTTCCCTTTTACCTACAATAAACTTTCTCCCCCACCATACCTAAGAGCAGTCAGGTCCTTCCTTTTTTATTCCTATTTTCATTCACCCACCAGTTGACAACTGCACCATTTTATGTAGCACTAGACAATGTGGGCACCGAAGACAACCAGTTTGTAGTTTACTAGGTTGTTAGTAGCATCCTATTAGGGAAATATTAAAGTGGAACAGAAACATGTCTGAATATTGCAGTCAGCACCAGATAGCTATTCACAGGGTATATGTCTTTCTACATATGCACTGCATCTTGTTGGACACGCGACTCGTGTCTTTGATTCTATCACGTTGAAGGCAGGGGCAGGTTGATTGCTACAAATTTGAGGCTAGGCTGGTCTATGTAATGAGTTAGTTCCATGCTAGACATGGCTACTTAGTGAGACCCTCTCTCAAACAAAACAAAATGTCCAAAACTAAAAAGAAAAAGAAAAGAAAAAAGGCAAAGAAAAAAATTAAACCTGAACTCTGTATCCTAGGATTTCCAAGAGGCTGATACAGCAGCCCTTCTTTCTAGACACAGATGTGGGCTCTGCCCTTCTTCTCAGCTGTTTTCTAAGTCAAGTGTGTATCTGATTGAAAGAATAATTGTCTCTCTGCCTCTCTGCCATCGCCCCCAACCCCCAGCCACCATTTCCCTCAATCAGAGCTTCCTGGGAAAAGCTACATCTGGGAGGAAGCAGAAAAGGGTGAAATGATGTAAAAACCAACTGTGAGGAGTCTGTGGTGTGTGTGTGTGTGTGTGTGTGTGTGTGTGTGTGTGTGTGTCTCCAGTGGTGGCAGACTGAACTTTCTGGCATGCTCCTGAGTGTTCGCGCTTGGTGTGTATGACAGGCCTATTTGTAATCTG
Source organism: Apodemus sylvaticus (assembly GCF_947179515.1). Taxonomy (NCBI): domain Eukaryota; kingdom Metazoa; phylum Chordata; class Mammalia; order Rodentia; family Muridae; genus Apodemus; species Apodemus sylvaticus. The sequence continues at coordinate 45,376,880 of NC_067487.1, forward strand.
ATCTTTTCCATGACTTAAAAGGAAACTTTAAAAAGTTATATGTTTTATTCAATTTTTCTGTCAGTTACATTTTGAGAGAAATAGAAATTTGTGCAATAAGTTCAAAGTCTGCTTTCTCCAAATGTCTGCCTTCTATAGCTACAAAACCTGGATTAATAGAAAAGTCATGGTAATTTAAATACACATACCTGTGGGCATTATTGGGGAGCTGCTGAAATACATGCCAATTCTTAATTTTTAATAGAGCATCTAAATTGCACTAGGTCAAATGACTGAGGTGGTTTTTATATTTTGCTCTAAGTTACATTATGTGTGTACAAGATCTTATGTAGATCAGATTAGTCTCAGTCTCAAAATTACTACATAGCTGAGGATGAGTGAAGTACTGACTTTCTTGTCTCTGCCTCCCAAATATTCACATTGACTCAATGCAAATTAAATGTGCTTTGACCAACTAGACATGGGTCCTAAAGTATTGGTTAAACATTTCATTATACTACTTCTTGACAACATCTCCCTATACTACATAGATAAATGCAGACAGACACATACTTACATGTGTTTGGCACTTGCACACACTAGCACACATAGGGCAGTGGTGGGCTGGGGTTGGTGGGGGATAGACTGTTGACTTTGCCACATTAGCATTTGGTGTCAAAAAGAAATTCAGAGAATGAGTACAACAATTTCCTTGAAAAAGTCTTTTCCTGTTTTGCCTTTCCCCCTTTCAGCTATAATTAGCCCTTCCTTTACACACTTCACTTTGCTTGTAGAGGTCACCCAGGAGCCTTTGTACAGCCTAAGGTTGGCATATGCTCTTTTAAAAAATAGTATCTGTCCCCAGATGTTCTTAATAAGAGCACTTACTGCCTATATGTGTTGTAATGATCACATTTCGAATCATGTACAATAAATGTAGCTGCATTTGTTATTTTAAAAAATTGTAACACTTTCTGTTAGGAATATGTGTTTTAAAAATCCCTATTTTCCTGTCTGGATATCTTTAAAACTGAATAGGTTTATACATGTTTATCTTAAGTGCAGTCTTGCATATGTTTTTGGCAACAGTATAAAATGCAACCTTATTTCCTGCATTTAAAATTTTCATGATAGTCAACTTTAAAACTATAAATTAAAGGAGAACTGATGCTTCGCTGTCCATATGTGCTACCATAGTGCATATCATTTGTGCTGGGGATTAAAAGAGGTAGGTTGAGCCCTTCAAGGGCTTATGGTCTCGAAGACACAATAAAACACAGAGAGGTAATACGTTGGGATATACTCCCAGGAAGGCTTTAAGAAAAGATGACAAACTTGGATTGTGATCACAGTAAAGTAAGTCTTTCCAGAAAGTCAAACAGAACCATGAACAACAAGAACAAGATGGAGTGATAAGTACCAAGTATTCAAACATGATTCATATTTCAAGAGCCATCATCCTTGTTGCTGTCACACGAACACGAACCATTTCATTCCCTCGTATGGCTAGGAAGAAACACACTGCGGGAAATAATTGCACACAACCTGCTTTCTTCCAGAAAACTCTCCCAAACCAGTTATTTCCAATATGATCCTGTTCAAATTAATGTATGCACTTAGATTGTGGGATCCCAATTGATTTCTGGCGCCAAGCCAGGAATTCTTCAGAGATTTCCCAGAGTGCCTTGTTTACAGGACTCTACAGATCTACCACAGATCTACAGATCTACCACAGATCTTACTCCTGTTACAATGTCATAAAGACTGTCCATGTGAGAAGAGAAGGAACAACCTATTTGTAACAGAGAGGAAAAAAAAAACCAACAACCCAGAACCTAGCACTGACAGACTCCAGCTAAGAAAGACCACTCAAGACTACCAATTCTGTCTTGTTTTTTAAACTATTTAACATCTATTTATTTTGTGTGTGTATGACTAAGGGTTCAAGTGTGCCACAGAGTGGGTATATAGGGGAGAAGACAATTCCCTATAGTAATTTCTCTCCTTCTACCTGGGGACTGAACTCAGGTTTAGTATCAGGGACCGTTATACTACTCACTTAGGTCTCTCTTGTGGGACCAATTTATACCATTTTATTTTTTTGATGCACAACCATTCAATCCCAAATCACTAGAATGAGTTTTAGAAAGAGTCAGATTTAAATGCACACAAAATTGAAAACAAATACCATAGGTGTTAGTTTTTTTTTTTAAGTTGACACAGCATAGTTTTACAACTGTAATCTGTGAGACTGACTTCAATTCCCTCAACTGCCAAGTACAGGAAAGTTGGTTTCAAATGGACTGAGTGTGCCAAAAGTCACAGTGAGAATGCATGGAGGGCAAGAGCCCGACTTCTAGCCCAATTCTCCACTCGAAGTATCCCCAGGACAACAGACTCAGCACTGATGTTTTTTTCTACTTTTGGAAAGATTAACATAAGTATGATAGGCAAACGAGATACCACTAGAAATATTCCTGTGAAGGTTTCTATTTCCAAACGCCAATAAGTACAAAGGACAATCTCAGGCAATAGATTTAGTAAATAATGATCTTTTTTATTATTAGTGTTTTTTTTAGTTCATCATTACTTTTTTTTTTAGCTATTTGAGAAAAGAATTAAAATACAACTGCCTAAGATGATAGTTTTTAATAGTCATCATAAAGTGAAATGAACTATAGTTTGATAACTAAGTCTGAGTGTTAGTAAGCTTCTGTAAAAATTAATATGGCTGTCGTTTTACCCTGACTAGTTTATGATTACATATGGTACTCCAAGCAAAGGACCTTACAGGGACTGTCAGAAGATAAAAGGAACAAGACACCCAGAATTAAAAAAGGCCAGAGAAAGCATTCAAGCTGAGGTGTGGTTTTCAGCCAAGATGGCTCGGCTGGCTCTTCCAGACAGACACACAAGGCAAAGTGAACTATTAAGTCCTGATAACTATTAAGTCCTGAGGTACCATATAAAAATTCCTAGGATGTATTCAGAACAATGGCTATTCTGGTGAGATAGAACATACCCCCAAAAAAGGGGGGGGGGTACAGCCTTTGAAAACAGAGTGCTTCAGCTTGAGTGCAGGGACTTGGGGGTTAAATTAGGAACTACAATTCCAAATAACTTAAAAGAGTCGCTATTGATTTAGAAATATACTAAAGGTATCATAAGAAGGTGAATAACTGCTCACTGATCAACACTAAGCCCAAGTTACCACCACCACCACCACCACCACCACCACCAAAAACCCAAAAGACAAAAGCAAAGCAAAACAAACAAACAAACAAACAAAAATGTTCCTAGCTGGAAAGGTGTCTAACTCTGAATAATATTGTAGTATGCTCAATCACTGAGGACAATGGCATTTTAAAAAGTAGCCTAGGGCAGGGGATATAGCTCAGTAGGAACAGTGTTTACAAAGCCCCTGGTATGAGCCCCTTAAAAGCCTCTGGTGAATAGGTACCTGCCTCTAATCCCATTATTCAGCTATTCAGGGGATGAAGGCAAGAGGATCAGAAGTTCAAGGTCATCCTTGCTATATATCCAGTTAGCAGCCATCTTGGGCTACACGGAGCCCCATATTAAAAAAAAAGTTCAGTTGAAAGATATTTGCCTTACAACTTAAAAAAGTCATGAAATATGAAATAAGAGTCATTATGAGTTTTCTACATAACAAATGTAGAAATAAATGCACTCTTTTTTTTCTTTTAAAGTAAAATCTTTTCCATGATTATCTGGGTTTGGTAGAAACAAAACTGTGCTGGAAAGAATGTAAGGACTTTAAGGTGTGACCAGGATGGGGGAGGGGTCAACGCACTCCATGCCTTCTAGGCTGGCTCCGGCGAACTGGCACAGCTGCCAGTCAAAGGAAGCAGCTGGGGATAAGGGCCCAGAGCTTGCATTGGCAGTGATGGTTATGTACATAGGATTGATTGTTCCTGGTGGTAGTGGGTGTGGTCAATCAGGCCTGGGTCTGAATGTAGTTAATCTGACCTGGGTCTGAATGCCAGTTACACGATTTTGAACACATCTGTTAACTTCCTCCTAACTTCATCTTATTTATTTTTTACAAGTTAGGGTAGCGGTTTCCTTATAAGAGTGAGAACGTGCTTGAGAATATTTTCAGAAGTAATAGTACTTCAGTGAAAGGCTCTCATTCTTTAGGAGTCCATGATGCTATCTTCTTGCTTTAGTGAGACCTGTGCCTGGTTTGGTGAAAGGCTTTGGAGGAACAAAGCAATGTGAGTTAGGCTTTCTGTGATAGGAAGATGGTGAATAAAGATGGCGGGGGTGGGGGAGACGACGGCAGAGGGAGAAGCAACACACACCAACCTCTAAGAAAGATGGCTGACATCAGTTAACATAATTAATTCTTCCTTTAATCTTCTTTCATCAATTAAGGCTAGAGAGCTCTGCTGTTTTTTCTTTTTTTTTGAATGAATTAGGTAGTGTTCCTTCTGTTTCAGTTTATATATATATGCACATATATATTAGATATATTCTTTATTTACATTTCAAATGTTGACCCCTTTCCTGGTCCCCCCCTCAAAAGCCCATAACCCATCTCCCCTCCCCCCAATCAACCCGCTTCCCTGTCCTGGTATTCCCCTACACTGCAGCATCAAGCCTTCCCAGGACCAAGGGCCTCTTCTCTCTCTGATGTCCAACAAAGCCATCCTCTGCTGCCTATGCGTCTGGAGCCATGGGTAACGCCATATGAACTCTTTGGTTAATGGTTTTGCCCCTGGGACTTCTGGGAATACTGGGTGGCTGATATTGCTGTTCCTCCTATAGCGCTACAAACCCCTTCCAGCTCCTTGGGTCCTTTCTCTGGCTCCCCCATTGGGGATCCTGTGCTCAGTTCAATGGCTGGCTGAGAGTGTCCCCCTCTATATTTGTCTTACACTAGCAGAGCCTCCCAGGTGACACCTATATCAGGCTCTGGTTAGCAAGCTCTTGTGGGCATCCACAATAGTGTCTGGGTTTTGTAACTGTATATGGGATGGATCCCTAGGTGGGGCAGTCTCTGGATGGTCTTTTCCCTCAGACTCTGCTCCACACTTTGTCTCTATATCTCCTTCTGTGGGTATTTTGTTCCCCCTTCTAAGAAGGACCGAAGTATCCACACTTTGTTCTTCCTTCTTCTTGAGCATCATTTGATATGTGAATTGTGTCTTGAGTATTCCAAGCTTCTGGGCTAATATCCACTTATCAGTGAGTGCATACCATGTGTGTTTTTTGTGATTGGGTTACTTCACTTAGGATGATATCTTCCAGTTCCACCCATTAGCCTAAGAATTTCATGAATTCATTGTTTTTTAATAGCTGAGTAGTATTCCATTGTGTAAATATATCACATTTTCTTTATCCATTCTTCTGTTGAGAGACATCTGGGTTCTTTCCAGCTTCTGGCTATTATAAATAGGGCTGCTATGAATATAGTGGAGCATGTGTACTTATTACTTGCTGGAGAATCCTCTGGGTATGTGCCCAGGGTTCTCCGGTAGTATTATGCACAATTTTCTGAGGAACTGCCAAACTGATTTCCAGAGTGGTTGTGCCAGCTTGCAATCCCACCAGCAGTGGAGGAGTGTTCCTCTTTCTCCACATCCTCTGCTTTAAGGCCCTTACACAAAATGCAGTGAGCGAGCATATGTGTACAGGACTTCTCTTCTCCCCCCACTGTCTTCAGAAAGAGGTTTCTCCTTCTTTCCATTGCCACTGTACCAAAGAGGATGGGGAAAATGGAATGGATTTTTGTTTGTTTGTTTGTTTGTTTGTTTTTCTTTTTTCCCTTTACAACAATTCTGTGGCTCTTTCTTTTGGGATGGTCATATTAGATCAGCTTATCTTTACTTCCCATATCCTCAGCTTTGGGCCAGTCAGTGGCAGGGAAGATCGAGCGCTCATTTACTGCAGTCCAGCTCCCACACTAAGCGCCTCAGAGACTGGTGCGCTGAGTCTGCCAACTGTGGATTCTGGGATTCCCAGGACATCAATCAGGTCAAGCTACACAGAGGTCCACCAGGGGTACATTCCACGCATAGTTTCTGCTCTCTCTGGACTCTGTCCTTTAACATCTGGGTTAACTGGATCGTGCAAACAGGGTAACTAGGCGCAGAAAACAGCTGGGGCATGTTGCTAAGGCCAGGCTGAACGTGACAAGTTCTTAGAAACTGCTTCTGGATATCTCTGAGCCAACAAGCGCGTCAGTCTGTGTGCGGGTAGGAACAGAGGAAGCAAGGCCAGGCAGAGTTTGGACTTCGGGGGCAAGTCTGAACTTTTGAGGGCGCTTTTCACTTTTACATAAGTTTTGAAGCTGGCTTCATACCAAGGTGCAGAATAACAAACTCAGCTTAAATGCATATGTTTGCACTCACGTACTCGGCATGTGCTCGCACACAGGGATGTGTGGGGAAAAGCTCAGCTTTTAAGAGTGCTTACCGCCTCCTTTGACATTTACCCAGGGTGAGCCTTTCTTTTACTGCGCCTGCGTGCGCGCGCAGACGACAGGCCCCGCCTCTCTGGTTGGGACGACAACAGACTTGCGCCGGGAGGCGAGCTGCGCCTGCGCGATCGCGATCGCTGCGTCAGCCGCTTGCGCGGGGCCGGCGACTAGAAGTCCCGAGTTGTCTGTGCTGATCGTGAGGTCTGCCGCGCCGCGTGGGTTCGCGCGCGGAGACTGAGAAAAGCGTGGGGGAAAATTGCTGTCCCGAGCTGCAAGAATCAGAGGTAGTGTTACCTTCCCGGCCCGAACCCACAGCCCCTTCCCTGCCCCGCCCTTCCCCCTTCCTGGGGACCCCCTAAGCTCCCCCGGTTCTAAAGTGAGCCCCTGCTGAGGCCATGAAGCTCGTGAGGAAGGATATCGAGAAGGACAATGCGGGCCAGGTCACCCTCGTCCCCGAGGAGCCCGAGGACATGTGGCACACCTACAATCTAGTGCAGGTGGGCGACAGCCTGCGCGCCTCCACTATCCGCAAGGTTCAGACCGAGTCCTCCACGGGCAGCGTGGGGAGCAACCGTGTCCGCACCACCCTCACTCTTTGCGTGGAGGCCATCGACTTCGACTCCCAGGCCTGCCAGCTGCGGGTTAAAGGGACCAATATCCAAGAGAATGAGTATGTCAAGATGGGGGCTTACCACACCATCGAACTGGAGCCCAACCGCCAGTTCACCCTGGCCAAGAAACAGTGGGACAGTGTGGTTCTGGAACGCATCGAGCAGGCTTGTGACCCGGCGTGGAGTGCTGATGTGGCAGCCGTGGTCATGCAGGAGGGCCTCGCCCACGTCTGCTTAGTCACGCCCAGCATGACCCTTACCCGTGCCAAGGTGGAGGTGAACATCCCCAGGAAACGGAAAGGCAACTGCTCCCAGCATGACCGGGCCCTGGAGCGGTTCTATGAACAGGTGGTCCAGGCCATCCAGCGCCACATAAACTTTGATGTTGTAAAGTGCATTCTGGTGGCCAGCCCTGGATTTGTGCGAGAGCAGTTCTGCGATTACATGTTTCAGCAAGCTGTGAAGACGGACAATAAGTTGCTTCTGGAAAACCGCTCCAAATTCCTTCAGGTAAAAACTCTTATCCAGAGAGAGTTAAGAGTGGGCAGAGGGATTACTTACCATGCACGGTTCAGGTTCTAATGTTTTAGAATGGGGAGAAATGGAAGGCTTAGCTGGGATTATAAATGAGATTGTAAAGAGAACTGAACTGTGCAGTATCTAGCACTTTCATAAGACAACCTTTGCCTAAGCCTTATTCATGCTTTTGACTTATGTCATTGTGGACTGATTAATGGATACTTTCAGAGGTTCTTTGACTTTTATAAACTTTTATAATTGTGATTCTAGGTCCACGCCTCCTCTGGACACAAGTACTCCCTGAAAGAGGCCCTATGCGACCCTACTGTAGCGAGCCGCCTATCAGACACGAAGGCTGCTGGGGAAGTGAAAGCCTTGGATGATTTCTACAAAATGCTACAGCACGAACCTGACCGAGCTTTCTATGGACTCAAGCAGGTGGAGAGGGCCAACGAAGCCTTGGCCATCGATACCTTGCTCATCAGTGATGAGCTATTCCGGCATCAGGACGTGGCCACCCGGAGCCGGTATGTCAGGCTGGTGGACAGCGTCAAAGAGAACGCTGGCACCGTAAGGATATTCTCTAGTCTCCATGTGTCTGGGGAACAGCTGGGCCAGCTGACAGGAGTAGCCGCCATTCTCCGCTTCCCGGTGCCAGAACTCTCTGACCAGGAGGATGATTCGAGTTCGGAAGAGGATTAAGACTGACAGTTAATAGTTTCTTCTCTGGTTTTTCTCGGCATCCTTGACAGGTGCCAGAGCCGCACTTGTTGATCCTGCTGGAGTTTCTTGTGTGTTGGGTTCACACTTAGTGTTTGATGGCTTGGTTGGCAGGACATGTTTTCAAATTAAATAAACCACAACGATGTCCAAGCATTGTTTTCTAGTTCGAGTTACTCTTTTCAAAATACCTGGAAACAACAGTGTGTGTATCTAAGGGGAAAAAAGGCTCTTTCGGGGTATGATTATGAAATTCCACATAACTACCTTTCTTGGTTTTCCTCCTAAAACGCTTAAATCTCTCATGATGTTGGTTTATATCCATTCTACGTGGTGTTTCTGCATTTCATGATCCATTTTCTCACTTCTTTCTAGGATCCCCCCCCCAAGATTTTGATTACATCCACTACTTGAAGTGGTAGCCAGACAGTTTATAAAGCCAATCTAAATGTTATTTTCTTTCAGAGATTTGTGAAACATCATTTTAAAGGTGTGCTTGTTGCTCTTTGTTCTAATCTATTTTCTGTAGAGAAATTCTTTTCAGACAGTGAGAGGTTTGATCTACTAGGAATTCTCAGCAGAGTCTCATCAGGCCTTTACAGATGATGTCAGAGTATGTAGGTTTCTCACCTTGGGGCTGATGAGTGGCAAAGCTGGATATTTCTTGACATGGAAATGGTGCCATATCTTTGGCTTGCAGTGTTTTATTGACCATGGCTTGTCGTGCTCTGTGTTCACAGGGTGCCTGTGGCTTTCGGCTGTACTCTCACAATCTTACTGGACTATGCTATGTTTGCAGAAAGCATGTTCAGGGAGTTGAGTAATTCCTGAAACTGTAGTCTAGTACTCCTGATTGTAGATAAGGAATTTCTACAAATTACCCTTTAGAATTTTTTTTTTAATCTACATAATTTGGATGTGCATTTCTTAGAGGGAAACACAGAACTGTAGCTTCATCTTTTACAAGCCTCAGTTTAGCACATGATTAGGAACTCTAATCATGGGTCAGTGGTGCCTTTATCACGTAAACATAAGTTTTTGTTAGTCTGCTGGCTTTCTTGTGATAAAGTAACACATTTAGAAGTTATTTTTTGTTAAGCTTGTTTAGATTTTTCCTATGATGCTGGGAACTGTTACATTTATGATATATCTATATCTATCTCCTAAAAATAACTCAGGCTGTCCTTTCATTTTAATGTTTAGCTTTAAAGCAATATTAAAAGTATTTTCTTAAATAACTTAATAGGAATATAGAGAGGAAGCCATTATTGTTCTTAAATTTAGAACCTGGATGGTAATGACTCCTAATCTCAGGGCATACATTGCTGCTGTAGTATCTTAAGCACTAAAATGAATTTCTAGTAAGTGGTGAATACATTTTAGAGCAAGGGGGCTTCTCATTGGGAATTCTTAGTGGCTAAGTTGCAGCCCAGACTAATCAAACACCCTTTGTGCCCTGGAAGTGCTGGGCATGAGGGATAGCCTGAGCCCTCTATTCTTGGCACTGGGGTGACAGAGGCAGGTGGATCTCTGAGTTCATGGAGAACTGAGGCTTTGTAATGAGATCCAGTCTTAAAGATAAATAAATTCCTGCGTTGGGTTACAATAGACAACAGAGAACTGGGTTCAGAGCTTGCCAGTCTACAGGTGGGCTGGTGAGAACAGCAGCCCCTGGGCAGGTGTATTAGCACCTTGAATCCAATGCTTTGCTCTGAGTGAGAAGCTGTTTGTTCCAGAGTCTTCAGGTGACTGATGTGTGGAGTAAAATCCCATAGAAATATAGGTGATAGCCTTTCCTAACAGAGTTCAGACATCACGCTGGATGCCAACACTTAAGATCAACTGACTATATTAATGTAGCTATATCACCTCTAAGGAAATGCAAGTTTTTATGAATATAAAGTATGTAGGAAATCTTAATTCTTTTTTAATCATATTTTACATTGCTATCCAAAGAATAATTCATACTATATAATAGGGACAAATACAAAGGTAATGATAGAAGGAAATTCAACTTGAAACTCTAGTCATTATTGTCGGTCAGTGTTAGAAACTCAGTGAGTTCATCGGCTGTTCCTTCGGAAGAACAGCAGCGTCTTAACCTTCAATTTGAGATGTGGGCTCAATGGGGAGCAGGTGTGCTCAGGGTGAACGTGTCACAGGAAGAGTTTGGATTTACCATAATAGGAATCAAGCTGGTGGATGGAGCACAACTGTTTTATAAATAATCACTGCTCAGCCACATCTGTGATGGACAGGAAGAGACAAGAGTGTAAACAGGAAGAATGGTTAAAAGGGTGCATTGGAAGCAGCTGAGAGAAGTAGCAGCAGTAACGAGGCAATACACCCTCCAGTCCGAGTCAAAGGATGCCATTAGAAAATGTTAGGAGAGGATCAACATGGCTTGGCTGTGCATTTTTCAGAGTTACAGAAGTAGACTCTGAAGACAAATGTCAGGGTTTTTTTTTTTTGAGTGTTAGGATAAAGCGATGATTTAAATAGGAAGTCAAAGGGGCTGACTTGGAAGCAGAAATAGTTTACACGTTATTTTGAAGTGTCTGAGACACCTGGAGTGCTTTCCTATTGTGTTGAGGTTGGAGCCTCTCAGTGAGACTGACCCACATCAGCCTTGGAAAGCTATAACTTAAAAAAAAAATGCACTGGGGTGTTCTGATTTAATTTACTAAAAGTTGGTTCCATTATTCTTCATTGCAAGCAAGATTAACAAGTGGTAAGCCAGTGGTTCTCAACTTAGAGGTTGAGACCCGCTTGGAAGTTGAATGACCCTTTCATAGGGGTGGCATATGAGATAGTCTGCATATCAGATATTTATGTTACAATTCGTAACAGCAAAACTGTAGTATGAAGTGGCAAAAAAAAATAAGTTTATGGTTGATGAGGAGGGACTCATCATAACATGAGGAACTGTATTAAAGGGTTGCAGCATTAGAAAGGTTGAGAACCAGTGCTATAAGTTATAATGCAGACCAACAGATTATTTTGCTGCCTAAGGCCTTCATGCTGCCTGATATGATAGGCATTTAGATTTCTCTCATAATTGTCACCTCTTTGGGGAATTTTTTGCTAAGTTTTATTTTTATCATAAGAATAGAAAAATACTTGTTTTGACATTTTGAGTAGACCTACAGTTTTGTTGACATATTTGTCACTAAATGAGTTCTCGAACAATGTAAAGCACCTAAAGTGAAGAGCTAAAAAAATGACTAAAAGGAATCACTAATACAGGGTAACACATTCCTGCCTATAACCTAGCACTCAGGAGACTAAGGCAGGAGGATGATGAGTTCTAGGCTAGCCTAGGCAACATAGCAAGGTCTTGTCTCAAAAATAAGCTGTATTTCAGATTAGGTTAAAACAAATCCTCAGTAAAATAGTTTAGTTAGTATTGATTCACTTCTTTAATCCTTGTTCTATGCTTTGGTTTATATGCTCTGAAACAGATTCCCAAACTGCTTCCTAAACACGTTTTTTTATGCATATGGAAATTAGGATGTAAGTCAAGCATTTACTAATTTTATTTTTAAACAATTTTTGTTATATTATTTAAACATGAAAGCAGATTTACTGATGAAGTATATGTGTTTAACTTTATAAAGGGGATTACATCTTTACTGAAGAGTTGATACCGCAAAGTATCCCTCTTCAACACTCTTGTGTTGATCAGTACGTTTGTTACATACTCATTGCTGAGTCTACCACTTGTCATGGATGCATGGTAGAAATGACAGAGGGAGGTGTAGTAATATTTCATAAGTTCTTGGAAATTCTGGTCCTAGAATCTGTCAAAATCCATTTTATTTAACAATATGCTGCCTCGCCATGCCAACTTGAGTGAACCCCACCTGAGATACCTTCCCCAAGATTCAATACCTGTATATTAAGAAAGAAACAGTGACTTAGTTATGAAACAAAATATAACCAAAATGTCATTCCTAAGCATGGGAATATCAAATTATCATATCTTTAGACTGTGTTAGAATATCTAACTTAAAAGTTTGTGAGTTGTCTACTCATTCTTTCATTATCCACTGCCCACATTCAAACCCTATTTTTAAGATGTTAATTCAATGAAACTACCTGTTTTCTGTAATCAGAGGATTAGAGGACTTGGTACATATTTTGATTTGGGTAATATACTTGGTTTTAGAACGGCTAGTACTGAGACAAGGGCAACATCTAGCAGGTGGCAGATACAACAGAAACTTGAGCCAGAGGCCCCATGCCTGACTATACACAAATTGGAATCACAGCCTCTATTCCAGAAAGGAAGTAACTCGGTCTTTAAAGGCCATGTCCTGTGATGAAGTTTTTAAATGCATTAGTTCTTCCAAAAATGAAGATTTTATCATCTTCATATGAGAAAAAAATTACAAAAAGATAACTAAATTGATCTAAATCACAGCTAATGATTGTAGTAAAGCGCCCTACGTAGAAAGTGTGCAAGAATGTTAATTATGTTTCCCAGTTGTCTCTTTGGTATTGGTCATGTCTGTACCTAGAATAAAACTAAGTTAATACTTATAGGACATAATAAACTTAAGCTTAATCATTTTACATTTTTTTTTAAATTTTCCACTATTTAATCAACTGGAAAGTCAGTGGCTTGATCCTGTGATTTTCTGCTTGTAGCATACCTGAGCATTAGGAAGCCGGAGGCAATTGTGTGGGGAAGCAATCCCTTCCCCTCCAACAGTAAGTTATGAATTTCACCCTTGGCTTTAGCAAGCTCGTTTTAGTGGTTAAACCTACTCTCTCTGCATACCTGTGTGTACATGGAGGTGCACATGTGGGCAGCTTCAGTGCCTGTGAGGGCCAGACGACACCTGCCCTGTAGATTGTCAGGCATCATTATTATCCCCCCCCCCCACCGCTGCCCCCATCCCCTTTTTTTCTAAATATTAGAAGTCTCTTGACCTGGAACTTGCCAAAGAGACAAGGCTTGGCTGGCCAAGGAATCCCAGGAATTTATCTGTCTTCCCTTCCCCAGTTCTTAGACTTAAGGCGTCACCACACTAGGCTTTGATGACTTGAAATCTCTGGGCAAACTCAGTTTCTCCTGCTGTCAAACAGCCCCTCCACCTACTGAGCTCTCTCTCCAGCCCCTAAACCTCTCATGATAAACTGCCATTACTTCAACATATCATTATTTACTAAGCATCTTTTATAGCTACATGTGTGACCTAGGAAGAAGAAAATTAGATTTTGGAGAACAAACACCACAGATGGTCAGGCTTACAGGGAAGTTATAATAGTTGTGGGAAAAGACTACAACAGCCTGGATGAATCCTGAGACACCATCAAAAGAGAAATGCATAGGGTTAATTAGTCTTTCTCTGGAGCCTACAGATACTACTATAAAATAGCAGATAGTGTTCGCGATGAGAAGACTGAGATACATTAACATTCTGTTAAAAAAGATAGTTGAAGAGCATTGTCTTTCAAAATGATTTGTCTACAAAATGATGGTGAGGGTAGTGGTGATGATGATGGTGAAGATGATTGTAGGGCCAGAGAGTAAACCCAGAGCCTCCTTGTTAGGCAAGTACTCTATTGCTAAGCTACAAGCCCCACCCCCATTTCTCTTAAATTCTATCTAAAATTATTAAATAATACTGGTAAATCCTTAACTACTTGTCAACTTGTCATGTTTAAGATGACAGTCTATGATGATTAGTGTGTGGTTTGTTGTTCTTTTTTAGTTTGTTTTGTTTTTTATTCTTTCAGTAAATCTCACTAAGAAAACTCAAATGCATTTTGGAACCTGGACCTCCATTATGGGAAGCAGTTGCCATTGAATTCTAGTTGTGAAATGTGTTCAGAGGTAGGAGGTCCTTCTGAGTTCAAGTCTTGGTTGCAGACATTTTATGTCTGGAATTTTTCTTCAGGGCTCTGTGTAAACACTGAGCAGAACTTTCGGCCTGACACCGTTGTGAAAGATTGCTCCTGTGGACATAAAACATTTTAATCTTGGGTTTCAGCTCATTTGCTCTGGTCATCATAATTTATAGCTTATTTTTCCTCTACAAGTATGTGTAGGAATGTTTTTTACTGAGGTCAAGGAGAGAAAGATTAGCGTATACTTCAGTAGAAGGTGCTTAGCCCTTTAGCATCATGACAGGTTGAATTGGAAAGGAACTCTATAGAGCAAGTATAATCTGAAGGCCATCATCCTCCAAGTCCCACAAACAGGTTTTCAGAACCTCTACATTCCTATTTGATTCATCCCATTCCAACTTTAAACATATTTTCCTGTCACCAGCATATATAGGGAGTTTACTGGATGAGGTAAGGTAATGGAACATGAGTCGGGACTTCACTGTGCCTTTAACTCTCCTCCTATTTGACAACTTCTCTTCTTATGGGAGGATAATTTCTCCCTGAGCATCATCACTGACACTCAAAAGCAGGTCCTCCATTTCCACACCCTGCCTGCCTACATTCTAAGCCACTTACCAAGTGTCAACTCTGTGTCAGTTATCTCCAAGGATTCTAAAGAGAAGAGAGACCCCAGTCCCTTCCAGAGCAGGATGGAAATACATCAGTCAGGAAACCCAGAGAGAGGGGTTCCCAACTAGGTCTACCTTCCTGAGGACCTGAGGCCAGACCTGAAACTACAAGCTCTCACAACCATTTCATATTGTCTCTAGCAATGAGGCAAAGGAGGCTTGGGAGGACTCGCCTTTTAAAGCCTGTGGACATTTCTTTGGTGATTTGTTTAAGTTGTGGTAGCTTTAGTCTTCAGTTTCTCTGGATATTAAACTTTTACAGTGTAACTAACAAACTGAGAAGAGGAGGCATGAGAAAACAAGTATCACATCAAATCCCACCCTCAAAGATGCAGGAAATGGTTAAAGTCGGGTAAGAAGTGAGCACCAGCACTCATTGCTGCGAGGACCTATGGGGGAACCTTTTGTGACATGCATGATGATATTATAATCGCCATTACCCTTTTGTGACTCACAAAAATCTCCTAAGCCAGAAGAGTGCATTTGGCTTGCATCTCTGTAGCACCGCAAGGAAGCGCAAAGAAGAGATGAATCTTCTGCCAAGTCTTAAGATACTCAGAAGCTTTGTTCACTTTCAGAGGACTAAAGTTTCCCAGCACTCACATCAGGCAGCTTACAACTACCTGAAACTCCGGCTTCAGGGGCCCTGACTCTCTCTGCTAGTGTCTGCAGGTAATTGCATGTAAATGTACACACACACACACACACACACACACACACACACACACCACATACACCTTTAAGAAAAAACGAGTAGGAACTGTCAGTGTGGCAGCTGTAGTGACCTCCTGTTGGTTGGTGGCTCTTCTCCAGAGCTGAACAGGTTTTCAGAGTCCAAATGTCACAGAACAGGGAGAAGGTTATACACCAGCCAGGTCTGTGGTGACAAGGATGATGGGAATATTTGAATCGTAGGCTGTCAGAAAGAACTGAATGAGACCTTTGCCACTGGTTTAGTAGTAGAGCAGCCTGTGAGTAAGGTGGCCCATTGGATTACAACCTGTGAAAGTGGAGGTAGTGCCCTAGGTCACCTCAAGATTGTATATAAGCTTAGACAAAGAAACAAAGGTGGGAATATTTGGCTACTATGGCCTCAGTTCAAGCAGCACCATCACTAGTGTAGGCTATTCCCAGTCCTCTGACACCTCCTGAACATCACCTTGGGTGTGCTGGTGTGGGGCTCTATGACTGGTACCCATCCTTATGAATAAAGGATGCTACCACCAAGGAGAGGAGCGGTATGCATACAGAAGAGTGGCCCTTGGTTTCATAGTCTTGTAGGCCTCGCTGACTATGCTTGGAGCAGTAACAGTAACTACTGGTTATTTTTATAAGCCGTGTAAAATAAAATTTTACTGACTTAGGCTTCAAAAAACAATCTGTTTTGTACCATATTTCAAAAGCTGCCAAACTTTGGGTTTGGCTGGCTGCAAACGGCCAGCCTGTTAGGAGCAAATTCCAGGGCTGGGGGGGTCACTGACTTGGAATGTTTTGCCAAACACTCCCATATTTCCAAGGTTGTTGGGGGGCATTTGAACTTGAATATGATGGGGAAAGTTGTTTAAACTAGTTGTCAATTGGCATGCAAGAGTCTTGAGGTTTGCAGCTATTTTTTTTGAATAGTTTGCCACATTCCAATGACTTGCCAAGCTGCAGGGTCCTGCCACTACACTTCTTGTTGTTTTCTCCCTATCATCTCTGCATGCTCTCCCGGAGAAGCAGGCAACCGGGAAACACTCGACTTTGTTTTGTTCGCAATGGTCTTTGCAGTTGGCCTGTGATTTCTCAAAGTGGACAGTACCAGGTACCTACAGAGTGTTCCAAACACTCTGATGCCTAAATCTTACCCACAAATGAAGCAGAGTATTTGGGAAAAGGAGCCCAGGCACCTACACATTTCGAACGCTCTGTAATTGCTTCTCTTCTGTGTCCAAGTTGATCCTGGGAGGTGTCATCCCCAACAAGTCAGTTGGCTTCAATGCTTTCTGTGTGGCCTCAGTGTCAATTAGCTTTCTGGCTAGGAAAGAAAGGTAAGGGGACATAAACATTGCAGAAAAGGCAGCGTCAAGCACTTGGCAAGAGGAACATATTTTAATCCCTCATGGAAATTGGCTGATTCTATGTAGTTTTTAATTTGCTATAGTATCTTTACAAGAGTAATATTGATAAGTCTGTAAATAATGATAATTTTTACTGTACATGTGAGTTACAGTAGGGGGGTTTACAAAACTAGAGAAACAAGTTTCTATTCCTCAAAAGAGAGAACTTATAATATTTTGAAGATGCAAGAATTTTATTGTGTAGAACAAGAATATAATACTCTTCTGCTGCATAGAATGGATACCAGTCTTGTTGGGAACAGGAAGATGTCAGAACTGTTTGGATCCATGTGAAAAGATGGTGGTTGGCACCAGTCCAGCTTTTGGATATTTCTCTACTAAGTTGGTGTGGTGAGAACATTAGCTGAGGGCTCTAGTATGCTGGGCAAGTCCTCAAGTTCAGTGTCCTGAGCTTTAGTATATAAGGGGTGATAACAATAAAACTTTCCTCAGATTTGCAAAGAATTTGTAAAAATATTTATAAAAATGGTACCTGGGAACTGATAGGAGCTCAATTAACTGAGTTTTGTTCCTTCTTTTGTTTTCTGTTTTTTTAAACTACAAATACATTTGAAATAACACAGTAGCCACAGGACTGTGACAAAAAGTGCCTTGTATCTCTTCTGGCTGGGAAGTCTTACCAAAGTCTCTATCAAAAGCGGTGTTTTGAGCAGAAGAGTAAAAGGCCTCCATGAGACTTATGTCGAGATGGGGATGGGCTAACAACATAGTTGTCAGTTTTCCTATCTTTATAGCTGGGTACAGAAGTACTTCTCACCTTACAGTATGGTGACGAAAGGAGGCTGATAGCTTTGGTGACTGGTGTGGAGGGACACAGCAGACCCTATGAGGAGTCACATTGTGATGTTCACGTTAAGTGTATCATCTAATAATAGCTGGTAGATGCCATTGAGAGCACAGAGAGAGTATGAGCACCACTTTCTTTTAGACCCCAGGAACGACAGAAATAGAAGCCAGTGAAGCCATGGCATAGAGGCAGATTCTTTATCAGCCTTGACCCATTATTAAGTTCAGTCAAGTGATATTAATGTTAATTCTTACATTAGAAGATACCTCATTTTTCTCTCCAAACAAATCCATTCTTATGGTATGTTCATTATTTAGATATTGTTTTACTGCTTAGTATTTTTCCTTGAATATTTAAGGCATTCGTAAGTCAGAGATAAATCACAATTCCCCCACCTCCATTTTTTTTAAGTCATGTGTAGAAATCTTCTCTGGTAATGTATATATTAAAGGAATATTTAGAAGAAGAAGCTTCAATTGGGAAGAAGGGGAAACATAGTCAGAACTCTGCTATTGAGATCATTTATGTGGGAATGACCTCTTTCATTGACTGATCCTCTGAGTGCAGTCTCTAATGATTGCAAGGATCAGACTGGACTTCCAGAGGTTACTCACTTTCTATGGTCCGGGAGGGAAGATGAAAGCTGGCTCCTTACTCATAGCCTGTATCTTTTCCCACTCCATAGCTTGTATTTTGTCTCCATCCCTCACAAGGAAGGGTGTGGATGCTGAGGACACAAACCAAAGAAAACAGCCACTTACCTCTTTAAAACAGAAAACCTAGAGAACTACCACTCTTGAGGTGCCTTGCCAAAGCCAGGCATTGTCCTGTGTTGGGGCATTCGTCATACACTGTACTGATGCCAGAACCCTGTGACCCAGAGAAGGGTATTCAGGTCCAGCTCAGGCTCCTGCTAGAGAAAGTGGTACTGGTGCTAAGTCACCTGTTACTCTTAAGCTGAGGTCAGTCTGAATGCAAGTTTCATATCTGCATAGAAAATAGAAATTATCCAACCATGTGAATTAATCAAATAGTCAATATAGCATTACTTCTCCTCTTAAATGATTTTTCTGTATAGTTGCATTAAATCTGTCTTGTCTGACCACAAGATGTTCATGTTAGAATATTTGCCTGAGTTACCAACAATACCTGTCCTGTCAGTAGATTGTAAATGGAGGCTCATTTTAAATATTCAGAGTCAGTTGCTCTCTTATATTTTCAGCATGAGGACAGCAGGGCAAGGAATTTGACATTAGTCTGAAGTACCAGGAAGGAAGTGCAGAAAGCACAGGAAATGCCTTGCACCGCGGTCTCAGCTTGTCTTGGGGTCAGCCAAGGCCACTTTGCATCTCTCAGCTCTGCTTCTGTCCTTTAGACCCGAAGGAAACAGAAGCCAGAGAAGAAGATGATTTTGAACTTCCCGACCCCCAACACGCAACATGTTCTGAACCTAAATATTGACTTCCAATCCAGCTATCTAAATTTAAGTACAATTTGGAGAAGAATCGGCCAGCAAACGTGTCCACATTTACTGTTGGCTATCAAATGTTAATCGGGGTAGTACACAAATATTTATCCCACAAGAACAAGGCCTTCTGAAATTTTTACTCCCCTAAAATAAAGTACAAAATTAGGGTGCCAGTAGCATGTTTCTAAGGTGAAGGTGTTTGTCACCAAGCCTGACCACCCAAGTTTCATTCTTGGAGCACACGTGCTTGAAGGAAAGAATTGACTCCCCAAAATGATTGTGCCCTCATGTTTTAGCTATGGTGATACATTCAGGTACACACACACACACACACACACACACACACACGGCACATCAATCCACCAATAAATAAATGTAAAATCATTAGAAATCAACCGAGCTTAACAAAGCCTATAGCAAGAATGTTTTCCTTCCATCTTCCTGTAATTGCCAGCATTGGAGAAACAGTGAATAAGACATATAATTCTCAAGAATCATTTGTTTATCTGAAATGAAAATCTTCCTGGATAGATTTTTACCCGGGTAGCGCCCCCTGCATTTACTCGTTCATCTCCTGACTCAGCTGGCCACAGTTGGCATAGGCAGAAGAGACCTTTGCCTAGGACACTGATCGAAGTATCACTGCACTAGTGGTATATTCCTGGGTTACACGTGTCTCTAGTTTCAGGGCCTTTCTTTAACAAAAAGAATAGCGGCACCCTTCCCCCATGCTTAGAAAGCCTTCAGTAATATCTTTGAGTATAAATGACTGCCTTTTCAGCAATCACTGATTCTTAAAATAATGTTACTCAAAGGACATCACAGCTCTCAGGACACAGAGGCGGGCAGATCTCTGTGAGTTTGAGCAGAGTGTAATCTACATAGTAAGTTCTAGGCCAGCCAGACCTACATAGTAATATGTCATGAGACTCTGTCTTTACAAACCAAAACCAAAACCAAAACCAAAAGGGTACTTGTACTGAATGGTTTTGTGTGTCAACTTGACACAGGCTGGAGTTATCACAGAGAAAGGAGCTTCAGATGGGCAAGTGCCTCCATGAGATCCAGCTGTGGGGCATTTTCTCAATTAGTGATCAAGGGGGGAGGGCCCTTTGTGGGTGGTGCCATCCATGGGCTTGTAGTCTTGGGTTCTATAAGAAAGTAAGCTGAGCAAGCCAGGGGAAGCAAGCCAGTAAGTTACATCCCTCCATGGCCTCTGCATCAGCTCCTGCTTCCTGACCTGCTTGAGTTCCAGTCCTCACTTCCTTTAGTGATGAACAGCAATGTGGAAGTGTAAGTTGAATAAACCCTTTCCTCCCCAACTTGCTTCTTGGTTATGATGTTTGTGCAGGAATAGAAGCCCTGACAAAGACAGTACTCGAAGGAAGAACCTAAGTAATTCTCTTCTAGGATTACTTGTTGTATTTATGATACTAATGAATAATATGAAGGCTTTAATTAGTAACTCCAACTGGATCATGATCTCGACAAATTTGGGGTGCTTAGTTGAAAATGTATCATTAACAAAAACTAAAACCCCCAAACATCCTAAGTAGGGAGACACCATCTAAGAAGATGATAGCTAAGGATGAAGGAAGTCTCTGAAATGGGAGTATCTGGGCTCGATGCCATTATTAGTCCTTGGTGACTAACCTCAGTTTCTTTGTCCAGATATTAGCACCACTGATTTCTATGTGTTAAAGCTGTGACCACTCTTGTTAATTTTCAAGGTTAGTTACAGTGCTTAAAACCTGGCCCAGTAAGATCCAAGTCATAGTTTGGTGATTTATCTCATCTACCTCCTGATCCTCTGGATAGCAGCATTGTACATTTCTTAGGGCATCTGGGAGACAGATGCTAGAATGAATTCCAGCTCTCTGAAGACAGGGTCAATGGGAAGGAATAAGAAAGAAGAGGAGGAGAAAGGGAGACCTCAGTGGGCTCCTATGGAAGGGAAAACTCCCTACGTACGCTCACCGGGCCCTGGGGTCTACTGTAGCTGCTTCTGTCTTAGGGGAGACAGACAGGATCCAGCTCCTTAAGAAGACCAAGCAGGCACATTGAGAATCTCCTCAGAGCTAAAATGGTTGTTGACCATCATCTAGAACTGAAGAATTTTATAGGAAGGAAGCCTACTGAGAAGAAGGGGAGGAAGCAGTAGAAGGAAAACAGCTGCAGTGAAAACCAGGTGAGCAGTGGGTATGTGGTGGCCTAGTGCCAGTGCTGCCAGTGGGGCCAGGTAACCAAAGAGGAGGAAGAGGAGGAGGGCGAGGAGGAGGAAGAGGAAGATGAGGAGTAGGAGGAGAAGGAAGAGGAGGAAGAGGAGGAAGAGAAGGAAGAGAAGGAGGAGGAAGAGGAGGTGGAGAAGAAAGAGGGGGTGGAGGAGGAGGAGAAAAAAGGGTAGGAGGAGGAAGAGGAAGAGGAGGAGGAAGAGGAGGAGAAGGAGACTGGGAGTCATAAGAGTAAAGGCAGAGGTACTACAGGAGGAATGTCGTTGCTCAGGGTTAGCCTGAGGAGTTGAGGGTGGTGCTTGAGGAAAAGTCTTAGAAAGCAAGGGTTGAGAAGGGAATGGGAGAGCAGCATAGTCTCTGAGCTTCTTTCAGCTCAGCCCTAGTGCTTGCTGTGCTCCAGGGGAAGGCCTGAGGTGTGCTGTGCCTGCCACGCCCTACAAAGACACAAAGGTCCCTTGGGATCCACCTTAACCTTCCATACTGCAGAGGATGAGGATTCTGAGCAGAAATGGACCCATCACCCTAGGCTAGACTGTCTATACAAGGCAGTTGTGATTTTCCTTTCCCTCCCAGGACTGCCTGTAAAGGGTTGGGTTTCTGGTGGGCTCTGACTCCCTGAAGTCTTGCAACACTGCCAGAAGATCATGAGCCTTGCATCTACAGGAAGGATCAAGGAAATGCTCCTATACGTTGATACCTTTGTCAGTCCCCACAAATGTATTCCAAAGAAAGTTCACAGGGTGCTTACTAGAAGTTGCTGGGCAACTGAGGAAAGTAAGGAAGAAGACAGCACCAAGGTGGAGACAGCTTCCAGGTCAGAATTCATGGCCACCACCAGCTTCCTCTCTTACACTGGAGTTCTTCATTGATGCAATGGGACATTCCAGCTTCTCAGAGTTATTGTTTATAAAACATGTTGTGTGTACTATTTGATTTTTAAAATTAGTTAGACACAGTGAGTCGTGACTGCAATCATTGAGCTTGGGAATCTGAGGCAGGAGAGATGACTCTGGGGCCAGACTGGGCTGTATTGTGAATTCCAGCCCCCTTGAGTTACAAAGTGAGACCTGGTCTTAAACAAACAAGTGTGCTGCTGCTGTAACCCGGGGCCTCAGAGACACCACTCAAAGTGAGATAAATGTTGTTTGGACATTTTTTGCTTACTGGGTTTTTTTGCTTATATATTATGATTTTTAATTTTGTATTTTATATTTTGGGGGTTTTATGTTTATTTTATTTTGTTTTTTGTGTGTGTTTGTGTTTCTTGTATTAGTATTATTGTTGTTGTTGTTTGATTTCTGTTTGTTTTCTAAAAAGAGAAAAAATGGCAGAGTTGGGTTGGTGGTAGGGAGGATCTGGTAGGACCTGGGAAAGGGAAACTGTTCAGATTGTACTGTATGAAAAATCACTTTTTATTAAAAAAAAAAGGCCTGGCCCAGAATAAATGCTCAAAATACCTGTTATGTTTAAAATCTCCCTAGGTCTCAATAAGTGTCATTTAATGTTGAGTTGTCAACTCTCAAAGGAAACTCTTATGCCGGCAGAAACAAAGCTCGTACCTCTGTTTTTAAATAAAGACAATTTTCCTTTGAAAGAATGAGAGTTAAAGATATCCTGGAGTTAAATGAACACTGGCAGTTAGGTGCTCCATCCGTGAAGTGTGCGTTTATTTCGTTAGCCCAGAGCAATCACTCCAAGCCGTGCAGATGGTTCTTGTGCTGCCTTCTTACGTTACAATTCATAACAGTAGCAGAAATTACAACTATGAAGAAGGAACAACATGAGTATTTTATGGTTGGAGGCCACCACACATGAGGATCTGTATTAAAGGGCCGCATGCTCCGGAAGATTGAGAAGCACTGCTCTAAGCTCTTCCTATTTCAGGTTTCCCCCAGAGTTCCTGAGATGTTTTACCCAGGACACCTAAGAACGATCTTTTCCAGTGAGTTTTGGGAAGCAGTCTGCCTATTCGCAGCAACATGTCGTTTCACTTGTGCTCAAAATCAAGTGGAAAAAAATATCACATAAAAGTTTGTGTTATGACTGGTTACAGCAGGTGGGGGCTGTCTTTGCAGCGACATTTCCAAGTGGTGTCACCGAACAGCTGGATCTCTTTGCTTTGACGGAATTGGCACCCTAATAGAAAGGGAGAAAGAAGAACTGGGGGGGGGGGGGGGAAGGGATAAACTTGCATCAATTTGGACTCAGTTTAGAGCTGTTTAAAACATCTCATGGTTGATAGATTATAGAGCTTTAATGCTACTCACCAAGAAATCATATCTGAGGAATTTTATTCTGTTAAACATTTAGTCTCGTTTAAACCTACTGAGATGTTAATCTTTCTAAAACTGGTGTTCCCATTTTTGGTCTCTTTAGTTTCATAAAACTAAAGAGTCACTTGGAGTTTAATGGATCAGGATGACTGAATACAAGCGAGGAGTGAGGGAGAACATGTCCTGGGCTTGGTTTTGGGAAAGCCAGGGCTAAATCTAGATTTCGCTACTACCTTGGCCCTCACGAAACCATTACATAAGCCTCTTATATAAAGAATACCATCACCTGGAAATATGGGGAAGATTACATAGTATATGCTCAGTAAAGGCTAAATGTACTGTCATGGAAACAGCAGTTACAGTTTTGTGGGCACTCCTTGTGTAAGGAGGGCTTACATAAGTATTATTTGTAAAAGTTTGCATCCTGGCAATGGAGGGATTATCCTCCTCCCAAAGAAACTGAAATGTTTTTGAAATGGCAAGATTGTATAAATTTAGAGACTTATATAATTGTGTTTTGTCTGTGCCAAAGATGAACAATAATGTCTAATGAGGAAAAGAGTATTTATATAGTGGCTTACTAAGTTGAAAATAAAAAGTATAGCTCTGGAAATATACTCCATTGAGGTTCGAGTATAGAACTCAAATGGTAAAATGGATTGCACCTCACTATGAGTTTTATTAATATAAATCCATGCTCATTTTCACCAGTAGATTTTAATTTAATTGTTGTTTACCGTGTGTGTGTGTGTGTGTGTGTGTGTGTGTGTGCGCGCACAATACAACTATTTCAAAATTGACTCAGATTCATTACAATAAGATCCAGAACAGGATTTCCTGTGGCTGTCCAAGAATATTTTGCAAGTTTCCTGGGAAGTATTCTTAGGCAGAGTTTAGCTGGGAGCTCCTGAGCCACTGTGCTGTAAAGGACTTCCGGCAAGAGCCAAACGACTCTGGCATGAGCTTAGCTCTTGTTACCATGTCCCTCACTTACTGCACACAATGCTCTTTAAGAACATGTTGTTTGTTTTCTGCAGGGGGAGATAGAAAGCAGTGAAATGCCTCACTCCTGAGAGGATTATGAGAACAAGAGACTGGAGCACACCATGCCCTTTTGGGTCATAATAGCCTAATAAGCCAATTCAGTCTTTACCACCTTATGACAAATTCAGTACAAACATGTACATCAGAAGGTTTCCAATCTCAAGATTTTAATGTTGTATATTTTTATATTCTATTTTGAGAGTATTTAAAAGTCAGGCACCTGTCCCAAGGTTCACAACAGACTCAAAGCTATTAGCTACCCACAATAGCTTTGAGCCCAAAGACCCCAGACCCCAGAATTTGGCTTATTTACCTCATCTTTCCCAATTGTTGGTTGGATGACTTCAGTCTCTATTATGCCATTACAAACACACAACCCAAAGTCAAGGGAAGAGGGAGGTGGAAAGACTTCTCCCAAGTGCTTCAGCCCAAGGTGGAGAAGATGCAGTCTAAGGTCTAGCCATCATTACTTTGAGGCAAAACAGCCGGCTTAGCCCAACCAAAGTGCAAGGAAGACTGGGAAATATAAGGGAACACATAGGGTTTGAGGCATATTTGCTCAGCACTGAAAAACCAGAAAAATATTAGAAGCATTAACCTATTATATTGATGATGGGTCTAAATATCAATCAAATGAAGAGTAAAATGAAATAATATTATCTTACTTTTCATTGACTTGGTTTTGTGAGACGGTACAATGGACGAATGTCTGAGGCGTTCATTCTTCTTTCCCATTTTAATGTTGTCTGCTGTGTTTAAAACTCTCTGATCCTTAGTAAACAGATGAAATACTCATCTCAGTATATAATTCTTAGCATTTATGTCAGAAAATTGACATGTGTCATACATTCCTTTGCATTTATAGGCAGCTGTGTTTATATAGTGTATCTTCTTTTTTTCCATTTACACTAAATGGAAATAATTATGTATATGTTCAACAGCTAGCCAGCCCTGGTTTATACATTTAACACATATGGTTAACAGATAATGGTAAGTTTATAAGCAATACCAAATATCCTGGCCTGGAGTCAGTAAAACCAGAGCGATACTCAGTTGCATGAAAAGGAGTTTTGGTTGCCTGTAGTTTGCATGTTTACATTGCCTAGGGATTTCAGTTTGGATCAGTGCTTTATATAGCATGTTCAACAGGCTAAACTTGGAACTCTGCTTGGATTCTACAGACATATTCATCAAATGTTATGATATCAGCCCCCATGCACCATTCCACATTAAAAAAAAATGTTCCTACTGAAACAGACTCTCTTCCCTTCTAGTTCATGTATCTAGAGGTAAATGATAATTTGAATCATAACTGATAAGTGGAGAAGTGGTGTCACTGTAACACATAGGTTACTATGATGCAGGAGTCCAACAACATTTCAATGTTATATTAGTAGGAACTGTCACTTGAGTGCCAAGAACACTGATTGATGGGCAGAAGCATAGACTAGCATGGTGCTGTGCACAGCGCCCATTTCCCTTTTGTTTAAGCTTGCATTTTGTTATCATGTGTATGATTTATTGCAAGAGCTTATTACATGGTTAGCTCTACAAGGAGTTCATTTTGCTGCTGTCCCCATAACTCTTGTAATCTCAATATGTCCTTGTCCCTCTCCGCTGAAGTCCTTTGTTTAGTGTAGAGTTTATTTGATCAAGACTTAACATGCCTTGAAAAGAAGACTAGTCTTTTGTTTGGACTGTTGATGGCTTTATTTGTACCTCAGCTAAAAAGTTGTATTGCCTTGGATCTACTTTAATCATAAACTCTGCTTTGTTTTGTTTTGTTTTTTACATGTGACTTTCTAGAAAAGAGCGTGCTAGTAGGGATGAGTTTGTCACACAGTATTAGGAATGCCTGTGTACTCATAACTTAAGCTACATGAACTTTGGAGACTAGAAGAATATATTAATATGGCTGATGCTAGGCCTGGTTGAGCAGTTACCATTTGGGAAGAGTTCTCTGTTCATCCCCTATATGTTAGACAAATCATCCTTATGCGTCAAGGTCCTCAAAGGCTGTGCCCATGAAGCATCTCACTGAGGTCCAACAGTATGGGATCCATTATTAGTGTTTCTCCTTGACAGGCTTGGAAATCAAGGCTCAGTGGATAAGTGTTTCCTAAGGTATATTGGTGGCAACTAACTATAACTAGTTATTCTCTGTTCAAAAGAACAGTTTGAGCAGCCTTTTTTATTTAAGCTACTGGAATACACAGATAACTGAAATGAAATGGAAATCTCCTCCAGCCAGGCCCCTCTCTTCTCCCTGGAATTGATATAGAGCCTCTTTTCAGCCTGGCTGCAGGCAGAGTTAAATCTCTCAGACCTGAAGAGCTCCAGCCTTGGTACCCTCCAAGAACAAGCAGAACTAGATTGTCCTCACAGCTTCTCACAGGAACAAGGGGCTTTTAACTGGCTCCTGGCCAAGTCCTCTAGCCTGAGGTTTACTAAAGTCTGTCACTTGTCTCTCCTTTCTCTACTCCTCACTTTGGTTTCTACCTCTACTACCGTCTTGCCCATGCCGGTTGAAAGAACAGTAGAAGACCTAGCACTACCAATCTTTCTGTCTTATATGAGCTGCACTTCCACCCCAGGATGCATTGTCAAGATGGCTCATCACTGTTCCCCAAGATTCATAGTGTAGGAGAGTGGACAAAGAATAAGGGCAAAGAAACACTGTTCTGTTCTTGGATGCTCCATAAATTCGCCATGGCATGTTACATACATTAGCACAATGGCTTGGACCTTGAGTGTTTCCCTCCATTTCGGGGTACTGACTAATTATGTAGCTTAGTAAAGACTTCTCCAGCCAACTTCTCAGAATTCCTTCTTGGACACACTTGAGTTTGTTTAACATGTGCTTACAAAAGGATTCCAAAGAACCAGGGTCACCAAGTTCAGTGGTTAGTGAGATCTCTCAGAGAAGCCTGACTATCATGAAGTTTTTCCAAATCTTAGATAAGTTTAAGAGGTAGATAGAGAATGCCCAAGATGGGGCCTGAGATGGAGTATTTAGGCATTCTACAAGAGGGTGATTAATAAGAAAACCTATACGGGGTTGGGGATTTAGCTCAGTGGTAGAGCGCTTGCCTAGCAAGCACAAGGCCCTGGGTTCGGTCCTCAGCTCTGTTAAAAAAAAAAAAATATATATATATATATATATATATACATATGTATATATATATATATATAAGAAAACCTATTATTGAAACCACACAGATATTTAAGATGTGGAGCTGGTAATAAAGAAGTTATTTAGAACTGTGTTTAAAACTAATTCAAAATGTCACTTGTATGTGAGAAGACAAGCACCTTCAAATATCCCATGAAAGTCTGCATAATTCTCGCCTTACAATCATGGCATGGTTTGGGTACAGATACTTAAATCACCATCATTTAAAAGCACATACCTATATAGTGGAAGGCACTGCTTTCTGACCTACCAGCCTTTTGCCACCTTAGAAAATGAGGCCTACTGACCCTTGAGATCTCTGGTAGTCTGGGTTTTGATTCCCATGGTCTTGAAAAAGTCAAATCTCATAAACAATAAGATGTTTCTTTATTTGGTCAGGGTTTAGCCTGTGGTTGGGATTTCAGTTATCCCAGTGGAGACAGAAAGAATGGTGAAATAAAAGTGAAAAAGAGGTCACTGAGAACTCTAAGGAAAAAAAAAAAAGGACAATTTGAAAGTGCTTTTAGAACTTCCTTTTAATTTTTCCTACCTGCCTACCAAGTGGATGAGGTTGTTTTCATGTGTGGTAATACAAAGATGGATATTACATTATCATAGTTGCTGACTTATTCCGTGAGCACAAAAAGTATCATTAGCATATTCTGTCCAGACATGGCTGGTCTCTCAGTTGTGTGTAAAACTTTAGCTTGACCAAAATGCACACTGACTTGAGAATTCTATGTGTTTTATGTTCTCATACTTAATGGTCTGTGAACTAATTGCTTCGAGCTGTAACTGTGCCTAGTTTCATTGGTTAAAAAGAAATAGTAAGTAAACATGGCTATGGTAATCATTAAGCCAAGTGATTATTCAGCATATAGCAAATAAATTAAATGTGAAAAGTGCATTTTAATATATACTCAAGTCTTTCAAATTTGAATTTCCATCCTTATCTGTGTTTCCTCCCATTGTTTCCCATTAATGGTAAAATAACTAAGAAGGTGGTTCCCTCTTAGTGGGCTGACAAGGGACCAAGTAAAACAGTCTGTACTTTTCCCCATTGTGAGTACAGGAAGTCTACGTTACTGAATACCCAATTACACACTTTTTGTTTTGTTTTTGTTTGTTTACTTATTTATTTATTTATATTAGGTATTTTCTTTATTTATTTCAAATGTTATCCCCTTTCCTAGTTTTTCCTCTGAAAACCCCCTATCCTATCCCCCCTCCCCTGCTCACCAACCCATCCACTCCCACTTCCCTGTCCTTGCATTACCCTATACTGGGGCACTGAGCCTTCACAGGTCCAAGGGCCTCTTCTCCCTTTGATGTCCAACAAGGCCATCCTCTGCTACATATGTAGCTGGAGTCATGGATCCCTCCATGTGTACTCTTTGGTTGATGGTTTAGTCCCTGGGAGCTTGGCAGGGGGTGGGGGGGGGGAGGGGGAAAGCTCTGGTTGGTTGATATTGTTGTTCCTCCTATGGGGCTGCAAACCCCTTCAGCTCCTTGGGTCCTTTCTCTAGTTCCTTCCCATTTACACAGTCTTATGTTAGTCACCAAAGAGAAATAATTCTACACTCTTTCTGCATTAGGGGTAAAGAGTATAAAAGATTCTTGAAAAGAGAACATAGAGGACATTAAGACCAAGGTATTATTTGTCACAAATGCATGTGTATTCATATTACCTCAAAAATAAGTTTAATTTTAAAGAAAACACATTTTACATACTTTAGGAGGCTAACTGAACATGTGTTTTCTATGGTGTAATATTTGTAAAAAAAAATGTGTAATTTCAACAGTGACAACTCAGTAGCATTGTGATGTTTTGTACTGTGCCAGTGACTACTTCATTACCCCTAACAGACACCTCATACTCCTTATGGAATCACCCCATCCCCTCTTCTCTTTATCACATGGTACCTACAATTCTGCTTCCTGTTCTGATCAATAGACCAACTCTGGGTATCTTGTATAAATAGAGTTGCATGTACTGTATTGATTTTTGCTTCTAGACTCTTACTGTAGTATTTTCAAGGTTTATACATTTTATAGTATGCATAAAGACTTCATTCTTTTATATATGTGAATGGTATTCTGATCTCTCTCTTTAAGACAGACATAGATATAGATCATTTTATTATCCATTTGTACTGGCTGGTTTTGTGTGTCAATTTGACACAGGCTGGAGTTATCACAGAGAAAGGAGCTTCAGTTGGGGAAGTGCCTCCACGAGATCCAGCTGTGGGGCATTTTCTCAATTTGTGATCAAGGGGGAAGGGCCCCTTGTGGATGGTACCATCTCTGGGGTTGGTATTCTTGGGTTCTATACGAGAACAGGCTGAGCGAGCCTGGGGAAGCAAGCCAGTAAGAAACATCCCTCCATGGCCTCTGCATCAGCTCCTGCTTTCTGATCTTCTTGAGTTCTAGTCCTGACTTCCTTTGGTGATCAACAGCAATGTGCAAGGTGTAAGCTAAATAAATCCTTTCCTCCCCAACTTGCTTCTTGGTCATGATGTTTGTGCAGGAATAGAAACCCTGACTAAGACACCATTCATTAGCTCATATGTGTTTGGATTTCTCCAGTTCTTGGCCATTGTGAAAAGTGCTATTACTAACAATTAGTTACTACTAGATTTTCTGTGAGCATGGTTTCATTTCTTTGGAGTAATATACCTAGAGTTAGAACAGTTTCATTTTATTTGCTTCTGTGTTTTTTGAGGGAATGCCAGCCTGGTTTCCATGATGAGGAAGCCATTTTCTATTCCCACCTGCCGTGCCGTGGATCAGGTTTCTAATTACTTCCCATATTTTCAAAATTTATATTCTAACACACTGTGTGTGTGTGTGTGTGTGTGTGTGTGTGTGTGTGTGTGTGTGTGTGTGTGTATATGTATTCCTTTGATTGTGGGTAAAGTGGCATCTCATTTTGGTTCTGAAGCACTTCATTCTGATGATTAAAAATGGGAGGCTTTTTTTTTTTTCAAGAGCTTTTGGCTACTTGAGTTAACTTACTGGAGAAATGTCTCTTCAAATCCCATCTCTGCTTTCAAATTAAGTTGTTGAACTCCTGGTTGTTGAAGTACTCTGCTAAAAGAAAATGAACATAAGAAACTTTCAAGTGTTGTGTTGATGCTGTTGTTATTGTCTTGTAGGTGCCAGGGCAAGGATGTGTTTATACTGTGATATTTGTATCCTTATGTATATTTCTGAATATATTCATTGCCTGGAGTTACTGTATTAAATCTCCCAAACCACAATGACTTAAGAAAAGAAATTTATTCTGTCACTATGCTGAGAACCAGAAGTCCCAAATCAATCTGTGGCAAGAGCTGGTTAGTTTGAAAGCTATAAAGGATAAGTCATTGCCTTGGTATGTTGTGCTAAGTTCTGGGATTCCCCAATGCTCTGAGAATTGTAGATACATCACACTAATCTTGACCTCAGTTTCACTGTGATCCTGTCTAGATGCCTCAAATATTCTTCTTCTTTCTCCTATGAAGAGGCTACTCATTGAATTTGGAGCTTAATATAATCTTTCCTTAGAAACAAAAGCCTGACTTAATTACAGTCTGTTTCCAAATAAAGCCAAATTTACAGATATAGGGGTGGTGGTGGTGAGTGGTTTGACATATTAGGGGGATATCAAAATCCAACCTACTGCACTGTGTATGAGTTACATCTTTTATAAATGAAAGATATTTAAAAAATAGTGAGGAAACAATTTAAGAAAAAAGTAACATATCTGTTGGGATTCAGATCCAGGAAGAGAGGCTGAGGTGTGTGTTTACTGTACCAAAGTGATACTGGTTGCCAGGTTCTCCCAGCATCCCTCAGTCCCTGCCTGTTGCAGGGCATTGTCAGTGTCCCAGCCTTCTTCTGCTCTGAAATTTTCAGCCTAGAGACTGGGTTTTCCCTTCCCCAGAAGTTCTTACCGACATAATGGAGACATGTTGGTCTCTTTCTCTTCTTCTCCTCTATCTCCGCACCTTAGGCCAGGTCAGCAGGCATGGTTTACCAGCCATGCCCTAGTACCAGGGAAAGGGCAATAGATCCCATGCTCAAGAATAGACAGGTGAGGAGGGAAACATTGACAATACTTATCTGGAGTCCATTTGACTCCATTGTGAGAGGTTGATTCAAGTGGATTTCCTGAAGCTTATAAGCTTTTAAGTTTACAGTACATTCAAGTCAAAGAATCAATAATAGCCCAGAGACCTGTAAAAGAGCAGGGAACTGATTGGTTTCTGAAAACTGTTTTTTAGTAATTATGATTCTGAAAATTCTTCAAATAAAGTTACCAATGAGTATGTGCTACCTTTTATTGTTTGAGGAAAAATAATTAAGAATCATTTCATACTCATATATAGTAAAGAATGTAGTTTTTAATACTACTAAATACAAGTGGCTTTATTTTCTTTTTCTTTCAAGGATTTTAATTCCTTATTTGTGGAGGACATTCATAGATAATTTTTCACTTTATATCTTAATCACTTTTCTATAAATACATTTCTTTTTCTTCCTTCCTTCTTTTCTCCCTTTCTTACTTTTTTTACAACCTGACTGTAGTTCCCCTCTCCCTTCCATCCTAGTCCCTTCCCCCACCTTCCCCCTGGTCCCCTCTACTCTGAAGCCCACTCTCCTGTGTCCTCGCCCACTCTTCCTTTTCCCTTCAGAAAAGGAGAGGCCTCCAGTGGATGTCAACCAACCATGACACATCAACTTGCAGTAAGACTAGGCACCTCGCCTTGTATTGAGGCTGGACCATGCCACCCTGTAGGAGGAAAGGATCCCGATGGCAGATAGCTGAGTCAGAGCCAGCTCCTATTCCCACTGTGAGGAGTCCTACAAGAAGACCAAACTATACATCTATAACTAAGTGCAGAGGGCCAAGACCAGTCCCATGCCAGTGTCCTGGTTGTTCAGTCTCTGGGAGCCCCCATCAGCTCGGCTTGGTTAATTCTTTTGTTTTCCTTGTGGTGTCCTTGACCCCTCTGGCTCCCACAATGCTTCCTTCTCACCTTTCTGCAGAGTTTCTCAGGCTCCACCTAATAAATTTTGGGTGTAGGTCTCTGCTTGTGTTTCCTATCAGCAGGTGGCTTTATTTAAATATCTCAAGGATATATGTCAAATTTCTGTCCATGCCTTTATCATCAGGATTCTGTGCTTTCTGCATGTGTTCTTAAATCAATAATATTGGGATTTGAGCATATTTACCACTGTAAGTCCCGACTCCAGTCTTGTTTTCAACCAATTAGGGATCCATGTCCCTAACAGAGTGTTTTACCCAACATTTCCTCCAGCATTTTCTTATTTTAATATGACATGCAGCTTATATCCAATCCTATTAGGGTCTCCATTTTATATGATCTAAGTGAATCAGTCTTTTCTTTCTAAGGATGATGGTTCAGTGTATTAAGAATCGAGTTGGTAAGATGTAAAATCACAGGTAGGATGTGGAAATTCTGAAATCCAAGAACATGTCCAATGGCTTACTCAAAAGGTGGAAATCGTGAAAGTGCCTACTGAACCCTAGAGCTAGTATGGAACCTTTTGTTTTTCTTGGAAAGCACTGTTAAGACATAGATGGCAGGATTTGTCTTACTGCATTCTCAAACGCTGACTTCATAGTAAAGGATTTCAAAGACAAATGATTTCATAAATGTCAGTGTATAGAGAGAAAGTCTGAATTTATTTTACCAGGGAAGTTTCTTTCTTTCTTTCTTTCTTTCTTTCTTTCTTTCTTTCTTTCTTTCTTTCTTTCTTTCTTTCTTTCTTTCTTTCTCTCTTTCTCTCTTTCTCTCTTTCTTTCTTTCTTTCTTTCTTTCTTTCTTTCTTTCTTTCCTTCCTTCCTTCCTTCCATTCATGCATTCATTCATTCATTCATTCTTTCTTTTCTTTTTTCTTTAAAGCCCTTGCTTTGAAACCACTTGACAGGTGGTTTTAAAGAATAACATCTATTTTTCTAAACTAATCAGGATTTATCTAGAAAGTCATTACTTGTTGGTTAATGGTGAAAAGTTAAGGAAGTTCAATTTTTTTCAGGTTTCACAAAGCCCCTTTATACCATTAAATTAGCAGAGAGCCAAGTATTTACGAAGGGTCTTCCTGAGTTGTGCTGCTGATCTTTGATCATAACAGGGAAGAGTAATGACATTAGTGATATGAGGGTAATGTGCTATGGGGTTCCTGTATGAAATAACCAAAATACAGCTGAAACACTCACTCTGGTTCTTATCTTTCTAAAAACCAAGCCAGGCTGCTAGTTTGTGTGAATGGATTAATGGGTGCCTCATTTAGCTGTGTCTTAATAAGAAAAGCCTCATACCAAGCCAAGATTATTCTTTGATAACATCATCTCTTGCTCATTTGCATCAATTAAAAAATTATCCTTATGTGCACAGTGGAAGAATTCCATGTTACTCTAATCTAGTGCTGAAAGCCAGTGCACTTCTCATTTTCCTTCTGCATTGATTTTACTCTTCGGTGGGGTTTTCAACAAAGACATAATATTCTGAATTTGTAGCCTTAAATGTAAAGACTTCTGAGAAAATTTAAGCCCCTGCCTAATAAACTACAGTTGGTCACTTTTCCCCCCATAGATCAGGGAATAATGAGATCTTATCTATTCCTGACTCTGTATTAGGTTGCACCAACCCTTTTAATGGTTAAAAACAAAAGAAAAAGTCAGAAATGGGAGACTCATAAACCTTGCCTTGGCAGTAGTCACAGTTACAGAAATCAAGTGTGACCGCTGTGTAATATTCCTTTGTTTTCAGTCTTGTCTCTGTGTTAGGTTAAAGAATGAATACTCTCAGTAGACCTGGACATAACTCTTCTGCTGAGAAATACACAGACCCGAGCAGAGCCGTTTGTTCTGACAGAAACCACTTAGTCCATGTTTATTGGCTTCCCATATTCTTTCTTAAGAGTTTAATTTAGTTCTTTTCCTTTCTTTCTTTCTTTCTTTCTTTCTTTCTTTCTTTCTTTCTTTCTTTCTTTCTTTCTTTCTTTCTTTCTTTCTTTCTTTCTTCCTTCCTTCCTTTCTTTCTTTCTTTCTTTCTTTCTTTTTTGGTAATTGTTTTGTTTGCTTACTTAGATAAACTATGATTATGTATATATGATATCAAAAGACAATGAACACTACCTTTGAAAGGATGGTAAATGGCTTTTACTAGAGTGAGCTGCTATGGAAAACACTCAGAATCCCTGCTATCGCTTTATAAAAACCAACATCCAATCTAACACCACTTACTTATCTATACAGTTTTCAAGACACGTTTTCCATATCTCCACAGGTTTAGAAAAGTCTCCTCATAATACCATGTGATGGATTATGGGGCCCATAAAGCATACAGCAATATTTTTTTGGGTGTGTGTAAAACATTACTAGGAAATGTTCACATTTTAGATGTTTTATGCTTCTCTTAAACTACCCTGTCTGGTTTTACTACCCTGATTTTCTTAGAGGGTTTTCTGAAAGTTTATGTGATACCAAACTAACAACACATTTTCTGAGCCAGTCTGTAGAGAATGAGCCTTCCCCCCCCCTTTGTGTTATCATAAAGTTATTGTTTAGAGCACGCTAATTTGTTGCAAGTCTATTTAGGAGGAAAACATGAAGTTATCCAAAAAATCGTGTAAATATAAAATAAGATAAATCTCTGATTTGGCTACCTAAAACAAAGGAATTTTAACTTAAATTAGCTGAATTGTACCAATGAATACAGAAGAGAAGAGACAGACAGGAAAGAAGGAGGGGTGAAAAATTATGTCTCTATAATGTTGTATAAAATTGGAGACTTACTCAAGAGAGTGCAGGGACAGGGCAAAACACCTTTGTAAAAAATGTTATTCTTGTCTTATTTTTATTCATTCAATAGGTTTTATTGAATAGTTACTATGTACCAATATAGTTATAAAATTTCTCTGAAACCAACAAAACTATTATTTATAAAATAACTTTTAAGCAATTTAGCACAGAAAAGAAAATGTAACATGGAAGAAGGGCAAAGGGAAATTATAGTGACTTGTTGTCAGTCATTCCCTGCTTCGTCTGTCATTCTATCCTCAGAATGATGTCATCCAGGGCATCACCTCCATTGAACTTCAACTCTAGTCCTATGTGGTAACTGTTTCTGATGATGGTCCTGCCCAGGCTGCCACAGCGGAAATGTATTTCTCACTCTTCTGAAAGCTGCAGGTCCAATATCAAACAGACCTGAGCTTGGTCTCTTTGGTGGTTTCTCCTTGTAGATTCTAAATGTCTCCTGTCATTATATCTTCCTCTGTGTACATAGAGGACAGGGAGAGAATGGAGAAAGAAAGAATGAGCTGGAGCCCAGACAAGTGTTTCCTCCTCCCCTTATAGGGACACCATTCCTATTGGATTAGAGAGACTCACCCTTATAACTTGCCTTGACAGATATTACCTCTGCAAGAGCATTGTTTACCAATGCAGTCACATTGGAAATTAGGACTCCAGTGCTATGTTGATGGGATATAGTAGAGTCCAAACAGAACTCTGATTATTAAAGAGACACTCACACTTGAGGAAGGAGGACAGTAGACAGACAAAAGAACAATCTGGAGGACAAAACGAGGCAAACCTTTCTATGAAGTCAGCTCTGCAAGGAGTTCCCAAGATGTCTTATGAGTCTCTGCTTTTTATTAGGTCATATATAGTAGAGTTATACATACCTACAGGTGCCATCTAGACACGTGCTTTACTGCTGCATGAGAATTATTATATTACTAACAAAGAGGAAGAATAGACGTCAGAGCTTAGCAGACTATGTTTGCCCAGAATTTAGCACAACAATAAGTACTTTATAGTAGAACAATGAAATTGTGCACATAAGCTAGTTATTTGCAATTTAAAACAATGCTTTTGGAATAAATGTATAAGAGGTTCGTGGGAACACAGGGAAAGTATATCAGTGGCGGGAATGGAGGAGGTTGACTTTGAAATAACTTTCAAAAAGATGGATGAATGCATATGAGGTTAAGAAAGGAAAAAAGAAATTAAGGAAGAGGAGAGAACTTCTGCAAACAAGAACTCAGGGTGTTTCAGGGAACTTCAATTATTGAAGAATACCATAACTTGATATGTCGGGGAGAATGGGATTAGCAAGAAGGGATAAGGCCTCACTGAAAGTGCCACTATGAGAGTAAGAAGACACGTGGTTGAGTGAAAGCACTTACAGAATAAGTTATAAACAAATGACATGTTTCTGAAAATGTCCCTCTGGTGGCAGAAAGATCAATTGATGATCATAGACTGTGTGTGTGTGTGTGTGTGTGTGTGTGTGTGTGCACATGTGAATGTTTTAACATAAACACCCCTTTGAAGGAAAAGTATCAGTTTCCTCTGATATGACAAGGGGTGATTGTTCTTGTTCCTTGGCTGTGCCAGTTTCTGCCTCATTAAAGATACAAATAAGGAATTAACATCAGACGGTTGAAAATCTACATAAAAATGATTGAATTCTGTCAGAAGTGTACACAGAAAAATGTACATGTTCAGGGAAATTACCCAACACATTCACAAGTTTCTATATTAATCATTTTGCAACCCAGTGAATCTTGCTCATAATTGTACAAACTCCTCAGTATTCCTTCACACTATTTTTTGACATAATGTTTTGGAAATAAATGTTCAAGCCACTTCTCGCATGGCGGAAAGTCCTCAGTTGAGTGATGACGTATTTCTTTTGAGTGGTTCCTGCGAGTTTAGCATCCCTAAAATAGAGCTGTCCAGAGAGGGTCAGGAAGCATCAGTAAGTGTTGACCTACTTCCTGATAGTTTTTAAACTTCCTCTAGGGTAAGAAACTATAAATCCAAGTTTCTTTCCTAATGCAGCTCACAGTTCCTTATTCGAAGAAACAGTATTCCACCTACACTAAATAGCACAAAACTAAGGTATGACGTAAGAAAACCAACTATGTACAGGTTTTGATGGAAAAATTCTAGTAATTATCCTTTAGGGGAGGTACATTTCTTTAAAAGAATAATGAAAGCTGGTCATAGTATCAGTCTTATTCCTCAAGTCTTGCTTGTTCACCTTGTTGGTTGGCCTCAGTGATACAGAGATGACCCTGTGAAGTGACAGATTCCTTAATCCCTACTCTTGGCCACATTTCTACCAGGTTGCTCTTCTCTTTCTTTGCCTCTGAAGTATCCTCACGATGCCTCCTTCCTGGTCAAGCTTCCTTATGTCTTTGTTGACCCTTTGTCTTGCTCTCAATGGGCTAAAAGTACTGAGACTACAGAGACGAGGTTATGCATAAAATAATAGAAAGCAGACATTTGACTTGTTTCATTTTTGTGTCCTTGTATAAAGAACAATGGGTCTATGTTGGCTTTAAAAAGCATGAGCACTTTCCTCATAATTTCTCTTTCTGAAACTTCACCCAGATTTTTGAGGAGCCCTATAATGAGAATATCTCTTCCTCATGTATAAAACCAACTGGAAAATGTATTCAGATGGGTGTTAACCAGAAAGTGAAATTTCGACTCGACTGAAGACCAGGCTGTCTCGTCTTGGAGAACCAGCTGCCAAGAAGTCTCAGAGAAGCAGGGCAAAGCGCGTTCTTTCTGCAGCCAGGCTCACTTCTGAATGAAAGGAAATGGGCATAAGAAGCCTATCCTAGCCATGCAATTCCTCCCTCCAGCCTTCCCAATCAGCTGTCTGTAAAGGAGACTGTGTGTAGAATAAATCAATGTGCAGCTAATAGAACACTGTCTACGTGGGAAGACACATCAGGAACGGGAGTAAACATATTCCCCTAAAATCTCTCTCTCCCTCCCTCCTTCCCTCCCTGTCTCCCTTCCTCCCTCCCTCCCTCCCTCTCTTCCTCTCTCCCTTCCTCCCTCCCCTTCCATCCCTCCCTCCCCCCCTTCTCCCCGCCTCTGTCTGTATGTATGTGTTTTACTGGGATTTGAACCCAAGACTTCATGCATTCTAGACAAAGATTATATTACCACTGGGCTATGTCCACAGCCCTGAAACATAAATTTAAAGCCATGCCTTTAATCTTCCTTTCAACACTATTCATATCCTCTTTTCCCAGTTCAGAGAAAAGCTCCTACCTCTAGTTAAGCTTCTTGTAAATAACAAGTTCTTAGTTACTGCTGTAGAGATCCAAACATCAGAATGCTTCCATTTAAGGGCAATATCAACTGTAGGTCTTGGAGATATTGGCTATCACATCTGCGTTTACTTGCATTTGGAGACGCTCTAGAGCGCTAATGGAAAGAATTTAAAAGATGATGCGATCAGATAGGAATAGTATCTGGATCCAAGGACTTTCCCTGTTCATCTAATGTCTTAAAGGCTAAGACAGTAGCCTTAGCAACAATTATAGCTAAGGAAACAACATTCAGAGCGATCTCGAAAAGAAAAATAAAAAAAAAAATCAAAAAGTTATCTCTTTCCTGTGAAAAGAAAACAAGCATTCCACTGTTGACCCCTTGACCCCTGTCTTCTGAGATATGTCAGAATTCCAGCCTACTGAGACTCTTCTGCATTTCCCAGAAACCCCAACGTCCTCTAACACAGTTTCTGATTTATTTTCCAAATGTTCTCAGGTGGATAAGAGGCTGTATTCAGTTGGCTTTCATTATTACCCTTTGACAGTCGGGATTTGTTTGGAGTTGAGTGGAGACACCAAGAATCTTTTAAATGAACAGAATGTTTGGAAGTAAATGATATCATGGAAATGTACTGTAACCTGTAGCTAAGAAGGGAAGAAAAATATTCAGTCATATTAGTTTAAATGTCAGTGGATTATTAAAAGCAATACCAGCTATCCAGAAAATGAAGCAGCCTGTTGTGTGGCATGGGGGAATCCGTCATAGCAGCTGTTACACGGAGAGCATAAACTTGCTGGTCATGACTGCTAGCAAATCTTAGGCCGGGCAATATTTCCTTACACGGGTTGGTTTTGGTGTGAGTTGTGCTATCAGAGTTTGCACGATATTTCTTTTTTCTGTTTTTATATTTTTATTTTCTATATTCTTTGTTTACATTCCAAATGACTTCCCCTTTCCCAGATCACCCCCTCCCCATATGTCCCATAAACCTTCTTCTCTCCACCCATTCTACAATCACCTCTCTCCTTTTTTCTCTGTCCTGATACTCCCCTCCAATGCTTCAAACTTTAGTTTTAGGAAGTGCTTATGAAGCTTAATAAGTGCCCCTGCGAGTTAAATCAGAAAGTAGGTAAAGGGTATTTTATCAAAAATGATATAGTAAATCTGTATTCTCCGCCTCCTGCTTCTAAGTAATATGGCGAATCAGCAGTAGCAGCAGCAGCAACAACAACAACAATAAAACCAAGAAAGGTGGGTAAGGGAAGTAAACGAACTTTGGTATGCAAAATTTAACATCTCTTTGGTGCCCACATCAAAGTAAGATGCAAGTGACCTTCATTATATGTCTTCATCGTTTCTTTAAAACTCTGCACACAACTTAAAACTTTGTTTTTGTCTGTTGGCTTATTTATTTATGGATACCATTGTCCTTTATAGCTCCAGCAGGCTTGATTCTCACCATCTAGCCCGGACTGGCCTTGAACTTGTGATCCTCCTGCACAGCATCTTGAGTACTGAGATTACAGGTGTGTTGCACCAAGTCCATTTCTAAATAAAGCATTAAAAAAAAAAGTCTAGGCTTATTCCTGATTTGGGAAAAAATATTGTAGCTAACTCAGGATGCCTGTAATGATTTTCTAATCTAAACAATAACAAGCTAGTTGAGTAGAGTTCCCACATGTTGGAATTTTTCTAAGGAACAAAGTGTTATATTTTTAAAGTGATATGATATAGCAACAGGAAGAACCACATTGAAAAAAACTCAGTTTACATACTCAAATTTTAACAATCTAAGTAAACGCTTTAAGATACTATGTATTTTAAAATACCCACATTGTTCTTTTTCTGGTTTTTATACTTCATTTTTTTGTTAGGACCAAGTATTTTTTTGCTCAGTTTTAGCTCTAATCTTGAAATTAGAGAAAGAGAAAGCCACTTTTAAAGCTTGGTTTGCTGGTTATACAACAGCGGACAGAATAATACTCCAACCTAGATTTTGGGTCAAATCTTACCCACAAACCTCGTGCATTCTGTCAACTGACAGACTCTTTACATAAAAAAGCTTAAACAAAACTCTGTAGTCCCCTTACTGAGAGTTTTTTTTTTTGAAATGGATTTTATTAGTTTACATAGGATTCCTTCTCAATGAGATATATAACCCAAAAAATAAATGACCAGTCCTAAGCTAATTTTTATTAAGATACACAAGTGGTTTCATGGGTCAGGAAGGCATAGAAAATCATACACCAATGTTTTTGTGGGTCTAAAACTGCTATTGGGTTTATTAAAGTTAAAGACAAAAAGAAATTTCTCAACCCCTATACCACTCACATAAAAGTGCTAATTAATAGGTTAGGAACACCAGTAATAGAATTTCTTAATATCTGGGACTTTAAATTGCCAATTAAAGCTACTAGGTAAGTCGGAGAAGTTATTTACCATACTTTGCCTTTCTGACCCTCAGAAGTTCCTGTTGCCCACACCACCAACAATAACCTTTAGGGAGCAGGAGATAGCTGAGTTAGGATCCCAGCACTCAGGTAAAAAGCCAGTTTTGTCTGCAAGGGCCTGTAACCTCAGCACAGAAGGGGCAAGTGGTGACAGAGACAGGAGCATGGAACTTGTGGGCCACCACCAGCCTCACCGAAAGGCTTTGCATTCCAGGTTCAATGAGAAAGCTAGACAGAGAATCAGGAGAACATTCAGTACACTATGGTGTACACATGAGTATACGATGGCACACACACCTTTATACGCTTGTACACATATGCATTCACACACACAGGAGTGGAGAGAGAGACTGGTGTTAATAAAAATCAATTGCAAAGATTCCACCAACAAAGTTAGAGCTTTTTTGTTTCAGATTCTTACATATCTAAAGACGGTCCACATTACATTTCTGCATAATACTTAGCTACACTGATTGGTTTGGAAGCATCATTGTACCTTTCCATAAGTAGTGCTTAACTGAACCATCTCGGAAATAATGACTCCAACTCTCAGAATGTCTGTCCGGGCGGCTGGACAACAGCCCTATGCTCATGTGGTGTGCACAAACACATGAGTTGTGTTCCCACAGTGGGATCTGGGACTCCTACGGTCCTGCAGCTTTTTTCTCCTGTAAAGCACATGATGCTGACAGGGGTGGGGGTCCGGATCTGAGAGTAAGAATTTCCAGAACAGACGCAGTCTGAAAGGGGCCGGTGAAGCAAGCGATTATTTGCGGTGGGAGGCTATGGGCAATGAACAGATGTCTGTAGATACTACAAAGGGAAATAAACACTGCTGAAGAGCTGCCTTACGTAGGAAAACTTTAAAGGGGGATTTTTCTTTTAACAGTGATGTTTGGGAACACCCTGGTGAAACTGAATATTCTGGGTAGCGCTAGCCCTTCTGAAAGGGAACTAGTTCTTGTAGTCCAGATGAACTCTCCACTCAAAATCCTTAATCTTTTCTATTTATTCTGTCCTTTAAAAAAAAACCACTTATGTGTTAAGAATTATGCTTCCTTGGGTCCCGTCCCCCCTCCCCCACACACACATGTACACACAGCACTTTGAAGATCAAATGCTATTTGTTAGCAGCTAGAGGTCATGAACTTTAGAAGCAAAGACAAAACAATTCACTTACTGCAGCAAACTGAATTCACAAAGCAACCTCCCAGGGTGAAGCTGAAAAACATGAATATCAGGGTGTTTGAGGTAGCTTTTCTGGCCTTGCTGATGGAAGGAGATTTCTTGCTGACATATTCCATTATTTCTGGTGAAAGGACTGGGAATGGCGTTTTCTTGATATCATTACATGGAGACATTTTGCTTGTTTTTAAAAAAGCATGAATTAGACATATATAATTTTTATGGCAAGTATGGACTTTCTGTGTTTGAAAGTGATGATGTCATCAAGACCCTTTCTTTCTGTATTCTCTGAAGTGGTCCTGTTTTCATCATTGATTTCCCATATATTTGCTAGCAGAGGGTTTTCAATCATTTTCTCCTCCTCCTCTTCTTCTTCTTCTTCTTCTTCTTCTTCTTCTTCTTCTTCTTCTTCTTCTTCTTCTTCTTCTTCTTCTTCTTCTTCTTCTTCTTCTCCTCCTCCTCCTCCTCCTCCTCCTTCTTCTTCTTCTTCTCTCTCTCTCTCTCTCTCTCTCTCTCTCTCTCTCTCTCTCTCTCTCTCTCTCTCTCCTATGTTCTATGTTTACATTCCAAATGATTTTCCCTTTCCCAGTCCCCCCTCCGCATAAGTTCCCTAAGCCCTCTTCCCTCCGCCCATTCTCCTATCAACCCCCTCCTACTTCTCTGTCCTGGTACTCCCCTACAATGCTGGAACAAGCCTTTTCAGGATCCAGGACCTCTCCTTCCTTCTTCTTGGGAGTCATTTGATA
This sequence comes from Apodemus sylvaticus, assembly GCF_947179515.1. Taxonomy (NCBI): domain Eukaryota; kingdom Metazoa; phylum Chordata; class Mammalia; order Rodentia; family Muridae; genus Apodemus; species Apodemus sylvaticus. The sequence goes on from NC_067487.1 coordinate 45,420,252, forward strand.
TGTGAATTGTGTCTTGGGTATTCAGAGATTCTGAGCTAATATCCACTTATCAGTGACCATATTCCATGTGTGTTCTTTTGTGATTGGGTCACCTCACTTAGGATGGTATTTTCCAGATCCAATCATTTGCCTAAGAATTTCATGAATTCATTGTTTTTAATTGCTGAGTGGTATTCCATTGTGTAATATACCACATTTTCTGTATCCATTTCTCCACTGAGGGACATCTGGGTTCTTTCCAGCTTCTGGCTATTATAAATAGGGCTGCTATGAATATAGTGGAGCATGTGTCCTTATTGCATGCTGGGGAATCCTCTATGTATATGGCCAGGAGTGGTATTGTGGGGTCCTCCGGAAATGTTATGCCCAGTTTTCTGAGGAACTGCCAGACTGATTTCCAGAGTGGTTGTACCAACTTGCATTCCCACCAGCAGTAGAGGAATGTTCCTCTTTCTTCACATCCTTACCAACACCTACTGTCTCCTGAGTTTTTAGTCTTAGCCATTCTAACTGGTATAAGGTAAAATCTCAGGGTTGTTTTGATTTGCATTTCCCTAATGACTAATGATGCTGAACATTTCAATTTCGATCATTTTCAAAACCAAAAAACTATAAAAATAATCTTTTCAACTTTCAGATTGACTACGAAGATGTTATTCAATATTTGTTTTGGCCAGATCTTGTTACAATTTCAGCCATTTTTTCATTTTTTATGGAATCCATGTACCTCAAAATTAAGATCCAATTACTTAATCCACGAAGGATAAATTAAGATTTCAGAGACTAAGCTTTGATATTGTAAAATTGTGTATGACAAGACAGGAAGGAGAAACTTCATCAATTTACTGGACAACTTTAACTATTATTACCTCTCATGTCACCATTTCAGTCTTTAGATAATGTTACTTATGAGTTCCCCTGTTGCTAGGTTGGAAAAACATCCCTGGGAAGTTATTAAAGGAAAGCAATGGCATTATAATACATTTTCTTTGCCACCATTGATTTGACATTCACCTGCCTTGGGCAAAGAATTTGCAAGATAGAAAATCTCTTGTGATTGGGTTACCTCGCTCAGGATGACACTTTCTAGTTCCATCCATTTGCCTAAGAATTTCATGACTTCATTGTTTTTAATAGCTGAATAGTACTCCACTGTGTATATATACCACAGTTTCTGTATCCATTCCTCTGTTGAAGGACATCTGTGTTCTTTCCAGCCTCTGGCTATTATAAATAAGGCTTCTGTGAACATAGTGGAGCATGTGTTCTTATTACATGTAAGAGCATCTTCTGGGTATATGCCCAGGAGTGGTATAACTAGGTCCTCAGGTAGTACTATGTCTAATTTTCTGAGGAATCACCAAACTGATTTCCAGAGTGGTTTTACCAGCTTGCAATCCCACCAACAACGGAGAAGTGTTCCTTTCTCCCCGCATCCTTTCCAGCATCTGCTGTCCCCTGAGTTTTTCATCTTAGTCATTCTGACCAGTGTGAGGTGGAATCTCTGGGTTGTTTTGATTTGCATTTCCCTGATAACTAAGAATGCTGAACATTTCATTAGATGCTTTAGAGCCATGAGTTTCCTCTGTTGAGAATTCCCTGTTTAGCTCTGTACCCCATTTTTAATAGGGTTATTTGACTCTCTGGAGACTAACTTCTTTGTATACATTGGATATTAGCCCCCTATGGTATGTACTCACTGATAAGTGGATGATAGCCCAAAAGCTCAAAATAAACAAGTTACAATTCACCCAGCACAGGAAGCTCAAGAAGAAGGAAGACTTAAGTGAGGGTGCTTTGGTTCCTCTGAGAAAGGGAACAAAATACTCACAGGAGTAATAAAGGAGACAAAGTGTGGAGCAGAGACTAAAGTAAAGGTCACCCAGAGACTGCCCTACCTGGAGATTCATCCTATAAACAGGCACCAAACTCCAACATTACTATGGACAACAAGAAGTATATACCATAAGTGCATGCCATGGTTGTCTCCAGAGGGGCCCTGCCAGAGCGTTACACATACAGAAGCAGATGCTAGCAGTCAACCATTGATCTGGGGGTGGGGTCCCCAATGGAGGATCTGGAGGGTGGTGGGGAGGAGTGGAAGAGATTTACAGCCCCATGGGAAGAACAATGATTTTGGCCACCCAGACGCCCCAGGACTCCCAGGGACTAAATGATCAACCAAGGGGTACACATGGTTCCAGCCAAAAATGTGGCAGCGGAATGCCTTGTTGGGCATCAGTGGGAGGAGTGGTCCTTGCTCAGGTGAAGGCTCAATAAATGCCCCAACAAAGGGAAATTGAGGTGGGGGTTTGGGGGAGGTGGGAGTGGGTCTGGTGGAGGGGCATACGCGTGGAGGCACGGGGTGGGAAGAGGGGTTAGGGGTCTTTGGAGAGGGGGAAATTGGGAAAGGGTTTACCATTGGCAATGTAAATGAAGATGATATTCAATACAAAAAAGAAAAAAGAAAATCTCATTAGCTATTTTGTATTCCCATCTGCATGACACCACATCTGCATTGCTGGGCCAGATCTTCAGGCCCAGACATTCTTATTTAAGGAGCAAGCACACAGGCCAGGGTGATTCTTCTTGGAACTGGAAAGGTGAGGAACATGGAGTGTGACTTCCAACTGGGTCCACAGTATCGGAAGATGCCCATAATCTTCTACCCTCATTTGGATTTTTTTTTTGTCTTTTTCTTTTCCAGTTCACCCCTCAAATATTCCAAAGGTCTACAGGGTTAAAAGTTTTCATGGGCCAGCTGAACATCCTTCTTAGATGGGTCGTGTTTTCATCCTTATTAGTCTGACCAATTCAATAGCTGGTTACAGAAAATCCATGGTTTGACCTCAGGAGTCCCGTATTGATATCCTAGGTCTGCTGTTAATACACTTGGCCTAGACAACCTTTCCTAGGTTCAATTTCCTAACATACAAATAGACAGTAAAAACTGCAGCCCCATCTAACCAATTACTTAATATGTTATTTTTATGAAAAATATTTTAGAGAAAATAAACCCAGGCTTGAAAGCTATATATCTGTTTCTCTCATTTATTACCTTGTATAGTAAATTCCATTCTAAAGTAAAAAGTAAAAGAAAGAAAGAAAGAAAGAAAGAAAGAAAGAAAGAAAGAAAGAAAGAAAGAAAGAAAGAGAAAGAGAAAGAAAGGAAGCAAGAAAGAAAGGAAGAGAAAGAGAAAGAAAGAGAGAGAAAGAGAAAGAAAGAAAAAGACAGGAAGGAAGAAATAAGGAAGAAAGGAAGAAGGAAAGAAAGAAAGGAAAGAAGGAAGAAAGGAAGAAAGAAAAGAATAAAAGAAATACAGAAAATGATTTAATTTACAAAAGATAACCTTCATTATCAACAACTTCATCTTCCTCCTTTTGTTTTAAGTACTATATACATAACATATGGCCTATGACCGAACTTGAAAAGGAGCAGACTCCTTCTTTTCTTTTCTCTATAAACATGCATTTCCAATATGTCTTCCAAGAAGTCTGGTCCAAGCTCTGTTGCCATGACTATTTTCCCATACCAGCCTCTTGAGCATCCTTCTCAGCCAGTTGCCACCAAAGAAGAGTTTCCTCCTCCAACCACTCTCTGAGGAGACAGAGCTACTTGAACTAATTCTTGTTAAGGAGAAGACACTTCCTTCTAAAGTTGTCTCTGGGTTACCTGTCACCAAGTTATTTTTAGTTTTAGGGAGAAAAAATAAACGATGATGGATACTTTCAGGACTATGGAATCCTGTAAAAAGATGGGGAAGCTCTTGGGTGTTGATAAGCCTTTGGGATATTGATATTTGGGATATTGATGGGGAAGCCCTTGGGATATTGATAAGACTGGTGCCCATGATGAGACTGGCACATTTAACAAAATGAAGCAAGAAGAATAAGACATGGCACCAGGTATAATTATACAAAAAAATGAACGTCGATGGATACTTTCAGGACTATCAAGCAAATTCTCGGGGTACATGTGAGTGAGGCTAGCATTCCCTTTAGACATCAGAGTCTAGACTGTGCTGCTTCATTTCCAGTTACTTTCAATATTTTTCCTGTCTGAAAGCTCAAGCCTTTCAGACTGTTTTGTTTTATGCTTTTTGTTTGTCAGGTTTCTTTTTTCCTTTTGCTGAGAATAAGCACCATTTGGTCTTACTTCTAGAACATAAAGTTCCAAGAATATCTACTATAATAAAATGGACATTGAGCTAAGTTAGGAGATGTTGCTTTTATTCTTACCCGCTCCTTTAAATCATAAGGACAAGTTGTAAACTACTTTTTTTTTAATGTTATCTCCTGTGCTACAGGCTCCTTGGTGCCTCAGAGAACATAAAAAGGACAGATTTACAATCACTTTGAGCAAATTGCCTGTAGAATTGTAAGGACAGGAAGTGTGGGTGGGGGGGGAATGCAGCACCCACCCCTAGACATTCCATGCAACACGTAGGATAAACAGACCCAAGAACACCAAACACGCTTGGTCTCATGTCGAAGAGTAGCGGAGTGGCCTTTAGGAGAGAATTTCAAAAAGAAGAAGAAAAAAAACATAAGATAATGTGATGAATATAAGAATCCATCAAAGGAATCAAATTGACCCTGATCCCCCCTTCCCCAGAAAAAGATGCTTTCTGGATTTTGTCTAAATCTTGATTCCTTTGAATATGGATCAGTTCTCCTGCCTGCATAGATATGGTGAAAAAGAAGCAAAGTCACGGAGAGTTACTTCTTACACTTTAAGAGGAATATGATCCCATGGAGATCTGATTCTTGAAATCTGGGGGGAAGCTGAAATTTGCAAGCCCTCAGATGATGGCTGCAGCTGGTGTAATCCTCAGTGGTAGTGTTCTGGTCCTTATACTCTTAAACGATTTCAACTCCACCAGATGTTGACAGTGTCTAGAGATCACTTTGACTGTCATAACTCCCAGAATGTGCATTGGGGCTATGGATGTAGTGAAATACAGTTCAGCACAGCTCCTCATGACAAAATTGCATGTAGTGCCGAGGGTAAGAAACCACACTGTGGAGGCAATATTTTGTGTATTTCTTATGTGAAAGAAATAATCTGTTGAAACTGTTTGAAACAGTAAAACCAGAATATAACAGGTAAGCTCATTTACTAGGGGGTTAGAGCAGAGGATGATCGTTGTTGAAAATATCTGTCTAAAAGAGGACGTAGGGGATGGTACCCAGCTGTTGCCCATCGCCTGAGAGGAATGAAGGAGAAGTGTACATAAAAGGATGCGCCCTGGCCATCCACTCTTTGTCTGCTTCCTTCGTGCCAGCCAGGAAGTCGGCTTCATGTCTCACACCCATATTTGTCCTGCATGTTTTACTACTCACGGAGACCCTCCCAAATCCTGGGTAGAAGTTTTCTTCCCACTGCCAAGTCCCATCCATCTCCCCCTTGCTTTAGGACTTTCAAGAGTCTCCTTTCGCTAGAGTGAGTGGCTGCCAGTGCCTCTCCAGCCACAGCTGGCATCCTTCCCTCTACAGCATGCTGTCTTCCAAACTGCACATGTGCCACTGCCCATCTGTGCACGAGGAATGGTGCCAGAGTCATATAAAGGATGAAAAGATGAGGATGATGGTCCCCAGTTTAAGACGTTCATTGTCTAGGGGAGGGGGAATCTCAGATAATAATAACATAAATAGACATAATAGTTATCTTGGTAAGACGTTTCTTTAAAAATCAACAAAGAGGTTTTAACAACTGAAAGTTCAACAAAGACCATATTGCTAAATCTACACATGAAATGTACGGTTGTTTTCTTCTGCAAATATTTTCTCTCAATTAATTTAGAATCCCATGCATCAGTAAACAGTTATTGCCATTACTGTAATTTGAAGACTATGAGTTAGAATAAGCTGGATTTAGAAAAATTTTAGAAAATTTTCCAGGACGCATCCTGAAAAAAAGTTTAGAGTGAATAAGAGCCAGAAGATTAGATATGTTAAATCTACCCAAACCATAGGAACAGAACAGTGAAGTTTCCAGAATCTGTGAGATTAAATCTAGTTTTGAGAATCTGAGTTTAATCACTTCTGAGCATATCTTAGACTGTGCTGTTATAGTATAAGGTGGGGAATCATTGAGAAGAATTGTTAGCTACATTTAGGAGGTGGATATTGAAACTTGTAAGTATATTTTCAAAACTAGGACCAAAAGAGGAATCTGGTACCCTCCATCTGAGCTTGTGATTTCAGAACCTTTGTACATGGTCACTCTTCTTCTAAAACTTAAAAAAAAAAACCCTGGATTACAGGGAAATTAAAGAGATAAGCTATCAATGTTTATATAATATTTACTGGGCATGGGCTGATGAGAATATTATTTAATTTAATAAAAATAAAAGTTTGAGAGGTTATCATACTCCACACTATTGCATGGAGGCATTTTTGCACTGCTACAAACTTCTGTTCTCTACTTGGTTCCATAGGAGAAACAGAATTTATCTCAGGCCTGGGTAGACAACTCTCTAAAGACCATTAAGACGAAAGGCAATTTCCTTTCAGAAACAGTATGGGGAAAGTGAGGCTAAAATGAAACCGCCTGCATCTTCAGAACTTGCAATGGGGAAAGGATGCTCTTTAAGATTACTACAGGAATCACATCTGGGAGAGTATATGCAAACTCACTCGTCATCTTTAGTTTCTGTGACTCCCACTCAATCCTGGAATTTTACTTCTGGGAATGGTACAGATGTTAATTTCTAAACATCTTTAAAGTCATCTTGCTGATGCTTAATGAGTAGCATCCTATTGGGTCCTTCCTAGAGCGCTCAGGCTCCTGATTTCAATGTTCTTTTTTGTAAGAGCACAGCTTTCATTGCTAACCTTAGGAATGCCTTCCATAATCCAAAACATAATGCCAACCTTATGTAAGAGGACTTTTCTTTCCCCCTCTCAAAGTTATACTAGGTTTCTGCATCTCCTTCAACGTTGATGTGAAAAACTCGATGAGTTTCAGTGGCCCAGTGGAGGACATGTTTGGCTACACTGTTCAACAATACGAAAATGAAGAAGGCAAATGGTAAGCAAACAGGCTCTGTCGTTGTCCAGCTCTCTTACACAGAAATGGAAAATATTTTCAGTGTGTTTTATGAATGGAACATTAACTGAATGACTCATTTGTGCTAGAAAATGTGTTTTAGTGGGCCGGTGATGGAAGCTGACGTGAAGTCAAAGACGCAGCATTCCTTAGAATTTTAAAGGAAGTGGTTAGAGATTTCTGATGGTTAACTCCTACAATGACCTCAAGGAAGATTCTTATCCCAGTATGCAGTAACTGGGTTGCTTTGGCAAGTCTTCCTTATTCTTATTCAACAGTTTAATTCTTATTGTACAGTTAGTTGAATACTTGACTGATTCATTACAAAGGAAAAGATGGGAGGTCAGATGTCCAGAAGGACTGACTATTACTGTAGTTGCTGGGGACTATGTCTATGTTTCGTTTTGTTGATTTTTTTGTTTGGGGGTTTTATTTGTTTAATTGGTTGGTTGTTTTTTGTGCTTTGATAGTATACTAGGTGGTATGTATGGATGACAGTGAACCATACTAAATTTCTAATATATTCTTTTAATACTGTGAATCTTTGGTTAACTTCATTATAGAAAAATTAAAATATATTTAACTTTTAACAATTTCACAAAATAAATAGTAGAGATCTTTTACTTTTCATCCCATCTAATGGAAGTCAATATACATTTCTAAAATTGTATATTAGAGAACTAAGTATGAGTTAGTTAAGTCTCTGCTTCTTAATTTTAAAAGCCCATTTTTTTCCTAGTAAAAGAGACTTTTATTGTCTAGGATAACAGTAATGTGCCAGGTTAGAATTATTATTTCACATAGAAAATGTATGTTTTGATTTCTTCTCTAGACTTTTTAAGTTTGATAATAATTCCCTAGAGATGATCAAAAGTAATAATTTGAGTTTTCACATTTTCTAAGTATGAATGCTGTTTTCTATGTGTATATTACCATTTGTGAGAATTTTACCAAGATTTTTATGAAGTTTTACATCCTCTATCCATATTTTCTACACTCCCCATACTTTACCCCATGATGTTTATAAAATTGAACAAAGTCATTCTTTTAGAGACCAGACACCACTTACATACATGCCTCTAAAAATTGTGCCTGCAGTTCAAAAGCTCAACCTATGTGGGGAAATGGTGAGTAGGCCAATGAGCCAGGCTTCTTTTTGATGGATTTTACCTATCATTGATAGGTACATTTGTGTATGTATTAAAGAAAGCTATAGTGAACATCAGGCTTTGAAGACTGAAAATACCTACCTAAAGGACAGTCAAATATTGACAAAATGTTTTATAAAATTTCTTTTTAATGTACATTTTCTTTGTGAGAACAAAGACTAAGAAACTAAGTGAATGCGGTCTTGCTGCTGTAATACATCTCATTCTCAGAGTCTTTGTGTCTTCTTGGAGGTGAAGATCTAGATGAGAAAGAGACATAACAAATAATGCAGAAATTAACAATTAAAATCAGAGTTGCTAAGCAAATGTTGCCAATGAAATGTCTGAATGAACTGATACTGAACTGGACTTTAAGTACACGATGACTTTTAGAGACATCTGTTAGACAGTAATAAGGGCCCAGCTTTCTTTTAGATCTGAGACCATGCCTTACAGATCTCACTTCATGCATTAAATGTAAATGAGTTCTCTTTACAACTAGTTTTTAGAAGATGAAGACTTTTTTCTTTAGCCATTGCTGTTTGGATCAATTAAGCAACCACTATGTCCTACATATTCATCATTGCTCTAACTCTGTGGGAAATGCAGATTAAAGAAATAGAAACCTATAATCCACAAGGTATTCTTATAACAACTAAGAATCAACAGTAGTTGGGATATATTGTGAGCTCCCTGGGAGTTCAGGAAGAAGAAAGCAGTTCCTTGTTTGATATCTCAGTCCTGAAAGGTGATTTATCTGTGAATAAGAGGAAACGGAAATGTCACTCCAAGCTGAGCAGCATCATGAGTAAAGGTAGAGTAACAAAGACACATAACAGAATTTAGAACCAAAAAGGGTCGTGGAGAAACCACTGCAGGCTGTTGTATTAAATGCCATTTTAGAAATTAGTGTAGATTGAGTGCATTGCTTATGAATTATGAAATCTACCTGCAAGCAAGAATCTGATTTAGTACTTAAAAGATACGACTGTAGGGCTTGGTAAGACAGCCCGAAATCCTAGCACTCCAGGCACTAAAATAGGAAGGTCATTGGTTCATGGTCATTCTCCATCATATCAAGACCCACATAGGCTACTTGAAATATGGTTTCAAACAAACAAACAAATAAACATAAATAAAACAAATAATGCTAGAGATAAGGCCCAGGGCTGCCCTAGGGGTGATTGGAATCAAATCAATGTCTATCCAACATCAACTTAGATGAAGTTCTTTTTTGTTCTACGATCTGTTATTTGTCTTTAAAACTCTGCCTTTACTCATGAGGCTCCTCAGCTTGGAATGACTTTTCCATTTCCCATTATTCACAGATAAACTTCTATCATTAAGTCTGATAGAACTTTAGACAGACAAATGTAAGATATCGAAGTGATAAGACATATTCCAAAATTTCAATATTGGATTCTTGGAAAACGGACAATCATTGACAGAGACATATTTGCATACATATTTACAGAATCAATCTTCTTAGGAAGTTGATGGCTTTATTTTTAAACAGCTTGGTATCTAGATAGTTAGAAACTTTAAAACAGAATACAGAGAGGTGGGAAAGCTTATCTGTAAACAAACACAGTAGAACAGACACTTTAGTGCTTGGCTTTTGTGCCCACCTGTACCTGGTTCCCTGCCCTGTGTCTGATATGCATACATAAACATAATATGCACATGGCCATTATGTAGTCACTAAATAGCTAAATCTTGTTTAACATGCTGTTCCATTCCATGAAGCACAACTACATAAAAATAAATAAATAAGAATTAAAGGGTAGTTCTCCTCGAGAAAGGGAACTACTCAAAGCAGTGCTAGAGATGGATCTCAAGACTCTCTGGGCTTTTCCCCTTTATCACAAATACATTAAAATGTAAATTTGGGCAATCGCCATTTTCATGGCTAGCACCAGATTTTACATAGCAATGTTTGTGAGAGTTTGTGAGCATTTGGGAAATATATTGATATCAGCTACCTGTTTCTATTTTTTTAATCTTATATTAATGATTTTTTAATTCGATATATTTTTTATTTACATTTAAAATGATTTCCCCTTTTCTAGCCCCCACTCCCCAAAAGTCCCATAAGCCCCCTTCTCTCCCCCTGTCCTCCCACCCACCCCTTCCCACTTCCCCGTTCTGGTTTTGCCAAATACTGCTTCACTGAGTCTTTCCAGACCAAGGGGCCACTCCTCCTTTCTTCTTGTACCTCATTTGATGTGTGGATTATGTTTTGGGTATTCCAGTTTTCTAGGTTAGTATCCACTTATTAGTGAGTGCATACCATGATTCACCTTTTGAGTCTGGGTTACCTCACTTAGTATGATGTTCTCTAGCTCCATCCATTTGCCTAAGAATTTCATGAATTCATTGTTTCTAATGGCTGAATAGTACTCCATTGTGTAGACATACCACATTTTTTGCATCCACTCTTCTGTTGAGGGATACCTGGGTTCTTTCCAGCTTCTGGCAATTATAAATAGGGCTGCTATGAACATAGTAGAGCATGTATCCTTATTACATGGTGGGGAATCCTCTGGGTATATGCCCATGAGTGGTATAGCAGGATCTTCTGGAAGTGAGGTGCCCAGTTTTTGGAGGAACCGCCAGACTGATTTCCAGAGTGGTTGTACCAATTTGCAACCCCACCAGCAGTGGAGGAATGTTCCTCTTTCTCCACATCCTCGCCAACACCTGCTGTCTCCTGAATCTTTAATCTTAGCCATTCTGAAATTTCAGGGTTGTTTTGATTTGCATTTCCCTAATGACTAATGAAGTTGAGCATTTTTTTAAGATGCTTCTCTGCCATCCGAAGTTCTTGACGTGAGAATTCTTTGTTTAACTCTGTACCCCATTTTTAATAGGGTTATTTGGTTTTCTGGAGTCTAACTTCTTGAGTTCTTTATATATATTGGATATTAGCCCTCTATCTGATGTAGGATTGGTGAAGGACACCATCAAAAGGACAAATCGGCAACCAACAAATTGGGAAAAGATCTTCACCAATCCTACCTGTTTCTATTTTAACATCACTTTTTTCACAACAACAGAATTGGTATGAATAAATGAATTTAAAAGTAAAAAGACTTCCATGCCAGCATGCCCGAGCTGTAACAGGTGGCATGGTGGCCAACAGTGGCTCTAAAGAGCGCCAGACATTGGTGATGGAGAAACATGTTTGGATATTCTGCAAATGTTTATATAAACAGACAGAATGCAGGCTTACTCTGGGAAATACAGTATAGAGTAACTCACAGACTTTGGGCAAGGTGGATTCCGTTGTTTTAATTTCTTCAAGGATGAACAGCTTCATAAGTCATATTTACAGCCCACATTCTAGAAACAGATCCAACTTGGGGCTAAAAAAAAAAACGCAAAACATAAACAAAAAACAGTTTGACTCATCTTACCTCTTGACTGCATCATGCCTAAAGAAGGAATTCCTTTGGGGTCATTATACATGTTTGAAAAACATTGTTTAAATTCTGTTGGAAGAATTAAAACAACATGAGCATAGCATTATTTCCCCTTTACCTCTTAAGAGTTTATTGCCAAGACCAATTTACTTTATGACGTCTGCCCAGAAACCACGTGTTTTCTCGGTAACAGACCTCATCATACATACCTCTGGTTAAAATCAGTGTTACTCATCAAGGCTAGCATGAGCTTTAGCATCCAAGTGATTGCTACGTGGTTCCGAAGAACCCAGAAGAGCAAAACTGGTTTAATAATCTTGCTATGAAGAAAAATGATTAAAATATCCATGGCTCTCCAAAAGCTTTCCAGATTCCCAGACTTTGTAGCAGCCACCAGAAAAGCAATGTCTCAGGCACTTGGGGAACATACAAAATGTCATCTGGGGCTTCCAATTATTCTCTCCTGGTCCATTTCTTCTGCACTGGACCTTTTAATTGATGTCCAGGCTACCTCTCTTGGAGACTTCTGTGACTTTACTGGGCATGTTCTCCCCTACTAGATGTCAGGTTGGAAGTAAATGATCCCTCCAAACTCAATCCTCAGCTCAATGTGTATCAAAACTCTCCTGTCCTTTGGTTTTTCCCTGGATGACTCTGGATTATGCTAGGAAAGGGTACCATGGCTTGTGTGACTGGCATTCTGCAGCTAATATGTATATCTTTTAGATAAAACTTATTCAAGCTGGGAGGGAAAAAGACTTCCTAAAGTTCTTCTCTTATAGAATTTAGCATAGCGTTTACTTTACATTGTTTATAATGAGTTTTGAAACTGACATTTCCTCTCTGCTAAAATTGCCTGTTTTCTTTTTTTGCTTAATTCATTTCCAACCTTCTTCCTTTTTAAAAATCAATATCAGTATAATTAATAGGATCACAGTATGAGTTTCTTTTTTTTTTTTTTTGAGATAACAAAACAGTTGTTCCACTCATGAAAGAAAAACAAAACCTGGCTGAAAGAGGTTTGTGACAGTCTGAGAGTGACTTTGGTTGGCTCTGTTACACATCAATCAAGAGTTAGGTTTTAAAAGCTTCTATGGAATAATGTAAATATGGAAAAACCCAATCTATGAATTTTCCCTCTAGAACGACATCAGAGATTACCCACTCTTCAAATAAAAATGGTCATGGTTATGAGAACATGAATGACTAATATGAATAGCACTTTTTTTCTCAGCCCACTAAGCTTTTATTATAACTGGAACTATATTTTCTTTAGCCTTCATTATTCTTGCATTCATTAGCTGTTTCTGTAGAGATCAGTAAAGATACCTCCAAACCATTTTATCTCTTTTTCTATGAACAATTCATTTCAAAATGTTGTATATAAAACCCAGATTTATGTGGAGCATGATAATGCATTCTTTTAATTCCTGCACTCAGGAGGCAGAGGCCTAATGATCTTTGTGAATTTAGGCCAGCCTGGTCTATATAGTAAGCTTCAGGATAGCCAGGATTTCAGAGTGAGAATGTGTCTCAAGTGAAAGACAGAGCAAAAAATGAATTAAAAGAGTGGCAAGTTAACTTGAGTCAAGAGTTCTGTGACTCAGGCGTTCGTGCTGACCCCAGGAAAGACACTGCAATGATAGTCATCTCATCGACAGGAAACTGAGTCAGGGAATGGCCACAGGGTTTATATAGCAAGCATGTGACAAGACCAGGATGTGCTGGAACACCCTCAGACATTCAGCCCAGTTTCTCCTAAGACGTAATCCCTAGAACCTTGAGTTGATGGAATGCCCTTTGTGACCCAGAGTCCTATATGAACATTCTAGAAGCAAAATACCCTCTAAAACAGAAAACAGAGTAAAGAAGACTTCACAGTCCAAGAATCTCAGTTTTTCATAAAACACAAAATCAGATCCACGTATTTAACAGTCATCCATTTATTCAGCTAAATAAATTGATTCATATTTTAATTAATACATTAAATCAGCATTAATTTATTAATGATTAATGTGATAATTTATTTATTAATTTTATTATAACTTAAGTAACATTTATTCAGCTAAAAATATTTATCAAATTCCCATTTTTTATAAATAAAACCATCACCCACACACACAAAGTGAACAAAAATTACTGATATTGGGGAGCAAGAGAGGGAGGCACACCAAATGATAAGTTTTTAGAAGAGGTGAGCTATACTTTGTGACAGAATGGTGGTCAGTATCACGAGACAAAAGAACAATGTAATCCAGACTAGGATTGCTGGAATTCCACAGACCCTCTGCTGACACTTTTCTTGGATCTTGCTTTATTTAGGCAGGGGGAAATGAGGTTTACTTGGGCTTAAAGTGTTAAGCTACGTGTGCTTCAAGAAGAACATGATGGCTGCCAGAGGAAACAGGCCTCCAAGAAAGTAAACAACCATTTTATTTGCTATATCCTGCTGGTGCATTTTCTACCACTGCTGCAACCCCCAAACTTGCGGTCTGGATCTTGTACTGCTGGAGTACATTTCATATACTTCCACTTTGGTCTTCATTTTTTTTTCTCCTTTGTAAGTCTTGTCTGTAATTGCTCTATCACTTCAGATTCTGGTTCCTTATATTTGCTAGTTAGTCTCTCTTGTGCTAAAGGCCAAACCCTGTCTCAGCCCACCTTCCCCCATGTGTATTGGAAGCTTCATCCGGTTGTTTTCCAGCACTCATTCCTCCCAACATTTGTCCTTTTGGTCTTCATTCTCCTGCCTCCACATATTCCCTGAACTGTCCACAATCTCCATCTCCTTCTGTCTTGTCATTCACAGCCTCTTTGTTAATGCCATGCTTTTCTGAACTCCATTTTCATTCCTTGTACAGGTTTACTATGCTAATACTATATTTTCTAACTAGTGAGCTCACCCCCACATACTATATCTGTTCCATTGACATGATGGAATTTGGGGAATGCAAGAGATGCTGGATATCCCATAGCCCATCCATTATAAAAATGTACTTGACTCTGTACCTAGTATTCCGGAGTGGATTCAGTCACTTGAAGTCACTCTACAAATGTGCTACTCTATTGCTTATCCCCTAAATGACTATAGATATTTTGCAAAGTAGGGAGAGAGAGAGAGACAGAAACAGACAGACAGACAGAGGGACCAGGGGATATGAGGCCCAAACTTACAATTTCTTCCTGTTTTTATTATATAATTTTTCATTTTTTGAGATTATAATATAGTTATATTACTCCCCCCTTCTTTTTCCTCCCTCCTATTCTTTCTATATATCAGCCCTAACACTGCTTTCTTTCAAATTCATGTCCTTTGCTTTTTGTCTTCTTTTCTTTTTATTTTTTTCTAGACTTATTCTCATGATGTAGCTCTGGTTGTCCTAGAACTCACTTTGTAAATCAGTCTGGTCTCAAACTCACAGTGATCTGTCTGCTTCTGCTTCCTGGGGGCAGGAAAAGGCATGCACTTCTACGCTCAGCTATTCTTTCTTTGGTTATTATTACACACACACACACACACACACACACACACACACACACACGTAGGAATATACATATTTTCACATATATATTCTTAAATATATAAGTGCAACATTTTCAGTCATTTGTGTTTTGTGTGTGTGTGTATGTGTGCCCGTGTACGTGTGTGTGTGTGTGTGTGTGTGTGTGTGTGTGTGTGTGTGTGTGATTTGCTCCCTCCCTAACTGATATTGGATAACCATTTGGTGTGTTCTTCCCTGGAGAAGACATTTCCTTTATTGTCTATTGTTCTGTAGTTGAGGCCTCATGAGCCCCCCTCTTCCACAGTAGCATGTCTACTGGTGTTTTCTTTGGTCAGATCATGTTTAGGTAGCCAGACCCAATCTCACAGCAAACTTCCTGTTCCTTTGGGGTCAGTTCTTATGTTCTATCAAGGAAGCATCTCTTTGCAACAGAGACAGTACAGAATACCATAACTGCTCAAAGAACCAAGTTCTGAAGCCCAGTCCTAGCTGAGGTGTCTGCAGCACACCTCCTGCAACATCTTAGAGATGGCTCTGCAAGGGGATAAAGTAAGATTGTAAGAGCCAGAGGAACAGGAAATTCCTTCCGTGTGGCTGCCTAACCAATCACCTCAATACTTACTGACACAAAGAGTCACTGATTTTTATAATTCCTCAAGATTCTGAGGATTACAGTTTTCTCCTGTCCCTTGGGTCTATTCATTTGGCTTTAGTATTTTGACTTCTTAATCACATGGTCCAGGATAGGTTAACTCATATAAGTCATGTCATGTGAACAGTGTCAATAAACCCATGGTGTCACAGATATCAGAGAAAGAAATAGGTTCAGAATGTCAGGTGAGATTGGAAGCTGAGTCTGCAGCCAATTTATTTCAAGGATCTTGGCTAAAATCCAGGGGATGAGCCTATACTAATAAATTTAGACTTATCTTTTCAACAAGATATGAAGCGGTTAAAGCAAATGAAATGTACTATGGAGTCAACCTCCTTATGTATAACAGTTGTGAGACAGAATAAAGAAAAACTGGTGTTACAGGAGAGGCAGTAGAGTCCCTCACTGCATAGGGAGTGCAAAAAGGAACAAGTTTGTCTTAAAAATGAGGAATGTTATACTTACGAACTCTAGCTAGCTCAGGTAGGAGAGGATCCCAGATGGTTGGAGTCCTGCCCTTGTCTGTGATGGAGTTCTGACTTTCATTGCTTCAAGTAAATGATCTCTTTTCACCCACTTAATTTAGGATTTGTTTTGAGAACTGAATATAGAAGAAATGAAGCTGATTATCTTGCAGGTAACATACGTCAGCTTTGGGAAACTGAAGGCAGTTATGCTGGGAAGAAGCCCATTCTGCCCCAAGGAGTACAAGAGGCCACACGAGAACCTCCATGCTCTCTTGCCACTCTGGGTCTTTTCCCTTCTCTGACTTCTGTGACACCCCTGCTTCTGCATTCTCCCTCTCTCCATCTCTGGTCACTCCTATCTAATTTTATTCTTCCACAAACATGCTGGGTTTCAGCCCTCTCTTTCTCTGTACTCTTTCAAGGAGGTAATATTTACCTGTAGACTTTTCCAGGCTCACAGTATGCTTATATATGTTTCATGTGGTTTTGTTAGGGTCCAAGAATCGCTGAAGGAAAAACTGAAACCCAAACAGTGTGCAAAGGCAGTGAGCGTTTATTCTGCAGAAATTACCAGCATGTAGGAGCCACCATTTATGAAAATGGCGACCACCTGAGGGGCTCACAGACCCCCTTTTATGCAGGGCTGGGGGAATTTTTCCAGAAGGATTAAATAGCCTCTAATATGATTGATAAGAGAGCAAAGCAGTGACATTAGGACAATTTTTATTGGTTACTATGTTAGTTTCATTATATTTGCTAAGACCTTGAAGAGTTCCTAGATGGTTTCCAAAGAAGCTGATCACAGCTACCTAGAGAAGTAAGCCTTTACTTAATTTTTCTTTATTTCTATACACAAGATTATTCTCATCCCCTTTATTTTTTCTTCTTCTAACCCTATTCCTGTGTGTACTTAGAAATATCTTGAAAGAACCTCTTTGAACCATTCATTTTTCTCTTAGCTCTCTTTTGGGAGGAACTCACACTAAGCAGCTTATAGCCTAAACATTTATGTATAAAATTGGTTCTTTTTCCTCTCTATTTCCTTGTTTCAGATCTTCTCTGAACTTTCACCTTGTCCCCTAACTTTAATTCCCTCCAGTTTATCCACAACAATGTAGGCAAATAGGTCCCATGTGATACTCATCTGTAAATGGAAGTCAAGTATGGTGACATACACCTATAGGCCAGCGCTTGGGAGGTAGAGGCAGGGTGATCACATATTGTAGGCTAGCCTAGGCTACCTAGAAAGATCCTGCCTCAAAAATGAGTGGGTGGATTAATACATACATACAAGCATACATAGATACATACATACATATACATACATATATGTTTGGTGGTATTTAAACTTAAATAGTTTTTAATGTGGACTATAATAGCATTCATGATTTGAACTTCATCTAATTCTGCAGCATCAACTTCTATCCTGCTACACTAAACTCCATGCACTTGGCAAAAGAGCTATGCTTTCTTCCTAAGACTTTACTGAGTTTGTACTCAGTTCAGATTCATGCACTGTTGGGATCCATACAATTTGCTTCATGCTTCAGTTTTGAGACACTTGAAATATCATCCTTTATCTCTTCTGTATCCTTATCCCATGGCCTGGGTTAAATGTCAGATACACAGCTTTTGTTTTGTTGTGTTGTGTTGTGTTGTGTTTGTTTTTCCCCAGTCAGGTCTCAAACAAGGGCTTCAAACTCATTACGTAACTGGATATGGCCTTCAACTTGTTGTTTCCTATTGTTTCTACTGATGCCTCCAAAGTACCAGGACATGCACCTCCTAGCCAGACTCTTCTTCTCTTCACTTATGTGTCTGAGTGCATGTCAGTATGTGTACCAATGCCTATAGAGGACAGAAGATGGTATGGCATCTCCAAGAGTTTGTATTTCTGCCACAGGATGTGGGTACTCAGCACTGAACTCTCTCCTTCTAGAAGGACAGCAAGTGTTCTTAACCACTGAGTCATCTCTCCAGCCCCATTTTAAATACATATTAGTAGCATCTAACCTCCTCCTCCTGTTTCAATAAGGGTGTCAATTTCTCTAAACTGTTTTAAACCATAAAATAAATCTATGCAGACATATTGCACAAAAAATACTATAAAAACCTAATCTTGATGTACGGTGTTGTGTTTTTACATACTCTCTTTTCAATCAGTGTGTTACACAGTTACTTGTTTACTAATCTGAAATAAAGAAACATTATCAATAGAAATAAGTGACACTTAGGTAGCCCATGACATGAACACAATGCTTTTCTAAACCTTTTGTGCATCTTAACTGTGTTAACTTCTGTGGTGATCATGCAAGATGAGGGTCTCCCCTCATTTTATTCATGAAAATAAAAAAAAAACTGACACGAGCAGACTTATCTTAAACCAGATTATCCAGTAAACACCAAACACCAATGTCTGAATTCACAAAGCTTAGCTCTATAGCTCACACTATCTTTTAAGGAGAGAATTTAATGTTTTAATATATGGAAGGCACTTAGGCCAGTGTCTGGCACATGGTATAAACTCAATAAATGGTGGATGCTATCAGTGCTTCTATAATGACTTTAATAATTTGGTTTCATCTCCTTTAAATTAGACCAGTGTTTCACTTAAATAGCTGGAACTCTCTTTGAATTAGGTCACAAACACATTTTCATTCTGGTATATGCACTTATTAACTTCTGGTTTGTGTGCAGCACAAGATTTTACACCATGTCCTTGCAGTAATCAATTACTCTTGCTGTCATCCTTATTTCTCAAATTTCCCTTAGCATCACCTTGACATAGCAAATTTTCTTCCTTATTTTACAATACTTTTAATGATAGCTTCCTAGAAATAAGAACTATGTCCTAAAAGCTTGAAATATTCTTAACATTCTTTGTCTACATCAGAAATTGTTTAGCTGATACAACATACTGCATGTTTAAGGAATTCTGTTTAATAACTTGGTTTTTATAAGTTTATTTATATTAATACAAACTCTTACAAAGAATTTATAGAAAATAAATCCCATCACTTGTCAGCATGACAAATTTTCAAGTAGTTAAATTGATTATGTGTTGGTACCCCTATATGTGCTCTCGGTCCTTCTTTGGGCCCTTTCCTCCTTACTAAATGTCCCAGTTTTCCTTTGAGCATCTATTCCCTGACAAAAATTGCCTGCTTCTGCACCGTCTGAGTCACAGTCTACTAAATGCATTCCATTGTGCCTATGTCCCACTTAATACGATGATTCCAGACATGACCAGGGCAGAGCACAGAGGGACTATCACTTTCCTTGTCCAGAGCATCTATTTCCAGCAATCCAGTCTAAGGTCACATTAGCATTTTTGGCACCAAAATAAACCCTTGGCTCATGCT
This sequence comes from Apodemus sylvaticus, assembly GCF_947179515.1. NCBI lineage: Eukaryota > Metazoa > Chordata > Mammalia > Rodentia > Muridae > Apodemus > Apodemus sylvaticus. The sequence goes on from NC_067487.1 coordinate 45,439,857, forward strand.
TTTGTGCTGTCAACCAAATCCTCCATGACTTTTTCACATGAACCCCTATTAAATAAGGCTTCCCACATCCTGTACGAATATAGACAGTAATGAGCAGTGTGGTGAAGTTATTTACATAAGTTCCTATTAAACTTTAGCTAATCTATATTTATTATTTTAGAGTATTGAGACACATTTCTATTCCCAACTATATATAGATATGGTTTTAGAATACTTTAATTTGTGTGTGTGTCTTCTCTCTGAACTCATAAGAACATAGTCTCAGACAATCTTTAAGTTCAGAGTTTTACAGTTTGTAATAGAGTCCTAGAAGCTGGCTATATTTCTTTGGCCATCAACACATTGCCAGTTAGGGATCCACTGAAGGGCCTTACAAATTACGTACACTTAAATGTCTTTTTCCCCTGGAAGATATTCCGGGAGACTGTTAAGTGAATGGCACAGACCTGAGCCCAGCCTGCAGCTGGGAGGAGCTGAAGAATTGCAGTTTTCCTCACCAGTGATGGAGTATTTCGTCATGTCGTCTACAAAGACATGTGCTTTGATCCTGGGTATCACAGCTATGCTGGCTTCCCAAGTGATTATAAGCTAAGACCTTCTCATACTAAATCCCAGGATGAGCTCATGTTTATGTTTCCTGCTTTCTCTGAAATTGGCAGTTTCTCGTGGGAAAAAATGCATTTATACTTGTGGTTTTCATAAAGCAACCCAGTAGCAGGCTTAGCTGTGACTAGTGTGGCAGTGATAGAGAAGGCAATACAGCAAAATCTATGGTATCTCATACCTCTCTTCATTATTTAAATTACTTTTGTTAGTATACAAAATGACTCCTTATGCCATGTTTATATATGTGTATCATCTAACTTTCTCATATGGATTCACTTCGTCCTTTTTTCTCCTCTCCCAGCCTGCTGACTGCACTCCCCCCAAGCAAGCTCCGGCAATTTATAAGTCATGGGTGCATCTTTTAACTCTAGCTTCTGCCTGTTAGATAAAACATGATACCTGTCTTTCTCCCCATTGCCCTCCTTTTTGTTATAATTCTCCTCCGCCTTTATATGGATGCCCCTGGACCTTCATGTCATATATTTAAATCTGTATAGAGATTATTTTAATCTAGCTTCTATATATAAAGGACAATATCAAATGCTTTTTTTTTTGAATCTGTCTTTTTTTCTTTCACACAATATCTGGTTCTCTTTTTTAGCAAATGGTATAGTTTTATTCTCTTTTAGTTTGTGTGTGTGTGTCTGCCTTTGTCTGTGTGTATATGTGTGTGCACATGTGCATATGCATACGCATGTGTGTGTGTGCACTATATATATTTACTCTATCTGCTGATGAACATCAAAGCCAGTGACATATCTTGCCTATTGTAAATAGTGTAGCAAGAAATATATAATTTAAGTATATAACAGTATAATTATCTCTGTTGCATGCTGGCTTAAAATCCTTCAAGTGTATACCCTAGAGTGGAGTAGCTAAATCACATGGTTATGCAACTTTTAGTTATTTCTTAGTGTGTACTTCTTCTTTAATCTTTAAAAATACTTATTTTAATTTTCTGTGTACGGGTGTTTTTATCTGTGTGTTTGTCTGTATGCAATGGGCATGTACTGGTCTCAGAACCAGACTCAGGCATCAGGTTCCCTGGAACTGGAATTAAAGATGTTTGTGAGTCACTATGTGCATCCTGGAATCCAAACCCAGGTCTTTCCCAAGAGTATCCAGTGCTCTTAACCACTGAGATGTCTCTCCAGCCTCATCACTGACTTAAAGGACCTTTACTGATTTGGAGTAGCTGTAGGCAATGCAATATATGCTGGTTTCATTTTCTCTACATCTTTTCTAGCAGTTCTTGCTTGTTTTCTTAATGATAGCCATACTGACTGCTAAGATTTACAACAACACTAGCAGTCTGGAACACAAGGGTGACACTCTACTTATTTTAGATAGAATTAAATTACCAACAGGGTCATGATCCAGTAACAAGTATGGGAACCAGTATGGGAACAAACGTCTACTGTCTTAGAATTTACCACAAAATAATTAAAACAAATGCATTTCTTCTGTTTAAAATTTGAAATTGCTTCCTTTCAAATTCCAGGGTTCTCATTGGTTCTCCTTTAGTTGGCCAACCCAAAGCACGAACTGGGGATGTCTATAAGTGCCCGGTTGGGAGAGAGACACCAATGCCTTGTGTGAAGTTGGATTTACCAGGTGCGTAAAATTAAACAGCCCGTCCTGACTCATGCCCATATTCTCACTGCACACAACTTTCAAGTGACCCAAGAAAAAACTAAAGGTAATAAATGATCATTCTCCATTTGACATCTGGAATTTATATAGAATGGCATCGTGGCTCCCTTAGTCCTTAATTTATTTCAGTAACGTATCAGGAAGCAGCTATTGAATAGTTTATTCTATTTGTAGCTTTACCTCCTTCCAGTGTTCAGCATCCATTGAAAACTAGTGGTTTGCCAAATAGACATATTTACCACATTCCTCCCATAAAACGCAACTTAGTATACAAGTTTGTAAAGGAAACTGAATGACAGAAATTACCGTAATTAAGTATATTAGTAGTTTTTTAAAATATGAGACATAGGTATAACAAAATAGATATGTTTTGATAAAAATATCACTTTGTCTGCGGTATGACTAGAAAAATTACTCCTAAAGTTAGAGAGGATTTAGAACTCTTTCAGTATCCATAAATTGTTAAAAACGATTAAATGGTTTATGTCTACAAGTTCACTGTAGACAGTGCATTTTTCAGTTCTCCTGTTTTCATTTTCTAAGTTCTTTGTTCATTATGAGTATTTTCCTTTACATTCGTGAGCACAGCTACCATAGATATTTCAATACCCTTGTGCCTAGACATTGTAGCACCAAGGATGCTCAACATCTTTTCTGTCTGCTACCTTTCATTGAGGTGAGAACACACACACACACACACACACACACACACACACACACACAACTTCTCCTTAGTTATTCATATTTTTAAAACAAACCGAGTTTTTAATTATAAGTATAGAAATACTTATCTATTATATTCCTCTGAGTGCTCTTCATTTTTTATACTAGCTGGTAATTTATTTGGCAGAACACATTACCCAGATTCTGAATTTTTTTCAGTTAGAAGTTGTTAAAGTTGGATTTGGTTCTTTTTATTTCCACTAGACTGTGTGGAGTCCACTGTTCACATTGCGTCTTCAGGCTCTCCAGAGAAACAGACAGAATACATAAACATATACTGTCATTGTCCTTACATGGCGTCTTTTCCAAGGCACTCCCTGCGCCCTTTTAAAGATGCTGTCATTGGCCCTAAATTTCTAACTTCTTTTTCTTCAAGGTAGTAAACCAAGAACTCCTGTTTGAAATTTTTTACCTAATAGGGTACTTCTTTAAAGAGAAAAGAAAAGGAAAACCAAAGTGAAACACCAAACCAGTTACTTCACCCTGTACCTGCTTCTTCTAAGTATGGACTCTGTGTAGCATCTGCACGTTTGAGGTCATTTCACAACGCCTTCAGATGGTCGCTTTATGCATTTTCCTCCTCTTCTAGGATTTATACTGTTATTTACAAAATAATTTTTTGGCAGGAACTAGTCCCCTATCCTTGAAGCTAGAATAGTTTTCAAACTAGCTCAGAGGTTTTTAACTACATCAAAAACAGTAGAAAATACTTTTTCTTTCTTTTTAAAGTTTATTTATTTATATCCAAAATGTTCCTCCTCCTCCTCCTCCTCCTCCTCCTCCTCCTCCTCCTCCTCCTCCTCCTCCTCCTCCTCCTGTTCTCCCCTTTCAGAGTTCTTTTCCCCACGTTTGCCTTCACCTCCCTCATATTCCCCCACTCTAAGGCATCAAATCTCTCCAGGATTAGGCATATCCTCTCCCACTGAGGCCAGACAAGGCAGCCCTCTGTTATATATGTTCCAGGGATCTTAGACCAGCCTGTGTGTGCTCTTTGGTTGGTGGCACAGTCTCTGGGAGCTCCCAGGAGTACAGATTAGTCAATGTCATTGGTCTTCCTATGGAGTTGCTATCCCCTTCAGCTCCTTCAGTCGTTCCCCTAACTCTTCCATAGGTCCCTAACCTCAGTTCAATGCTTGGCTTATAGTAAGCATCTTTCTCAATCTGGTGCTGATAGGGCCTCTCAGAGGACAACGAGCTAGGCTGCTGTCTGCAAGCACAATACTGCTGCCAGTAAATGATTAATTCTATACTCCTGACAAGTGCAAGCACCTTCTCTACACCTGCACAAGTATTTTGGATTCATGAATGAAACACACACACACACACACACACACACACACATACACACACACACACACACACACACACACACTCCAGCTTATTTTTTAATATTCTTTAACTTGCCCAATGGCTGGACCACTCCTGAACCTCCATGTGGCTAACACATTCCCCTCCGATGTTCCTGAGTTGATACTTAGTAAAGCTATATTTTATCTTTGCTGCCCTGGACCCTGCTGGACAGCCCCATGGGGCTGATTTCATCTGCACCAACATTTCCTCTACCTCACCCTTCTGCCCTTTCTCAGTGTTGTCTGTTTTCTATACCCTTGATACTGCAGAATCTTCTATTCCCTATTTCCTGCATTTTTTGCCCAGGAATCCCAACAGTCCCACCTCTGTCTCTCTGCCCAGCCATTCACCACTGGCAACTGTACTTCCCAATCATAGCCAACTGGGGGCAGGGACCCTCAGTGGAGATGTTTGGGTTTCCATGTGATTTCAGGAGCAGAATTTACACAAACAACATTAAAAACATGGCATCAGTAATAGTGTCATGGATTGGTGCCCACCCATGGGATGGATCCCAAGTTAAACCAATCATTACTCTGTTTTTGCCTCTGCATTTCTTGTAGTCAGGACCAATGTTGCGATGAAAGATTTATAGGTGGGTTGGTGTCTCCATGCCTCCACTGAGCGTCCTATCTGACTACTGGAGTTGATCTCTTCAGGTTACTAGGAAACATTTTCAGTATCCTATAATTGTTATAGTAATGCTTATTCTGGGTAACCATCATTTAAAGTCTCAAATCCAGATCTTTTGATGCCAATGTACACAGTAGCCCAGTTCAAGATTCTTTGACTCATAATGCTTTGTCATGTCTTTAAAAAATATTATAATCCCTTTGTGCATATGTGATGTTTTTCTGGTTTTGTGTTTTTATGGATCTCTCTGTGTGTGTTTCTGAACCTATGTATGCCTCCTGTGTCTTTGGCTTGATTAGATTGTTTTTGGGTTTTCTTATCTTTATGTTATTATCATTATTTTATTGTCATTCTTTCGATGCCTGTTTGTTTTCTAATGAGAGAAAGGCAAGGTGTGGATTTGCATGGAAGAAGAGGCAGGGAGCAGCTGGGAGGGGCTGGGCAAGGCAAAACCACACACAGAACATATTGTTTGAAAAAATCTATTTTCAATAGAAAAAATAGAAAAAAATTGGTTTCAAAACAAAGCCAACCGAATCTTTAATCAGAACCCAGTTCTCAGCTTAGGAAGTGAGATGGGCCATCCAGGAATCTGTTTCCTCATAGTCTCTAGGTGAGGACACGTGCAGACAGGAACAGTGCAGCAGTGCTAAGAGTCTTTCTTGAACTCAAATTGTGTCCCTTTCAAATATTTATGCATTCCACTGCAAGCGGAGTTTAAAAGTCTTCCCTTTCCTTGTCCAGTCTTTCTTTTTGAAGGTGAATGATTAAGCAGTGCTCTTTGCCAGTTTGGTCAGGTTGGAATGCTACGGCCCACTGTTCCTATTTGAGCTGTCTACTGCTCCCCCTTCCCTTATTCTCTTCATCCAAACTTCCTGGACACTTCTCTAATCCTGGTCCAGCTTCCTTGCAGCTCTCCTGACATCCCTATGAATTTCAAAGTCATGATAAAAACATTTTTGTTTGACTTTCCTGCTCTATGCACGGCCAGTTTTCCTTCCAGAAGTTACATTTTGCCTTTGGTTGTTTATAACGAAGAACATCAATTATCGCTATACTCTTATGAAACTCAATATTGCATTTGTTTTAATTAACAAAAACGTGTGAAAACCAATCCCACATTCTCCTTGCCATGCTAGTTCTGCATTCTTTCAAAGTCCAGCCAAACTATTTGAACCAGAGATACAGACAAAGTCTCCGGGACATCAGCCAGCTCTTTAGCCTTAACTTGTTCATTATATTTCCAGTACCGGGAAGTCTACTTAGTTGAACCAGAACAAGAATGTGCTATGAGATGAGCCAGGCAAATAGAATGTTTTAATGAGGAGACACTTAATTTCATATTATGAAACATATTTTTACACTCATGAAATCTTGTTCTATTTTTGTAGTTAACACATCGATTCCCAATGTCACAGAAATAAAAGAAAACATGACATTTGGATCAACTTTAGTCACCAACCCGAATGGAGGATTTCTGGTGAGAAAGAAAAGAGTGATTTATCTCGTAAAAAAAAGGGAATGTAGTCATTCATGTCTTGAACCCTGTTGGATAATGTTCAGTTTTAAAGGTTTGCATTTTTTTTTTCTTTTTTAAAGGCATGTGGGCCATTGTATGCCTATAGATGTGGACATTTACATTATACGACTGGCATATGCTCTGATGTCAGCCCTACATTTCAAGTTGTGAAGTCATTCGCCCCTGTACAAGGTACACATTTTATGCAATGTTTGTGCATGTTTGAAACCGTAAGCAATGCGTGAGCTACATGTATACAGAAGAACACACCAAAAGGCTTCCAGGATTTGTCATCTACTAGCATTATTCACTTAAGCAAACATTTGTTTTGTCAGTATATAACCAAACTTTGCCCCTACTTTTGGAATTGATATTAGTGTAAATAACCTTGAGGACTGTGTTTAAAGTTCATAGCCAATGCTCTCATGCTGGTTGTATTTAAACGGTGAATGTCTTTGAGGAGAATAACTTCTTTTGAGATGTACAGAATAGAAAAGGTATATCAAACCCATGATGTGAAAATTCTCAAGTGTGTGTGTGTGTGTGTGTGTGTGTGTGTGTGTGTGTGTGTGTGAAATTAAAGTAGACAGCCAGGCAGTGGTGGTGCACACTTTTAATCCCAGCACTTGGGAGGCAGAGGCAAGCCAATCACTGAGTTTGAGGCCAGTCTGGTCCATAGAGCGAGTTCCAGGACAGTCATGGATATACAGAGAAACCCTGTCTCAGAGGATGGAGGGAGGAAGGGGGAAGAGGAAAAATAATAGACAGAGACAGAGACAGAGACAGACAGGAATTTCTGTGACACAAACTCCAAACTTATAACTAAATACAATATTTCTTCACTTAAGCTTTTCTAAAAATAATACAATAACAACAGGTTCAGTGAGTGCATTTTTTAAGATGGGATTCTTCCAGCCAGGAAAATACTTCACCTACTCCTACGAAGGTAGATATCTAACTTGTATAATGCTTTCTTCTGTTACAGAATGTAGCACACAGCTGGACATAGTCATCGTCCTGGATGGCTCTAACAGCATCTACCCCTGGGAAAGTGTCACTGCCTTTTTAAATGACCTTCTTAAGAGGATGGACATTGGCCCCAAGCAGACACAGGTGTGTGACTCCGTGTGTTCACTCTGTTTTCTAAAGGATATTTAACACAGACTTTTTGACTGGGCACGTGTTTGAGTAGCTCCCTTGAACTAGATGTGTGTTGGTTTTACTTATGACTTAATTGGAACAAGATGATTTTTAGCTGGGTGTGCTGACATATGCCTTTCTTTAGTCACAGCACTTGGGAGGTAGAGACTAACCAGTCTCTGTGAGTTCAAGGCCAACATGGTCTTCATTGCCAGTCCCAGGAGAGCTAGAGCTACCCAGAAGACTCAGCTAAAAAGAAAGTCAAAGTGATCTTATTGTTTAAAAAGACAAAAATGCTCACATTTTAGATAAAACAAGCCAAAAACTCCATATCAAGACCTACTAGAGAGGTGAGGTTATAAATATCCCACTCAAATCAGTAAAAGAAAACAGGCTTTTATCTACCACAAAATGTACATTTTTCTAAATACAACTTTTAGCATGTAATTAATCTTTTCAAGTCTTGCCACTAGGAGAGGATATATATATTACTGGAACAAATTTTTAATATTATTTTAGTGATATTATATTACTAATTATTATATGATTAATATTATATATGTATGCTATATATTATGTATGTATATGTTAGATATCTAGGGTATATATTAGATAGTATATATAGTACATATATACTAAATAAGGTATGCACTATATTCTCTAGTATATATATACTATATTATATTTATAGTAAAATAGCATATAGCTGTATAATATATGCTGTAGTGTATATAATGCTATATATACTATAAATATATATGATATTATATATAATATATAATTAGATTTGGGACTACATAGCAATTATATGCTTACACATTCAATGTAAACTGTTACAATGTTTTAATGGTTTTCCCTGTTAGAATTATAATTAATTTGTTTTAGCATTCCCAGAGGAACTGCTTGTACCTTAGAGGAAATCTAACTTGCCAGGGTGGGCTTCATGGAGCTGTGTGTCTTTCTTAGATGGAACAATGACACTATTTATTAGAATGGTCCAAATACTATAAGTTCATGGGAATTGAACTCCCTGTGTGTCCAAGAATGGAGTCAAACCCACATATTTCCATTCCACAGATACTTCCTACAGCATTGTATCCAGTGTCACTTGTAGTATCTTCTAGCTTTACCCAAGACAACCTGTTTCCCAAAAGAAAAACTGAGAAGGGTGTGGTAGTGTGTGCCTATAATCCCAATATTCAGGAGGCTAAGACAGAAAACTCACTGTGGTTTGAGGCGAACCTGGGCTTCCCACATCGAGTTCCAGTCTGATCAGTGCTACATAGAGAGACATTGTCTCAAAGAAGTAATCTAGCTTACACAACTAAAATAGAGAAACTGACTATATTTCTAAATTTGCACATCACATTTCACTTACGCATGCATGGTGCAGCTTAACCACATGCACTCAGGTATTTATTCAGAATCACTGGGGAATGTGTGCTCTGTGGCAGCTCAGGGTGAGGACCTGGCTCACAGTGGGAAATGAGCTGTGACTGTTGCTGCGGTGGACTTCTCTCTGGTGCAGCGATCCTTCACACCTAGCTTGTGGAATTCCTGCTTCAGAATGCCTGAGGTGCTTGGACTATATCCAAGACTTTCAAAACCAAACTTTCTGAAGGTGTTATTGGAACGTTGAACCTGAATCTTATATGATTCTTAAATATATTAAAGTTTGGGAACCCCAAATGCTCTGTGCTTATATTGATATGCATGGGCCCATACTTGACACTTACTCTGGATGGCAGTCACATCCAGAGCAAACGGTGGTTCATCTTGCCCTCATCAGTTCACAATTAGCTGAAATAATGAACTTTAGTGAATGGTTATGAAAAAATGTGCACACCATAATTTTTGCTGTAATTTTCTCTGGTGGTGGATATTTAATGGGATTCTTTTTCAAGTGGCATTTTTAATGTTCTAAGCATATTAATTTAGTGTTGGTTGTTTATTCTGTCTTTAAATGGTGATTTAGAATATATCAATGACAAGTTGCATAAATACCTTTCTAAAGTAAAGGGGTTTGGAAGGCCATATCCAGCCAATTACATTTGCTAAACATTTGATAACACATTAAGTATGGCATGTTTAAACTCTTAAAAATTTGACTTTCCTTCAATAGATTCAGAAAATAGATCATTCACATAAGACTTGCAAAATATTTCCTCTTCAAAGATAGGAACTGAAAAGCATGATAATATCTCACATTGTCTCAAGCAAATCTTTTAAAACACAGAACTCTGTTTTGACAACCATTTATTTTTCTGACTGATTATAAATATAATTTAAAGAAATTTGATTCGGGGGTTGCTTTGCTTTTGTTGTGATTAAAGCATTCAATTCTTAGTGACTTGCAGAATTAACTTCTGCAATTTCTGCAGTGTTTCCTTATCCTTTATACCTCCATTCGTGAGAAGAACAAAATTAAAATAGGTTACGAGATAGATTTGACAGAAGTTGGAAATCTATGTAGCTAAGAGCAAGCCACTAAGAATTCTTGGATGTCTTACATTTATCAAAGGTATAACTGGATTAAGAATGGACTGAGGGAACTGAGGAGATTTCCCAGTGGGTAAAGGACCTGTTGCTCAGACCTGACTATTCAAATTCAGATCCACATCCCCTGTGTAAACACTGTGTATTGCAGCACATGTCTTTAATCTCAAACATTGGATTGGAGGGATGAAGAACGGTACATTCCCTAGAGTACTCATTCGCCAGCCTAGCCAATTTTGATGTGTTTCACATTGAAGAGAGAGCCTGTCTCCAAAGATAACACAGAGAGTATTCTAAGAAGACACTTGATGTCAATATCTGCTCTCCATGTGTGTGTGTGTGTGTGTGTGTGTGTGGAGGGGGGCATATATCTATGCATAAGCACCCTCCATCTCCCGTGCACACAACTGCATAAATATGTATGTGCCACATGCAATGCACATACACAAAATAAAATAATATGAAAAGAACGAAGTTTATGGAATCTGTGAAGATTTCTCTGTAGAGATTCACCTGAGCCCTATAGTGATCCTAACACAGGTTCCACAAAGCCCTATGGTGATTATGATATCTTCATTGAATTGAAACACATAATGAAGTAATCCCTGAAGTATCTATAGAGACAATAATTGTGTTTGTTCTACTGCCAGTCAAGTCAAAGCGAGGTGTCTGTGCTGGGATCTGCCTTTCTTCTATGAATTTGTTAGAGGAGAGAATGTGTTACCCATGGATCTATGTTGGTTACTCCCCAAGTTCCAGCATGAGCTCATGCTATGGACTTTCTAAGAAGCCCCTGGAGGTGAGCTGAGAATCAGCTGAGAAAGCACAAGGCCCCTGTAATCACTCAAAATGGAGGCCACGGAATGAATGCAGTTACCTTCATGTGAAGCTGTAGCAAGACATCTGTACAAAGGGAATTCTCCAAGGGGCCCACAGAAGGGTAGAAGACAGCTGTGAGAGCCCAGCTCGTGTCCAAGAATAATCGCAGTCAAGTGGGAATTTATCTTCTCAACCCTGTGTCTGTTTACCAAAAATGGTGTAAACAACCTAAGTAAACAAGTGGGAAGCCCATTGAGGAAAAGCACACTGTGCCCTGCAGGCTTCTCGCTTCCACTAATAGAGGCAGGGGAAAGGTCTGTGTGCGAGTTAACTTTGGTGCTTTGTCTTCATTTTATTTGACTGTGATAGAAGCAAGTAAAACGCTGCTGTTAGTAGATTTGTTTCCCCCTTGACCCTGCAAACACAGTGACTTCTTGCGAACTCTAAATGAATATATAGTACCTTTAAAAAAAATCAGACATTTTAAATGCAGAATTAGAAAAGTCCTGTGACATCTCTGTTCATTCAGGGACAACGCACATACTTTACCCCAAGTAAGTTTTAAAGGGGTGGTACGCCACAGAAAGGAGTGTGGCATGATGAGGTTTTGCTTTCTGTGGTGCCTGCAAATGCATCTAGTTCAATAAAGAGCCGAGTCATGCCTCTTTTTCCCCTGCAGTTCCAGATCAACGTTTAGTAATTGCAAACAATGAAAGAGTCTCAAGACAGGGAACATTCCTGAAAATTCAACTTATTCCAAAAGGGACAAAGAACTGGGGGAAAGAAAGGAGGGAAGGAAGGAAGAAGGCAGATAAAAATGCTTGTGGGGAAAAAGTAACAATTTGTATACATGCATTAAAATGATGGAAACAACACTTTAACTAGTTAGAATTTCCTCCTTGCTTCTGTGTGGCCCCATTTAGAGCCTGCACACATCGCCGAGGGAGTTTTGCCAACCAGTCATTTACCTAAGGCACAGTAAAGGCCATAAAATTGCCTTTTCAAAAACCACCCATAAAAACAAACCTGAAATACTTGGAGTTTGCCATAAAAGATATGACAGTATAAACATTATGGAGGACTTATTGATCCTCAATACCTAAGCATAGCATTGTTTTGAATAATAAATGGGAAGGTTGTAAATATGTCACATGCAAGTGCATTACCCTAAATAAGACTTGTAAATTGTGAGGCTTGATATAAAAGTGAAATATACTAATGGAACAATGTCTAGATTGTTCCCATCAGGAGCACAGCTTGGCACTGAAGTAGGAAAAATAAAAGAGAGAGATTAATTAAATTTTAGGAATATTATTTATCTTTCTTTTTACTGCACATTTTTATGGCCATTTTCCTAGAAGCCTTAAATGTGGCACCTGATTCATCGGTTTTATGTCCCAAATGGAGCCCAAGTGAGTCCTGTAGCCGCTGCTTTGTCGATCGGTAGAGTTTGTGACTGAGGTATACAACAGGAGAGGTATCTACCCTGGCTCGTCTCCTGATTTCCATTCTTCCCCAACTCCTTCCAACATGCACTCGAACAATCACTTCAAAGTAAAATTCAGACAATTTCCTTACATAAAAGCCTACTTTTTAGCCCTTTAAATAATATACAAGCTATCCACAGCACTTAAAGGCAACTGACGACCTGGCCACAGTCACTCTGAATACATCTTGCCTCCCCAGCGATGTCCACCTCATTCATACTTCGGAGACCACTTGGCCCCGCCCTGCCCTGTGTATGCTGTGCCAGACTCTTGACACTCGCTCTGTCTGGAACATGGTTCCGCGCCCTGCATGCTAGGTCGACTTCTTAGATGTCTTCAGTTGTCTCTTGTATGATTTCCAGGGATGGTCTCACCCACATTTTCCCCCTTTTCCGGTTCTATGCTGTCTGCGTTCCCTCACCCATTGTTCCCATTCCATTGGACTATTGCTTTTCGATTTGCTTTGTGGGTCTGTGTCTCCTAGCTGTCTGAGAATTCTTTGATGACAGATTGTGGTTTTGTTCTTTTATCTCTGGGGAGCTGTTCAGGGTTTTATATATAAGCAAGTCATTCATGTTTTTTTTTTTTTTAATTAGAATCCTGGTAGTTTCTCCCATAGTAAAAACAAACAAACCAAAATCAAACCAAAACAAAAATCAAAACATTATTATAGTAACTTCTTTCTTTTACTCTGGTTTATGAAGTCAGACTAGACTCCAAGCTGGAAAACAATTGTGTGTGATACCCTGGTGGGCTTACAGTGGTTCAGTCTTGCCTAGCAGGTATTCATTAAATCTGGTCCCATTTTACCCCAACTGTGATTTGTCCCATTGACTTTGCCTCTTGACCACAAATACAATTCTTGCTGTCATCACTCTGGTCTGCACTTCCCTGCCTGGACTGATTTCATTACAGGCCCGTTAGTCAAGCAACAAGCTAGTTAAAGACACCCCTTTGCTGGGATCTCCATCTTTATCAGTCATCTAATGTTTCTAAGGACTCATGCTCTGTGGATATGAGCATATCTGTCCTTTTGAATAGGTCTTATTTGTGTCCCATTCCACATCGACCAAAGATTAAGCCTAGGTGAACAGTTCCAGAAAGGTTGATGGTGGCAGCTAGCTCCAACTGCAACCTGTTATCGACATAATCATGTAAGAAGCTTGTTCCAGGGCAGTGCATTGGTGATACCCCTTGATAAAAGCAAGCACATATTGGCCAGATAGCAAACCTTGAACTCTTGTGATATCGAGCAGTTATGCAGCTCATGGTAGTGTGGGAAAAGTTCATGGCCTTTTCTCTATCATTCTTTTCCCAAAGAAGCTTCTGATTTGATATTAACTGCTGAACAGCAGCCTGCAAACATAGTTCACACGAAGTGTTAAAATGGTGGCACTGGTATTGCAAATGGCTCAGCAACAGTAGGGAATGGTAGTCTTCTAAGTGAGTGAATGGTTCCTTTAACTCCTTCGACTTCAGGCTAGAGAGATGGCGCAGTAGGTGAGGGCGTGTATTGCTGTTCTGGGGACCCGGCTTTGACTCCCAGTATCCACAGTGGTTCTCAACCACCTGTTGCTCCAGCTCCAGGGGACCTGATGACAATGTCCTCCAACAGTACAGCACTCACATAGACATACACACATATATGTATGATTTTTTTAAAAAGAAAATCCTATTGAATTTAATTGACCAGATATAATCAATAACATCTTTCAAGTATTTTTCTTTCCTCAATTCCCTTATTTTGGAAACACAGACTCTTACATGAGACTTTATTTCATGACAGAATATTCAAAATGACTCTTCTCTCTATTGCTTTAGTGGTGCCTTTTCATTCACCGGTCTCTCTCCTTCTAGCTCCAAAGGAATGAAACCATGTGGGCAACCCATCCATTCTGAGTCAATGGATATTTGAGAAGTACTAGCCAATCAAATATGACATTAGCTGTCATAGGCACTAAAGAAAAGGCACTAAAATTGGGTTTCTGCTCTGAGACAAACAAGCAAAACCAACTAGCAACTTGGCAAGACGGGAAAACGTAGGTTTGTGTAGCTATGCAGACACAGCTGTCGCACAAATAGAATAGGGTGAGACCATTGATCTTGAAAAGTAAAAAACTCTTGTTACACATCAGTGCCTTCCCAGACTCTGTCTTATAGAGCATTGGGTGTATCCCTCACGAAATGATTCCAGTAAATAAAACTAAAATTCATCATGACATGTTTCTTCCAATCTGTGATTAACCACAAACATTTTCATATCAAAGACAGAAAGAATAGTTTCAAAATGATCTGCTTGTGAATATGAAGTTCAGCTGAATATAGCTAAGAGAATATTTTCTCTCCATCCTTCCCCCTCTCCCCTTCTCTCTGATCCCTCCTTTTCTCTCCCTTTCTCACTCTCTCATTTTCTCATAGTCATGAGCCAGTTCAACTGAGCTTTTCTTTCTCTTTCTTTGTTTCTTTTTTCATTCTTTCTTTCGTTCTTTTTTCTTTTTCTTTCTTTCTTTTTTACAATTTAAGAATTTTGTATGCATAAAAGAGAAAAGTAGAGATGGCGGGGCCCTGCTATAAAGAAACAGATTTTACATTTTACTCTGTGTTGTCCAAGATTATTTTTGACCATGAAAATTATTTTTTAATGTTACCCTTAACATAGACCAGGATGCTAGAACTTCCTAGGGATGGGGGAACATAAGAGAATATTAATTTGGGGGATCTAACTGAGAAAGTGGTCTACATCTTGTAGCTTAGAAAACTTCAGCGAAGGTTGAGTGGAAGAAACATCCGTGGCTTTAGACTGTTTTATTGTTGTTTTGTTTTACTGGCTTGGTTGTTTTCAAGGATTGTTTGCTTGTTGTACACCTGTTTGGTTTGGGAGACAGGAGTGAACGTAGGCCAGTGTGGCCTTGAACTCACTGCATAGAGGAGAATGACCTTGAATTCCTAGTCTTTGCTTCCCCCATCTCTTGAATGTCGAGATTACACTGCTGTCAAGGTTGTCACCAGTTCTTTTGTTGGACTTAATCAAGAGGGTCAAGCATATCTCCCCAGTGTTACCCATGACTCTTCCAAAGATCTCTGAATAAGTCTGTCCCATTGATTGTTTATCAGCCCTCGTAGGACCAGAGCCCGTTGTTACAACATTCATCTGCTGGTGCTGATATCGTATGCTCTTGCCTTCTCCTTTAAGGAATATCACATTGAACCCACTTGTTTCTTTCAGCTGTGAATCATCCTTACTTGCTCCCCCTCCCAACTTAGCAAAAATACCTAGACTATTCCCACGTGAGCTATTTATTACAATTCCGTATGTAAATTCTACCCTTGAGCTTCAGTACATCCTAGTACAGCTGGATAGCTTCAGGCTAAGTGTAACCATTGGTTGATCTTCCTATCTTCAGTTGCCCACATAGCTTAGATTCCTTTCGTTAGCCCCCTGACTTGTGCCCCAGGATCTGGGCTATTCTATTCCTTTCCATAGCATTTTCTGATCTGCTTTGTAGCTTTTATTTGGCAGGATGCCCCGTGAAGTGATGAATATAAAGCATCTGTGTCCTCTCGACCCACAGGACCTGTCTTTGTCGCTTAGCTCATTTTATATCTTTAATTTTTATATTTACTTACTTAGTGCACATTTTCAGATATATCATACTAGCATGGATGTGTCTCAGCTGCCCTAAATTAGAAGCTAGTTTTGATCTGAAATCATCTGCATTGAATTGGGTCTCATCAGCACTCAGCACAATATTACATGTGTTTATTATTACTTGGGTCTTGTGATAAAAGTTAACAAATGTCCCCTTCCCAGCGAAGACCCACAGAAAGCTTTATCCTGTCTAGTTTCTAAGGAAATAACGCATCTAGCACAGGCCATCAGCTAACACTGAAGGTCACCTCCCACTGGATCTGAGTCTCTCCTAACTTCTCTTCTCGTTTCCCACACTCTGTGAATCAGTCTTGCTCTGCTTTTCATCATTTCTTCCCTATCTCAGTCCCACATGCTTCTGCGCACAGTGAAGTCATCTGTTAGGAATGTATGGGGGGCAACTATGAGCAAAACAGAAGGCAGGAAGGGATAAAGGTCCGTGAGAAGCTGTGATATCATCTGTGCTCTATACCCTGCCGGCCCCTGGAAACTTCAGTACACTTGTAAAGATTAGAGGTGTACACAGCACCATTGAGAAGAAGGAAGTATAGACAAGTTTGCCTCTGAGTTCTCAGAAGGGGAAGGTCAGTGGTCAAATGACAATGTTCACAGCTAGGTGATAAGTGATTTGCAAAGAAGGTAGTACTGAGTCTTATAGAGTGAATAGAAAAACAAAGAAGGGGGAGGGAGAGGAAGAGGTATATGTGGGGTTCACTCTAAGGATGACTGAAGATGGCATTCAGAAAGAAAGCGAAACTATTGATGGATGGGAGAGAATATTTTTATTTTATTTTTTATATTATTTATTTATTTATTTATTTATTTATTATTGTGTTTTTGTGTTTTGTTGCTTTGAGACAGGATTTCTCTCTGTAGCCTTGACTGTCTTGGAACTCCCTCTGCAGACAAGGCTGGCCTCGAACCCATAGACAGAGAGCAAACAGACATTGATCTGCCTGCCCCTGTTTCCTGAGTGTTGGTATTAAAGGCATGTGCCACCACTGTCTGGCATTTGCTTCCTTTTTTTTAAAAAAGGGAACTTGGCATTTCAATAAGTAACATTACATTTTATCTCTTTTCTTTTCAAAGTGAGGGTGAAAATACTATGTCCAACCGTTTTTCAGCTGTGGAGAGCAACTGGGGATTTTGAATGGGGAAATGACATGTTGGCTGCGGGTGTTTCAGTTACTGTCCCATTCTTCTCTGGCAGGACTTGAGGGTGGGCACTCTGAGGACATCCACTGCTGTGGCTGACGTTCAAGGCCCTGAGGGCTGGCCTAGGCTTAGGTAGGACTGGAGAAGCACAGTCAAGGCCTGAGGCCCAGTTCCCAAGAGTAGATTATGGGAGGAGGATCCCCATGGTATTGGTTATTAAGGAAGGACTTCCAGCAGGAAACGAGGAAGGATGTTGAGGAGTAAAGCAGAGTAGTGAGGTCCAGGCCCCAGCCTCATCTCAGAGGGATGTGGAGCTTGAGTTCAGGCACTGGTCTGCTGACCTAAAGAAGGAGCGCTGGAAAAATGAAAAGTTCCTGGAGGCTCCTGTTCTTTAAATTTTTAAAGCAAAACAGTTTAGGAGCCTAAAGATAGTCAGCTGAAAACAGCCTCAGGTAGGATAGTTAGAAGTCAGGCACCTAGAAAAGGTGAGGGAACTGACTACTCTTAATTTCACTTGTATCTTAACATTTACAAGTTCAGAAGTGAGATGTGTGTTATGAGATTAGCGATAGATGATAGGCAGATGGTGAATATATAGTCATCTATGTCTTAGAACATGACAGCAACTCAAACATGACAGCAAACAGCAGATGCAGCAACTAGAGCAGAAGCTGAAGCCCCAGTGTGAGACACAGAGACTGAACTGGAAAGGCCATGAGTCTTTAGCTCTCCAAGTGACACCTTACTTTCAGAAAGGTCACAACTCCTAAATCTCTCCAACCAATGCCTCCAGTCTGAGATTAAGTACTGAAACATCATAGTCTATCATAGACATCCTCATCCAAACCACCACACCAACATTTTGAATCTTTTTAGTTTTTAGTGTGGAGATAATTTGTCCAGATAATTCAACATTCACAGAAGGTTTTTGGAGACATGTAAGCCGTGTTGCAAAAGTGAAACACTAACACTTACCTAGCATCCAGTGGCCTTCAATACTTGGCATGATTTCTGTCCCTTTCCCGTGACTTCTTTTTTAAGCACAGTTGCAATAAGTACTTTCTCCTGGGAGAGTTAAGAGCTCTTGACACAAAATCTGATTGAAATCAATAAATGGGAGAAACTGCATCTATAAAAAGCAAGTTGTATGATTGTTGGGTGGGGCTCAGATGTGAGGCTCCATTTGAGAGTGATAGACATAACTGTAAAGGGAGACCAATATACAAGTGTGGCGACTTTCGTGTAGAATCTTTTGGCACTGCAGAATCACACACAGAGAAGATCGTGGATTGAGCTAAAGTTGGAAGTTAGTCAGGTGAGTTAGTGAAGGGAAAAAGAGGTTAAATGGGTTAGATTTTTGCAAGTAAATTATTATAGTCATTGTATCATGGAATCTAAACTTAAAATATTAAGTTACTGAAGATATTGGCAGTTGGGAGGTCTTGACGTAGTCAAGTCACTGATAACTTGGACGGAATAGACAAATGAGCAGATGTTGATGACCAGAGGGAAGAATCCTTGGGATTGAGACTGAGGAGCTATTGCTCTTGCAGATGTTGGAATCAAAGACCGGCCCTTGAGGAGAGGAGTCAACCATGAGCCAGAGGGAAAGAGTCTCATGGCTCACGAGGTCAAAGGCAGGAGAGAATAGGATATTCCACTGTTACAAGAACAAAGGGAGTGGGAGTCTTCACTGTTTTAAACTCCCGATTAACTAAATAAAAAATGTGAAAATAAAAGTGAGGTGAGATGTCTTAAACTCACAAAAGCATGACGTCATGAAAGTGTTTGTGAGACCTGGTACTTAAGATTAGGTACAATGACTATCTTACGGACAAAAGCATTTCATTTTCATTTACATCGCATATTTATAAAGGCAGCAAGTGAAAAATGTTTATGGGTTCCTATTCCTGAGGTCAATATCCTTCAGGATTGGTTATCTACATCTCTACTGTTATTAGAGAAACTAATTTTAAATCTAAACAAGTGGAATTAAAACATCTGTCATATTTGAATATAAATCAAAAAATAACCTGAATTAGAGCCATGGTTTTGTTCTCATTAATTTTTAATCTTTCATTTTAGTAGTTGGCTATGTCTTAACTTTTAATACCATAAGGAATAAAATTCCAATGTAATAACCCATGGTCTTTGGATACATAGCAGAGGAATTGAGGAAAAAATTCATCCATGGAGGAACAAGGGTATCCTAGACTAGAATAAGCAGAGTTCATTCAGATTATAATACAGGCCTCTTCTCACAATTATATAGATTCTTCAGTTCCTTGTTTTAATCTCCTGATTGGCTGGACAACTATAAAGGAGAATTAATACATTCTATTTTTTTAAAAAATATTGTTGGCTATTTTGTCTGCCTATTCACACTACTGTAGCTCAGCACCTCCTTTAAAATACTAGAAGGTAGAAGTGCGTGATAACTGAAGAATGGGGGGATTCCTGGAGGGGCATGGTTTTGACATTTCTGAGACTAGACCTCTTTTACCTCTTCATTGGAGCCTAAGCTTGATTTTGTTTTGTTCTGTTCTTTTGTTTCCTTCCCTGGCGAGATTGAATTCAGGGCACCACGCACGTGAAATAAGTCCTTTACTATTGAGCTATACCCCCATCCATTAAATTAGTTTTTAAAACTCTGATTCCTCATTTATTAAATGTGATCATTTGTTACCATACTATGAATCAGTCATATAAGAAAATAAAACAAAAGAGTGTTAAAATATAGGGAGTATGTTCAGTGAGCCTACTGGAATCATTGGGTAATATTGTTTTTGCTAGATAGAAACTAATAGCAATTTTTTTTTCGAGACAGGGTTTCTCTGTGTAGCCCTGGGTCCTGGAACTCACTCTGTAGACCAGGCTGGCCTCGAACTCAGAAATCCGCCTGCCTCTGCCTCCCAGAGTGCTGGGATTACAGGCGTGCACCACCACTGCCCGGCCAACTAACAGCAATTTTATTGTTTTTGTTTGGACTGGTCATATTCATAGAGTGGCCGTGGTTATTGCTATCAAGGTAGAAGGCTTTACATAGTGATCCATCTGACACTTAACCTGAAAAGCTAAAAGGTACTCTATTCACCCTACATGCTTAAACTCAAGAAAAATGAACAGATGAAATGTTAGATGCATGACTCAGCAGTGGCTTGCCGTTTCAGGTTGGAATCGTACAGTATGGAGAGAATGTAACACATGAGTTCAACCTTAATAAGTATTCATCGACAGAAGAGGTCCTTGTGGCAGCGAACAAAATAGGCCGAAGGGGTGGTCTCCAAACGATGACAGCCCTTGGAATAGACACAGCCAGGTATGGATTCAAAATCCTATTGGTAAGGCTTTATAGGTGGAGCTTCTGACATTCCTAGAAGGCAGACTCTCACAGCAAATTTTCTGATCATTTGGCTCTCATAAACATTCTGTCGCCTCTTCTGCAATGTTCCTGAACCTTAGGTAAAGGAGTTGTTTTGTAGCTGTATCCATTGGTCAGCACTAAAAACATACCTACACGTAACATGCAAATTGAGCAGGTTTTTTTTAAGAATGTGTGTGTGTGTGCACATGACAGCAACTAATGAAGAAATAGGTCACAAATTTGAAAGAGGGTAAACAGGGGTATGTAGGAAGATTTGGAAAGAGAAAGGAGAAATGACTAATTTATATTATAATCTCAAAAGAAGAAAAAGTAAAACGAAATAATACAAAAGACTATGCCTGTACAAAGGTAGCTAGCTTTGCGTTTGGAGGTTTGACTCAATGTTTACCTTGACAATACCATATCATATTTCTTTTCATATTCCATTAGAAAGGCTTGTTACTACATAAGCACTTTAGACAGTAATATAGTAACATGACCCAAATCAATTAAGAACGTAACAATAATCTTTCATTATGTTGCTATGAACTGATGCTTAATATTCATTCTTTTATCCATTTATTTTTTATTTTTAATTTCTAGGCATATCAATGAATGGATCAAAATATAATCCATGCCTACTCAGTTTATATTTTCTACCATGGTCTTGTATCTCTAGCACTTGGTATAGGATTTTTCTAACTTTCATACAGGCGTGTGTGTGTGTGTGTGTGTGTGTGTGTGTGTGAACTTGTGAATTTGAGGTGACTGCGCTGTTTCCCTGGTCCCCATATAAATTTATTTTTGCTTTGTTTTATTTTTCAAGACATGGTGTCTCTGTGTAGCCCTGGCTGTCCTTGAACTCACTCTGTTCTCCAGTCTCATTTAGTTCTGATCTCTGACTCTTCCTTCTGCCATTATCATCAAATCCAGGAAACTTTTCAGCAAACCCTAAGTCACGGGAAGCTTCATAATGGATTTGATTCATAGAACAAATTCTTTTGTTAAGTGGTTTCAACCTCTGGACTCACAGCTGATTTTGAAAAGCTAATTTATTATGTTTATACTCCACCTGCCTATGCATCAACTCCATTTGGAAGCTAGCAACATTCGTTAATGCTAGGAAAGCACATGGTTCAAAATTTATAGGAAAACTCTCTCTCTCTCCCCCGCCCCCTCTCTTTCATACACACACACACACACACACAGCACAAACAGCTGGAGTAACTGTGCATTCATCTGCTTATAGGATTGCAGATTTTGCATGCACATCGAGTGCACACGTGTAGGTACTCTGAAAGTGCTCTCAATAACTGACTGATGTGAACAGATATTCAGAGTAAGTCAGAGCATGCTTTGAAAGCCCCAAGCCTATAAAGAGTTGTGCATTTTCCAAAGGCAGCTGCCTACGAATGAATATTTATCTTTGTAACTAATGGAAGAATCATCTTAGCTGCTTCCACTCTTGTGTAAATGCCACTTGAAATACCATGGCCTTATATGGGGTCTGCCCACATTTCTCTCAGGGCCTCCCTGAGTTTGGGGTTGCGAGAAGTGTCTGTAATGATGCCGCAGCACTGTTTGTCTCACACATTAATTTTTCACGAGTAAGCACAGTTTTGATTGTGTTTTATTCCCTCTAGGAGGGGCCAGTTACAGAAAAAATATTTCGAATGCTTTGGAATCTGTATCTCCATTTTTCAGTGAATTCAGTCACCTCGGGTCATTATAGTTTTGGATGTTCCCTTCCTTTCATTCCTGTAACTAGGCTTGCATTATTTAATTACTTATAAAATCTGGATTCTCCTGTCCCAAAGTAAGTTACCCTCTGGAGACTCTTAAAATGTTAAAGGCCCGTGGGGAGGAGGATGCTTCATTCCAAGAAGGGACACTGGGTGCTGGGGCTTTAGACTGGACAACTCCTTCAGAGACACACTTAGGATGGGAAGGGTGGACTCTGCCGTTCTGCCACTGGGGCCCCTCTGTTCTAGAAAGTTAGCTCTGGTTTCAGGGCAACCAGACTTTCTCTAAATAAGGAGTGCTAATTGTCTCCTTCAGCTGAGATTCATTAAGCTCAACTATGACTTAGGTCTTTCAGAGAGTTAGAAAGTCTGTGTGATACTAAAGTAGAATTGTCTAAATCGCATACAATATTCCAGCCTAAACTTTGCATAAAATTTAGCCATTGCTGGGCCGGGCAGTGGTGATGCATGCATGTAATCCCAGCACTCTGGAGGCAGAGGCAAGTGGATCTCTGTGAGTTCCAGGACAGCTGGTCTACAGAGTTCTAGGACAGGGAAACCATCTTGACAAGACAAAACAAACACCCTACTACCAACTCTGACAGCAGAAAAACAAACTTAGCCTTTGATACATGTCTCCACCTTTGTTTAAACATTTAAAGAAATCAGAAATAATTCATTGTTCATCACTTTACATCCCAATCACAGCCCTTCATCACCTCCCAGCACCCCCACACACACACACACACAGCCTCTCCACTACATGCTTCCTTCCCCTTCTCCCCTGGGTAATAACCCACCTTGACTCATCAAGTCAGTGCAGGACCAGGCCAATCCTCTCCTGCTGAGGACGGACAGAGTTAGGGAAAGGGATCCACAGGCAGGCAACAGAGTTAAGGACAGGCCCTGCTCCAGTTGCCGGAGGATCCACATGAAGACCAAGCTTCATATCTGCTATGTATATGCAGGGAGGCCTACGCCCAGCCCGTGCATGCTCTTTGGTTGGCGGTTCAGTCTCTGTGAGCCCCCAAGCCTCTCGTTGACTCTGTTGGTCTTCCTATGGAAGAAGGTCCCTTACAGGTCCCTCAGTCTTTCCCCCAACTCTTCCACAATACTCCCCATGGCTCAGCTTTTAATACAAGGACAACTAGAGATTTAAAGAGTGTGTGTGTGTGTGTGTGTGTGTGTGTTGGGGGGATCATTTAATAAAATCTTATTTAAAGGAATCCTGTAAGTTGGGGGATTTATGCCAGACCAACTTGACCTGGTTCTTGCTGAAGGTAAGTGAAGTAGGAAAACTTCCTCTTTGTATGATCTCCACAGTACAAGTCTCACTTCTAATTCTGGACACAATATTCTCTACACTGACACCAGTGTAGAGAACATTCCTTTAAAGTTTCCAAAGAGGGACACGCTAGAGTGATTTATAAATATAAGCATATGTGGTAAGTATTAAAATGGCGAGTTGCCATCATGTGTGAAACCCATGGAACTATTGCAGACAAGACCATGGTGCCTCTCACCTCTGACGGTGAAGTCCATGGTCATCCCCAAGTGAAGCACCAGGCTGGGCAGAAAGGCGATATTCTTGTTGGGTTCTTTCATTTTGCCTAAGTTTGGTCTGAGTTTGATCAGCCTTCCTTTGGTCTGTTTTCCCTTCAGGAAGGAGGCATTCACTGAGGCTCGGGGTGCGAGAAGGGGGGTGAAAAAAGTCATGGTCATTGTGACTGACGGAGAGTCACATGACAACTACCGCCTGAAACAGGTCATCCAAGACTGCGAGGATGAAAACATTCAGCGATTTTCCATAGCTGTAAGTACCTTGTTAGCAAGGCTTCAGAAAATCGTGAGACAGACATCATACACTAAGCAATAAACATGATCTCTCAGTTAGTAATAGTTGCTGAAATTTGAGAAGCCAGTTTCAGAAGATGTCTTTTATAATCATCTACTAACTAACAAGCCACAAGCTAATGGCGATATTTCTATAGCCCTTTTATCTGTCTGCTTATGCTGTCCCAGGTTGTCACATTTCCCAGGTGTAAGACTTTGAAAGCTGTATAACAAAAGCATACGAAAATTTCACTTAACAATAATTTATTCTTTTTTTCTAATTTGCGTTCTTTTCCCTACTATACCATATTTATTTTAAAAGATATTATTTGAGACCAAACTAGGAAACAAGACACACGTGTTACTTTCTCTCACTTGTGCAACAATACAGAAAGTCTTCAGGAATCTCAGCCGATTCATGCTGAATGCATCCACACAAATATCAACTCTGCCTCAGTTGTCATACGCGCCATTCCTCTGTCTCAGTTGTCTGGACTAGTCCTTCTACTCTGTCTGTTCCCAATATTTGATCCTGAACAATACAGAAATGTATTTTGACAGGAAATGGCTGCCTCAGAGAATTGAATATTGGTAATATAAATTCCCTAATTTAAAAATTCAAAAATGTCCTGTTAAATTTTCATATTCGAAGAGGTCATGAGTTGGCTTTTAGTCATCCATTTCTGTCAGTGGAGAGTATTGGACTGGTCCGTCAGACATCGTTAGATATTCAGAGACTACTTTTAGGTGATAATGGCTGAGAGGTGTAAATTACTTATTTAACTCTAATGTAGGTGAGACATCAGTAAGGATCTTAGCATTCCATTTATGTTTTTAAATAAAAGACACGATGTGCTGCACATGAATGCATTGCACACTTTACTTTGACATCTCGGCCGCAGGGAGATTTCAGTTGTGAATATTTCTTTCAGGTAGATATTTGCAGAGTTAAAATGCTTAGGGTAGACAGACTTGACATATATGAAGCAGTTAAAAAAATATTAGCTGTATTATTTAAGTTTTTTATTTGTTTTCATAGAAAACATTTTTACAAGCTACCAGACCCTTGGGTGATAGATCCCAAAAGGTTTCTGCTGTTGTTCTCATCCATGCTATAAGCTGGTTCAAGGTCATATGGGGTCACAGTAACACCTGCATCTGAGTATTCTACAACACTGTACTTACCTATTTTATTTTTATTCTTTAAATATACCATATAGGTACTGTTACATTTAGATAAATCCACTTGCCTCCCTCCTGTCACACTTACCAAAAAAAAAAAAAAAATCACTTTACAATTAACAACTTCAACCATGCATTCCCCAGCACTCAGCTATTAAAATTGCCTTATGTATATTTTGAGTTTCATCAATTGTAGATGAAATGGGAGCTGATGTATTGATCCAATAATTAGCCTAGAACATGCTAGCTAAGAAGTAAATTGGAACAATGAAGGTTTGTTATCCTAGGATGTTAAAAAAAAAAATCTATAGAACAAGTAAACCAGTAGGAACTGGTTTACTCAACTCAAAGGAACCCACATCATTCTGAACCTAAGTGCCATGCAGGGTACCTCATTCCCAGCTCCAGGGTCCCTTAGGCACATGATTTCCCAACTCACTGGGCGGTCCTTTCTAGATATCTCTGTGTCATTCGTTGTAAGTACATCAAATCTGTGAAAGAGCTAGGATGGGCAGGGGTCTTAAAAGTGAAGAGAAGGGAGTTGGCTTGAAGTCTTCTGGTGTTGAAATGTGACATTTCCTCTGTGATGGTCACTAATGTTCCCTAGGGAAAGGGGCAAGCACATCACACAAAGCCTTCATGCTCCTGCTGACTGGAGCAGACTCAACTCATAATTCTCACATTAACACTCAGTGTGCATCCGAGTGATGCCGCTGCTGCCTTCAGCCACTGTTCGTAGCAGGAAGCAGATAAGTCTGCTGTGGGTCAAAGGTCAGAGGAAGAACTATGTAAATAGTAACTTGGATTTCCCCCACCATTTTTGTAAGTATAGATCTATATGTCTTATCAAAATATCACCACTCTGTAACCTACCATCTCAAACATCACGTTAAAACCACTTGTATATGTCTGAATAACCACAGACCCAAATTGCACACTCACAATCCCTGGGTCTCCTTAAAAATTTGTGTGGCATCGGTTTCCATATATCTGAAAAATGAAATTCAATAGTGGTTTACTGTTTTTAACTTTATAGAACATAAAGGCTGCTTTGTCACATATAGTAGTGAGAACTTTTAAGATGTTTATGTTGATGTTGTATGTTCATATAGTTCAGTTCTTTTTAATGAGTCAGGCTAACATTTGCATGCAGTGCAAAGCGTGTCAGTGCAAAGGGTGGCATCTGTTTCTCCCACTTCCAGAAAGTTCACTATGCTTTCTTTTCTTCTAATACGAATCTCCTATTACAACCACTTCCATAACTTACCTAGATTACTGATTCTGGACCCCATGGAAATGGTGACATATTGTGGATTCTTTTGTGTTTTACTTGTCATGCAAGATTAACCATGCTATATTTTTCTTATGCTGGTGCTCCTTATATTTATTATGTTATCCGTAGGAATCAATCATCACCTAGGCACCCTATTTACAAGCCTTCAAGTTGTTCTCAGTTTGTGACAGTATAATAAGGGAGGTATGAATATTTAAAAGCGAGAACTAATAAGCTTCAAGTGTCACTTGTAATGAAATGAAAACTAAACATGTTTTACTGAAAGAGGAATATTTTCATTATGAAAGAAAAAAGTCTTTAAATAAATGCAGGCAATAGTCCTGAAGTGATGTGAGGTGCCAAGGTAGATTGGAACCCAGCAGGGTCCTCCTCCTTCTCAAAGGAGAAGGGGAAGGGAAAAGAGGAAGGGCTATGTGAGGGGCCACTTGGAGGGAAGGGGGGCAGCAATCAAGATATAAAGTAAATAAATAAATGGAAAAATATATGCAGGCAAATCAAGACTGGAAATATACCATCTTATAAGCAGAAATAAAAAGTAATAATTGTGGAATTAATTATTTGATTCTCTTTCCTAGTACTGCCATTGCCATGAAATTCTAAAGTATAAAATTAGGTCATATCTTTGTATTGGGGATTTTTAGCTTAAAATGTACATATTATTGTATACATGGGCATTTTCACATAGGCAAAGTTGTACATGCCTTAAAGAAGAAACATGATGAGTGTGACTTCATGAAAGTTTAAAATTTCTCATAGAAAAATAGATGAACATAGAAGACTTCGTGCCCACGCAAACATAGAACTTTCATAAGTCTTTAAGAAAAATATGTGTGTATACATGTGTCTGTATACATATGTACACACGCACCTGTATAACCTATACATGTACACAGACTGCCAGGAACTCCAGATTCAGGTAGACTTCTTCTGCCTCCAAGAGAATCTGCACTCAGGTACACACACACACCAGACACAAACACGGATAATGAAAACTCAGATAAATAATTGCAGGAGTCAATATTATAAAAACCATGTACTCAGAAAGCTTCCATAAATATTCCCATAAGTACATAACAATACAGTCCTAAGATATCATGCATACTCTGGTGTACTGAAAATATGCTTGAGATACTTATTCAACATTCAGAAGTTAAAATATGTTCTCATCATTTTCGCTGTGCCCTAGATCCTTGGCCACTATAACCGGGGAAACTTAAGCACCGAAAAATTTGTGGAGGAAATAAAATCAATTGCAAGTGAGCCCACGGAGAAGCACTTCTTCAATGTCTCAGATGAGTTGGCCCTGGTCACTATTGTTAAAGCTCTGGGAGAAAGGATATTTGCTTTGGAAGGTATGATTGTCTCTACTACTCCTGTGTATCCTTTGTAAGATTCAAACATTATGTAATGGGTTTGGGATTTTATTTTCAGCACATTGCTAACTCATTATTACTGTGTGCAAAGCCATCAGAAAATAATTCTCTTTTATATGAACGGAACTACTTTACAGAA